>NW_020954713.1:3771300-3785435 GCF_900497805.2 Vombatus ursinus | reverse complement strand
ATAGATAGATAGATGGATGGATGGATGGATGGATGGATGGATGGATGGATGGATAGATGAATGGATGAATGAATGGATGGATGAATGAATGAATGAATGAATGAGAGGGATTGAACTTGATGGCCTCTGAGGTCCCATCAAGCTCTAAATCTAGGTTCTGATACAGGTTACAGAAGGGATCTTGAGTCAGGTGCAGGTTGGATAGTACGTGGCACAGTGGAGGGGTGGCCTTGTGGTCAAAAGGTTTGTGGTTGTTGAGTCAGAGTTGTTCAGTCATGGCCAATTCTCTGCGACCCCATTTGAGGTGTTCTCAGCAGAGGTAATGGAGTGGTTTGCCATTTTCTTATCCAGTTCATTTTACAGATGAGAAAACCAAGGCAAACAGGGTTAAGTGACTTGTCCAGGGTCATACAGCTAGGAAGTTTCTGAGGCCAGATTTGAATTCATGAAGATAAGTACTCCTGACTGTGGGGCCAGCACCCTATGGCTCCACCTAGCTGCCACAAGTCAAGAGAACTTGGGTTTGAATTCTAGCTCAGATACTTGCTAGTGATGTGACTCAGGGCAAGATCCTCTGCACTGCTATCTGCAATCTGAGGAGAATGAACTCTATGATTTGTAAGGTCCTTTCAGCTCTAAAGCTGGGATTCTATGATCCTTTCCAACACCGTCATTCAAAGATGGCATGACCCTAAGGACTTGTGAGATACTTCAACCCACAAAAGACCACAAGTCACTAAGGTGACCTGGATCATTTCCGTCACCATGACAGCCTGGGTCTGAATGACAGAAAGTAGACTGCTGCTTCTTCTCTCCTCCAGGGACGGTTTATCAGAAAAGTCCCAGAGCACCCCACCTCCCAGGCTGGGAAGAACAAGGGGAAAAACCCCAAAACTTCAGGGGGTTGGACCTCATGACCTCCAGGGCTCTTTCACCAGCTGTGGGGCTGGATGAGGTGGGCAGGATCGAACTGCCAGAGACACACAGGGGGTTCTGAACTGGCAGATGGAGAGCTCTGCACATTGGTACGGCTGTCTCCTCCCCCTGGCGCTGGAAACCAGGATGCTGGAGCCCACCCACTCTCCTGCCTGGGCAGGAGTGGGATGGCAGCTGGGCAGCTAGGCAGCTGGGCAGCAGGCAGGCTGAACAGTGACACCTCCACAGGATTAATGAACTGGGAGGAGCAGGGGAAGCAAAGCGTTCTGGAGGCAGCTGGTCAGGACTGCAACCTAGCCAAGGAAGGACGAAAGTGCCTTGCAGAATCAGCCCAACTTATAAAAATGATGATGAGGAAGAAGCTGGAGCCCTGGGGTTTGGGAGTCAGTGGACTTGGGTTCCAATCTTGGTTCTTCCTCTTGGTGCCTGTGTGACTCTGGACAAGTCACCTCACATCTCTGGGCCCCAGTTTCATCGTCTGCAAAATGAGGGGTGTTATGCTAGGTGGCATCCTAGGTGCCTTCTGGCTCTAGATTTCAGAGACTAGGATACTGACCCCATGATGCAGACTGACTGAATGAATGCCCAGCAGATAAATGCCCTCAAATAACCTGGCAGTGCAATGAGGGGATAGCAGAAGTCCTTGGGAGAGTCAACCTGGTAGAGACACTGGGCAGCTTAGCCAATGGAGAGACCGCTGCAGGGTTATTTTTGCCTTTCCTTAAATTATTTTTTTTAATTAACAAGCATTTATTTTCTTTCTCTTCCACCTTATATCCCCTCCTTTTTACTGGGGAAAAAGCCCTATAAATTCTTGACAAATAAGCACAGTCAAGTTCTGCATTGGCCGTGTCCAAAAATGTATACTGCATTCTGTACCCTTAGTGCGCCACTTCTGTGTCAGGAGGTGGGCAGCAGGCTTCATCACTGGTGCTTCGAAAATCAACACCCAAAAGTCCTGGGGTTAAAGCGAGGGGACCTGAGTTCAAATCTTACTGCTGCTACTTACTTTCTAGGTGAACCTAATAGAATCTCTTCCCCTCTCTGGGCTTAGTTTCCTTATCTATTCAAAAAAGGAGGTTGGACTAGCTGGTCTCTAAGGTAGAGAGTGCACTCAGTCAGTCAACTAGCATTTATTAAGCACCTACTATGTGCTAAGTGCTAGGGATGCAAAGAAAAGAGGAATAAAACAGCAGTCCCTGCTCTCAAGGAGCTCCCAGTCTTCCCAGTGGAAAGATGATTAAATCTGGAGTCAAAAGATCTGGGTTCAAATCCTTGTTACTGTGTGACCTTGGGCAAATCATTCACACTATCTGGGTCTCCTGAGGTTCCTCAGCTATAAAATAAAAGTGTAAGACTCAATGATCTCTAAGATCCCTTCCAGCTCACAAGTCCATGATGTTGTAGCCGATGACTCATGGATGGAGAGAATGAGGAGAAAGGGGCTGGGGAGCCTGAGTCTCTGAATGTACATGATTGATAGAGGTCTTGGAGTCAAGAGAACCTGTGTTCGAATCCTGCCTCAGATATGAATTGTGTAACTCTGAGCAAATCACTTAACTTTTGTTTGCCTCAGTTTCCACACCTGTAAAATGGAGATATTGATATCCCATGGGTCATTTTGAGGCTTCATTGAGTTAACACATGTAAAATGCTTTGTAAACCTTGAAGCCTGATATAAATTTCAGATGTTGTTGTTAGTGATAATGAAGCTAATATTTCTAGAGTATTATAAGGTTTACAATGGCAAAGCACTCCAGTATCTTTGCCAAGAAAATCCCGAATGGGGTCACAAAGAGTCATCACGTGACTGAAATAACTGAACCACAACATGAGGTTTACAAAATGCTTTATATACACACGTGTGTGTGTGTGTGTGTGTGTGTGTGTGTGTGTGTGACTTGAGCCTCACAACAAACCTGGCAGGTACACACTATGATTATCTCCATTTTACAGATGAAGAAACTGAGGCAAAAAGAGGTTAAATGGCTTACCTAAGGTCTCTCAGCTAGTGTCTGATGCAAGATTTGAACTGAGATCTTCCTGACTCCAAGTCCACTGTGATACCTAAGTGCCCTTACTTTGTGATCCTAGTGAAGCAGAAAGAGGGCTGGATGTTGACTCAGAGGTCCTGGGTTCCAGTCTCCGCTCTGTCACTCTATCACATTTCTGTGCCTCAGTTTCCTCATCTGTAAAATGATGAGGAGACTTAAGGGCCTCTGAACTTCCTTCCAGTTCTCCACTGATCGCCCTGTGATTGCAAAAGTCATTTTCAACACAAAATCTGTCATCCTGGGCCTTAGCATCTAGAGCAATGACCCACTTCCTCTCCAGTGACTGAATAGAAGGATCTCAATTCTTTCTCCTGTGCATTTCTGACTATGACCCATCCAGCTCTGAGGGAGAATCTGCTCTGGAAGCAGCCCTGGACGCCGTCCTCTCAAATTCTCCACCCAGCATTCCTTCCTCACCCACCCTCCACCCTTCCCCCAACCCCATCTCCCAACATCCTTTGCCTAGGAAAGATCTTGCGGGAATTTGAAGTGGTAATGGGCCTTGGAGCATATGGCTGCGTTCCGGCATCCCTGGGACCATATGTGCAACCTTACAAACTGTGGGGATGTGCTGCACTACAGATAATATCCATGATAAATTATTCACTTAACCAAAAATTGTACATCAGACCGCAGCAGCTGGTAAGAGCTGGCTCTTTGCCCGGCCCATTAAGGAAGTTTGCCTCCTCAAAGCTAGACTGCTCTTTGGGGGATTTGCATGTTACCATGAGAGCTAATGCCGTACATATGCAGTCAAAGTTATTATTAACCTCATCAGGAAGAACAGGGCTAGGAAAGGCAGCTGGTTTTCAGCTCTGGAGAGCAGGGAGGGTTACAAGCGACTCTCAAAATGGAGATGACTTCTCTCTGGTTTCCTCCATCCCCCACCTCCTCACCCCCTCCCTGGAACAGCCCAATCCTGGCCTTCCTGGCTCCTGACACCAGCTGGTGTATTTCCCACCAAACCAACTCTGGCAAACAAACAGCCTCAGCACTTGACCTCCACACCCCGGGCAACAGCGATGGTGACAAGGCTTTCTGAGGGGGACAATGCTTCTAGACGGTGACAACTGAAGCCTTGTGAACACAGATGGAGGCAGAAAAAAGGCAGATGTTGACCTCAGGGTGCCACCATTTACCACCGTGCCCAGGGGCCATCTTGCAGAGACACACACCGTGGGTCCACCGCCTGCCTAGGTGTGCCTAATAACCTGCTCTGTAACAAGCGAGAAGATGAAGATAAAACGAGTAGGCAAAAATAGCTGTATGCCCAATATCCTGAAACTCAATTCATTTTAGCCTGAGTGTATTAAGTGACTTCTCTGGGCCAGGCATGGAAAATAGAGACTGGACTAATGATTTCATATGTAGAAGGGACTTCCAAATAAAGAAACTCTCTCAATGCAGGGCAGCATCTTCTATGAAACCTACAGTCTCAGCGAGTCACCTCAAGTACAGTAAGATGATGGAACCAAGCTCAGTCACCCTCTTCTTCTTCCTCTCCTTTCTTGTTCCCAGAAGTCACAGGCAGCTTGAGGCATTGAATCCTAGAGAAGAACTTTGCTGACAATATTTGTCTGTAGTGTCCCCCTTCTCTGCAGTCTCATCTGATTCATCTACCCATAACCTAAGCCAACATCAATGCCATTGAAGACCCCAACAAAGATGGCGGTACTATCCAGTTGACCAACTGAGTCTAGCTGAATCTGTCCCCAACATCATCTTCCTTCCATAGGGAAATGTGACTTTATGCTGGGGTATATGTTGCCAGTGGCCTGCAGTGGTTGTATCATTTTCTATTCCCACCCCATCTTTCTGAGAAACCAAGTCAACAAGCATCGATTAAGCACTTACTATGTACCAGGCACTGTGCAAAGCTCTAAGAATACAAAAAGAGGGGGAAAAAACAGTTCCTGCCATCAAGGAGTTTATAATCTAATGGGGGAGACAGTGTGCAAACAACCAAGCGGATTCTCAATATATACCCAGTAGAACAAAAGTAGTAGGAGAGGGAAAGTCATCAGCAGATGGGGGGACCAGGAAAAACCTCCTGTAGAAGGTGGAATTTAAACTGAGTCTTGAAAAAGTTAGGGAAACTAAGGCGGAAGTGAGGGGACAAAGCATTCCAAGTGTAGGGAGATGGAATATTATATCCCAGGAAAAGTCAGTTGGCTAATGTTGCCAGAACCTACAATGGTTAGTAAGAGTCAGGTGTAACAAGACTGGAAAGGTAGGGAGGGGGCTTTAAATGACAAATACAGGTGTTTATATTTGATTCTAGACATAGTAGGGATCCATTGGACCTTACTGAGCAGGGTGGAGTGATGTGGTCCAACTCTTAGGAAAATCACCTTGGCAGCCATGGATAGCTGAGGGAGTGACCTGATTGGATGAGCCCTGGAAACAACAGCCGGTATTGACTAAGTGAGGAAGGTACCCTGAGCTGGAGCTGGCCCCAAAGCCAGAGGCTGAGAACAACTGGACTTCTCCCTCCCCCCTCCTCAGTAAAGGCCATGTCCTCCAATCTTGGACCAAGTCTCTGAGCAGCTAACCCAGCTCTATGCCCTCCATATCCACCCCCTTGGAGCATCAGTGCATCAAAGGAGCCTCCCCACATTGACGGGTGGGGGTATTGAGGGACCTTAGTCCATTGAAGTTCTACCAACCCTCACTGTATCCCCTCCAGATAGGCCATGGAAGGAGCAGAAAGTCTCCAACCAGAGGCTCTTCTGATGAGACTGCTCTGGGTTCAGCATCATTGACCATCTGCCTCTGACCCCCTCCAAATGCAACAGGCCCCTTTAACAGCAGCCTCACCATAATGGGTGAGTCTTGACTAGTCTACTGACCATGTATTTACAAAAAAAAAAAAGTTCTGCATGGGTCAAATGTTGGCAGGGCTAGGGTGGGGGGCAGGGAGGAACACTTCTGGCTAGATCATGAAATAAAGTGACTTGCCCAGGGTCACAAAGTCAGTATGTGTCATAGGCAAGACTCGAATCCAGGTTTTCTTGACTTTAAGGCTGGGTCCTTAGTGACCATTCCAAACTTCTACCTAATCCCCAAGTGCTAGAGGTAGAAATATAAAAACATATCAATACCCTACCAGGAGTTTACATTCTATTGGGGAAAAACAACATAGATATAGATAATTGAAAATAAAATAACTGAGGGAGGCATTAGTAACTAGAGGAAATGCAGATAGGCCTTGGACAGGAGGTGACACCGAGAGTTAGTCTCTCCCCACATCTCCCCCACTCTTTTTGTACTTAGTGACTGGTGGGTGCTTAATAAATGTTTATTTACTGATTGAAGAGGGAGGATGGGGGCAGGGTGGAACTTGGAACATGATATCAGACTTTTTCAATATGCTGGTTAGTTTCACTGAACATTTTTTTCTTTTTTTGTTCTTTGCTATAAGAAATAGCTTTCTGGGAAAGGGAAGAGACTATTGGGAAATGTAGGTGGTGTAAAAATTAAAGATACGAATAAAAATCTAATTTCTAATTTTTAAAGTCTACTTTATGCCCTTTGTAAGCAAAGCCAGGAAAAGAATGTACCTAGGAACCCCAATAACGTAAACAGCTGGAACAGCAACAAAAATGAAACTGAGTGTTTTGTAATTATAAGGATCAGCCTTAGCCCTACAAAGAATGAAAAGATATACCTCTCTTCCTTCTTTGCAAAGGTGGAGGACTATGGGTGCAGAACGTTTTATGTACTGTCAGACTCAGTTGATGTGTTGATAAGTTTTTAGAACTGTCTTCTCTGTTCTCCCTTTTCTCTCTCTTTCTCTCTCTGTCTCTGTCTCTCTCTGCCTCTGTCTCTCTGTCTCTCCCTCTGTCTGTCTCTGTCTCTGTCTGTTTCCATCTATCTCTTTCTCATTATTACAAGGGCTAGCTCTCTGGGAAAGAGAAAAGAGAGATAAATTTGAAAAAGAAAAGAGAGATATATTTGGTGATGTAAAAATAAGAGATGTCAGTAAAACTGCTATTGTTGCTGTTTTAAAGAGGTGGTACCCCCTTCCCAACCAGGACTTCACTGACGCAGGACCCTGTGTGATAATGACAGAGGTCAATAATATACTTGGAAGTCTGTGAGTCCAGACTCATCTGGGGCAGGAAGGATGGTGCAGGAAAAAGAACCCACTGAACTAATATAGGGTCAGAAGACCTGGGCTCTGTCACTCACTACCTTGAGAAAGTCATTTCTTCTCCTGGGGCCTCAGTTTCCTCATCTGTTAAGTGAAGCATTTAGGCTAAATGATCTCCAAGGTCTCTCCCAGTTCTGGCATTCTGTGGTTCCCGCAGGTTGAGGTCAAGGGGAGACCAGGGAAGTCGAGGTCACTCCTCAAGGTCAAAATCAGAGCCCCCCAGTCTCAGAGCTGGAAGGGACCTCGACAGTATCCAGTCCAGCCTGTCCTGAAAAGAGAAACCCCTCTTTCACCTCCCAGCAAATGTTCCTGAATCCTGTCCTTGAATGTCTCCTGGGAAGGAAACCTCCCAAGGCAGCCTCTTCCCTTTTCAGATCGCTGTGGCATCCTCAGGAAGCCATTCCTTACACAGAAGCCTAAATCTGCCTCGTTATAACATCCACCCGTTGCTCCTGGGTCTGCCCAGTTCGACCAAGCAGAAAGAGTCTCATCACTCTTGCATGGGATAGCCCTTCTGATGCTTGAGGACAGCTGGCGTTTGTGCCCTCTATGTTTTCTCTCTGCCAAGCTCGGTCCCTTCAACTGATGCACCTATAGCTGGATTTCAAGGTGCTTTGCTCTCCTGGTCACTCTCCTCATGTTCTGCAGTTTATCAATATTGTTCCTTAAAGATGGTGCCCAGAATTGAACATAATACTCCAGGGAAGGGCTCACAGGAGCGTCACCTGCCTAGCCCTGGATATTGAGGGGGAGGAGAAAGAGCTATATAGCGCCTAGTATGTATCAGGAAATGTGCAAGTGCTTTTTACAAATATTATCTCATTTGAGATTTACAACAACCCCTGTTGGGGTCAGGGAAAGAGTTATTTCCAATTTATAGCTGAGGAAACTGAGGCAATTTGCCTAGGGTTATACAGCTAATAAGTGTCTGAGGCTATATTTGAGCTCAGGTCTTTCTGATTACAAGCAAGCATCCCATCCATCAGCTGTGCCACCAGCTGCCTCATAGCAAAGTAGATAGAGGATAGATAGACAGTAGGCCTCTCAATCAAATCAACCAATCAACAAACATTTATTAAGTGCCTACTACGTGCCAGACACTGTGATAGGCACTGGGGATACAGATACAGAAAACAAAACTGCATTACCCTCAAAAAGACTATATTCTATGAGGCTTTAAGTGCCTACTATGTGCCAGTCAGTCAATAAACATTAAGCACCTACCGTGTGCCAGGCTCTGAAGGAGGTAAAAGACAGTCCCAGCTCTTAAGGAACTCACAATCTAATGGGGAAGGAGATACTACTACTACTACTACTACTACTACTACTACTACTACTAAAACTAATAATAATGATAATAAATAATGCTTACCTCAAGGAGTTTACTTTTTATCAGGGCAGACAACATCAATCAACAAGCATTTATTCAGTGCCTACTATGGGCAGGTATGCAGACAAAAACAGCCCCCATCCCCAAGGAACTTATATCCTATTAGGACATACAACATCAATCTATAAGCATTTATCAAGTGCCTACTATGTGCCCAGCACCAAGCTAGGCAATGGGAATGATAAGGCTCTTGCTTTCAAAGGGTTTACAATCTATAGGGGAACCCTAAGATCTACTTAGCTTTCTCAGCTACCATGAAATGAAAATGAATGACATCTTGATACTAGTTGAGAAGATTGACTCTCTGAGTGATGGAAGTGGATGGAAGCTGGAAGTGTCTCTAAAGGTCCTGAGCTGAAATCTCACCTCTGTCCCTCACTCCCAGTGTGATCATGGGCAAATAGTCTTACCTTGCTGGCCTCAGTTTCCTCATCTGTAAAAGGAGAAGGTTAGACTCTCTAAGGACCTAAGAGTCACCTTCCTAGGTGAAATTGTGGGGCAGGCTCCTCCCCTCCCCCGGCCTCCATTTCTGGATGAGTTTTTCACCCCTCTGTGTCTTCCATGCACCCTACTTTCTATTGCCCCTTGAGAAACCCAGGGAGAGACTAAAGTCATAGACATGTCATTGATGTACAATCAAACAGCCAGTTTGCCCAAGGCCATGTTTGTAGAGCTCGAATTATTAGCTTCATATGTTTTGGTCAGGCCCCAACAGAGCCCTCGACCCTGACTCCTCCATTGTACAAATGTTATTTTCTCTAATACCATGATTTACTGAACTTTTCCTTACTCGGAGCTTTTTTCGACCTTGGATTCACCTCAATAAGTCTTGATTTTTTGACTGAAAATGGAGGTTGACAATATTTACTTCCCATCGCCAGGGCTTTTAGCAATAGGGAAAAGGGGATGAACTATTTTTGACCCCCTCTTCCAAGGCCTAACTGCAGCACCAGTCACCTGAACCTACAAGCAATAGCTGTTTTCTGCACCTGGGACAGAGGCTTGGCAAGCCTAGGTAGAGAGCATATACTTGGTCATCTGAGACCTGGAGATCAACTTCAGAGTGGCCATGAGTGAGAGAGGAAAGCTATTCTATCCTGGGCCTCCTGTGATCTTCAAAATCTAGTTTAAACTGCCCCTCTTTGGGCAATCTTTCCTGATTTTCCTCCACAAGACCAAGTACTCAGAATCCCACTTCTCCTTTATAACCCTTTTAGATTCAGTCTGTCCAGTGATCATTTTCCTAGATGCTTCCTCATTTCCATATTAATTTGTATGACACATATAGAGAACCTCTTGGGTGATTTATCTTGTGTTTCCCTGACTCGACTGTAATATGATAATAAATGCACACATTTCTAAAGCATTCACAACAACAATTGCCCACAATAAGCCTTTGAGGTGACTAGTGTAAGTATTATTTCCCCCATTTTACCGATGAGGACACTGAGACTCAGAAAATGGAAGGGACTGTTTATTGTCACACAGCTAACATCAGAGATGGGCCTCAAATGGAGATCTTCTAAATTCCAAAGCAGCGTTCTCCCCACAATCCCATGCTGCCTTTTTCAATTACTGGAAGTCATGGACTTCTGTATTTTCCTCGTCCACACTTTCCCCCCATCCCCACCCCAACATACACAATCTCTGGTATTGTAGAATCCACAGGGTACTCAATACATGTTAGTGGAACCACCACTGATCAGAATTTCAGTGGAAATGTTTAACTTGCTTATGAAAACAAACCATTTTCCAAATATCTATTTACCTGCAAATCATTAATACTGGATGGATTGGGAGATTATCCTGTTCATTAAAGCAGGCCCCCTATGGTCTGATACCAGGCAACACTTTGTTAGCCTAGTTCAAATTACTGCAGGCATTTGAGAGTCGTAAAATAAGGTTTCTTTATCTTGACTGATCTTCCCCTCCATCAGGCCATGTCAGTGAGGGCCAGCTGCCGGACTTGCCTCCCCCTCAACCCCACCTCTTCCATTTTTGTAGCACAAGGGTTTCAAGCCAGCCCAGCACCCCTGTCATCCAGTAGAAGAGCCTCTCTGTATCCCCTCAGCTTGTGGTCTCTCAGCTTACTAAAAATATCCCCGAGGCCAATTGCATTATATGCATAAATAAATAACCAGGGGAGAGGGAGGAGGTCTGACAGGGAGGCCTGTTTTGCTGGGGATGAGAGAGGGAGATTTCAAGGACAGGGAGGGGAGGGAGGGACAAATGAGAGGCAGTAAAGAGAGACACCGGCTGGCCCGAACGAGTCTGAGCTGATGCAGGCCACTGACCAAGGCCAAGTGCCGGGTATACACACAAAAAAACAGGGCTCAGGGGTCATTGCCTTTCCCTTTGCTGTTTTCAACCACCATTTATTAAGACCTTTATTGATGCTGTTGTCATTGTTCAGTAGGGTCTGACTTCCTGACCCCATTTGGGGTTTTCTTGGCAAAGAGATTGAAGTGGTTTGCCATTTCCTTCTCCAGTTCATTTACAGATGAGGAAACTGAGGCAAACAAGGTGCAGTGACTTGTCCAGGGTCACATAGCTAGTGTCTGAGGCCAGATTTGAATTTGGGAAAATAAATCTTCCTGACTCCAGGCCCAGCGCTCTCTTCATTGCAGCCCCCTAGCTGCCCTACTATGTGCCAAATCATTGGGCTCAATTCTAGAGATAAGACCACATAATCCCTACCCTAGAAATTTTTAAATTCTATCATGTAGAAACAAGAGGTACATAAATAAATCAATATAAGATATATACAAGGCTCTCTATGCTGACCCCTACCAGACACACCCTCGTGTACGTATACACCTACTATCCTCCCACCCTAGTCTCTGCCTTTTGGAGGTCATTGAGATGTGTGGGTGAGATCCACATTAGCCCAGTGGGTCTGACAGAATGCTTGGTACCCAGCGCCACTCACTCACTATGAGCCAGGACAAACATCACGGTCTCTACAGAGGCCACCATTTCCTCATATGTAAAATCCAATAGCTGTGATGAGGTACCTACTATGTGCAATGCAGTATGTTCCAGCAGGCAGAGGGGGCTGTCCTTGAAGTGAAGGAGGCCTGGGATCAGAACCAGGACCTACAAAATAAACATGCCCTGCGTTAGGGATAGTGGAGAGAGTTTGAGGGGCCTCCAAATCCCGAAGTCCTGAGCTTGAATTCCTAGCTGGGTGACCCTTAATTGCTACTTAATTGCTCTCCTCCTCAGTAAAATTGGGTATGATAATAACAACACGTCCCTCCCAGGGTTGTCATGAGGATCAAATTGAATAATGTGTGTTACAAGTCCTAAAAGTGTTTTAGAAATGCTAGCTACTTCCATATGAAGACAAAGTGAAAACCAGACCACTGCACTCAATGGACCTCCAAGGGCCCTTCCAGCTCCAAAATCCCTAAGAAAAGTCTGTTTGCTAAGGCTTGCCCATCCCTTAGTGACCCACCATCTTTTGTCAGAAATGGAGACTCTCCCTGGCCTTGAGGAAGCTTAGTGGAAATGTTTGTCCTATCAGAAGAGCTCCCACAAATGCTAAACAGCAGAGGGAGAGGCCTGGGAAGGCCAGGGGAGGCCTTTGGGTCTGGTTACCTCTCATCAAGCAGCCGCCTTTTAGGTGATTTATGCCTTCACCCAGGCTGAGCTCCCTACAGAAAGCTCTGGTCATCATTTCTGTCTGGGATTCATGATGCCTCCCCAGGTCACTTTGGTAAGTGCTGCAGCCAGATCTGGGGGCAGGGGCAGGTGGGTGGGCTGGTCGCCCAGGGCAGGAAGAGGTCAGCCTCAAACCTTTTTTGAGGAGGAAAGGAGAGATGCCCTGCTTGGGTTGAGCAGTCAGGAGAAGGATCTATCTATCTGATAGATTCCTGATTCCTGATCAGGGAGATGCTACAGCTCAGAGCCTTCCCAATGGAGAAGCCTCCCTCCACCAGCTCTGCCATAGCTCAGTTCTTTGCCTCCCCAGGCAGGGTCATGGCCTCCACCTTCCCACGTTCCTTTTTCTGGAGTCAAAACAATGCTGAGGGAGCTAGGAATGCAAACCCCAGGGAATCATGCCAGACCTCGGCTCTGCTGGAGATTCGCTGACCAGATGTAAAAGTTCTGCTTCCCTTTCATTCTTCCCTGTGATGGGAGTTCTTGTGCAAAAGAGAATCACACATGCCATGACAAAGCTATAACTCAGGCACTGCAACACAAGCTTTGTCTGGGGCATCAACATTTAGAAGGGGCAAATATTTGAAACAACAATTTTAGATGATGGTACAGTTTTCAAATTATTTTTTGTCTAGGCAACAGGGTTAAGTGACTAGCCCAGGGTCACACAGCTATCAAATTTTTTCGTTACATTCTGACTATGTTTCTTCTGTGGCAAAACTGTTTAGCAAGAATAAACAGCTAACCAAATAAATTGCCAAATGGTAAACTTCTCTCCCACCACCCTACAGCTGCCTGCTGGCCTCCCAACAAATGAATGCATCCCTGGATTATCTCTACCCTCCTTCTCCCCAGGTTATGGCTTCCCCAATCAACAGCCCCCCATGGGGAACAGGTGTCCCAGATGTCTATATCGCACCTTAAGGTCTGCAAACTGATTTACATGTATTATTATCTCATTTGTTTTTCACAGCTGCCTATGAGGTAGTTGCTATTATTATCCTCATTTGAGAGCTGAGGAAATGGAAGATAAGGGACAATAAATGACTCATCCAGGATCACACAGTCAATAAGTGCCTGAGATGGGATTGGAACCCAGGTCTTTCTGAACTAAAATCCAGCATTTCAATTATTTCACTGACTAGCTCCCTAATGCTCACTCCAGGGTGATTCCTGCTTTCTCCTCAAAGACAGACTCAGGCCAGGGAGCAGGGAGTAGAGACGGCTCTGTCTCAGGCCACAGTCTGCCCAGCTCAGAAAGGAGATGATATGTGCCTGGCCCAGAGCCAAGGACAGCCCTAGACAGAGCGAAAAGAGGGATAGCTTAAACACTCAGCCAGTTCTGACCTTTCCATGCACTCTTTTACCTCTGAGTACTTATGCTTTGAAGGATTCAGGCTGAAGGAACAAAGTGAATGAAGAGAAGGGAATGTGGTAAGGATCCCCAAATCATAGAATTAGGGGAGAAAGAGGTCTTCAAGACCATTAGCTCAGCCCATTGTTTTACAGATGAAGAAACTGAGGCCAAGAAGAGGTAGAAAGTTTGTCAAGTTCACAGAGGTGAAGTCAGTGAAGGGTCAGCATTTGAACCGAGGTCATTTGATTCCAGGTCCAACAAGACCTCCACTGGAGGTACCAGTGAGGAGGGCTACATGTGTAACTTGGATGGATGGGTAGAGAGACAGGCAGGTAGGTAGATAGGTAGGTAGATAGATACACAGACAGATAGATACACAGATAGATGGGTAGATAGATAGATAAATGGATGAATATATAGAGAGACAGGTAGATATGTAGGTAGGTAGATAGGTAGATATGTAGATGGATAGATATATAGATAGGTAGATACATACATAAATATGTGGGTAAGCAGATAGATAGATAGATAGATAGATAGATAGATAGATAGATAGATAGATAGATAGATAGATAGATAGAT
>NW_020954713.1:3718543-3771290 GCF_900497805.2 Vombatus ursinus | reverse complement strand
GATAGATAGATAGATAGATAGATAGATAGATAGATAGATAGATAGATGGTAGATAGATTAGATAGATAGATGGATATATAGGTAGGTAGACAGATATTCTATATACAACATATAGATTACATATGTACATATTTTTTTTCTCTTCCCCATTAGATTGTAAGCTTCTTGAGGGCCAGAGCTATTTTGATTTTGTCTTATGCCCAGTACTTGGTACATAGTAAACCCTTAATAAGTGCTTGTTGATTGACCCATAGATCTGGGAGACAAGGACCCAGCCAAAGTAACTAGCCCTTAGAAGCCTGGCTGTCCCAGTGTGGTTTTGGTGCCCACCTCTTCCTCATGACCCAAAGGGCCCAAAGACCAAAAGGGAAACAAGGGACCTAGGGGGAGTCTCTTAACGTAAACCACCAGCCCATTCCCAATGCAATCCGTGCCTGTCCTGGGCCCAGCTCAGCCTTTCCCCAAACCACAGCTCAGCTGGGAAAGAAGCTTGGAAGGAATGATGAGATCATAGACTTCAAGCTAGAGGAAATTGTAGAGGTCAGTTCATTTATCCACCCCATCTGTTTTTACATTTAAGGCCATGAGACCCAGAAAGATAAAGCCATTTGGCTGAGGTCACAGGTCATAAGTGGTGGAACTGGAATTCAAATTCAGATCCTCTGACCCACCCTGTTCCCCCCCAATTTTTTTTTTTAAAAAACAGCCCCTTTTCCTCTGCACCAAATTGGCTTTTCTACCAGTTTGGAGAGAATTACAATAAAGGCAGAGCAGAGGACAAGAATCCTATTCCCATGCCCCAGGCTCCCCAAATTCCTTGGGCCTCCCTCCCCTTTTTTCTTGCTGGCTTCTATTTGCCCATTCCTGCTCTCTGAGTCATCCTTTGTAACACAGGACTCATCTCTCCACCCCTCTTCAACTCCCAAGTACCTCTGTCTCTCTGTCTCTCTCTCTCTCTTCTCTTTCTCTTTCTCTCTCTCTCTCTCTCTCCCTCTTATTCTTCAAAGCCTCCATCACCATCTTTCATTTACTGAAGTAGTCAGGGAATATTTTGTTGCCATGGCAACCACAAATGGCCTGTGGGTTGGGGAGAGGCCTATTAGGTTAGGCAGGGTCCTCCAATGGCCAATCACAGGGGCAGCAAATCAATGGGCCCTTTTATATGGACTGTGTGAGGAAGAACAGGGCTGAGAGGCCTCATTTCCCAGCTGCTGGGAAGTCCTCCAGGCCCGGAATTTAATTCGGCATCCTCCGACAACCCAGTTCGATGGACAACTAATGAGGCAGCACGATCTATGGGTCTTTTTAAATCTCATAACTAGCCTCCTTTGGAGAATAAAAACAGGGAAGAAAAGAGTTTAATGTCTGCAGACGCAGTTCCTTGGGTTTCTATTGGTGAAGGCTGGCGGGATCCTGGGCTGCTAGCTGCCTGTCTGTTGGGCAAAGATTAGCACCCGTCTCCCTCCCCTCACCTTCATCTCCTCTTGTTTCTATGCCCTGATGGTGTCCAAGGCCTGTTTCCCAGAGAGGACAGAGATGTGGGGTCTCTAGGGACTCATGGGTACTGTGACTGAGAACAATTGTCCTCAGTCCCTTGGCCCACAAAAATTCAATGAAGTTCATGAATACCAAGCTAGAAAGGCATCTCAGAGGAGGATGCTAAGGCAAGGTTAAATCACTTGCCAAAGATTACACTGGCACTAAGCCTCAAAGGTAGGATTTGAACCCAGGTGCTCTCAGGCAGAACCACTGCCCTTTCCTTGCTAAGGCAATGCCTCCACATACAATCCTGCTTAGTCGGCTTCTACCAATGGTAAGCATTTACCATGCCCAAGTCACTGTGCTAAGTGATGGGGATACAAAAGCAAAACCAAACCATTTCTTGTCCTCAGGGAGCTTACATTCAGGCAGCTCAGTGGTATAATGATCAGGGCATTGGACTTGGAGTCAAAAAGACTGGAATTCAGAACCTGCTCCTTCAACTGGCAAATGTTGCGCCTCTGCCTGCGTCACTGAGGCCAGCAGGACCCTTCCTTCTCCCTCTTCAGCCTACTCCCTTCCTCCCCCTTCCTGTTTATCCCCCAACCCAGCCCCTGGCCTCTCCTCCCAGGCTACTGCTGCTTCAGGACCTGCTAACTGGGAAGGAGAATCCAAAAAGTCACTGCCATAGGAGGTGAAAGTCTTTCCTTTTCTCTAAACTGAGATACAGTGAGGGTCTTGCATGTGATCCCAGGGTCCTGCCTCTCTGTGTGAGCTGCTGCTCCCCTCTAAGGCACTGGAAATTCCCTGGCTCAGAGGGAGAAGGTAACTTGAAGATCATTATATCTATATCTATCTACATCTATATCTCTATGTCTATGTCTATCTATGTCTATATCTATCTACCTATATCTCTATCTCTATCTATCACACAGACAGAAAGATACAGCTAGATAGGTAGGTTGGTAGGTAGATAGATAGATAGATGATAGAAAGATAGATAAATACACAGACAGAGATGATAGATAAATACATGGACAGACAGATAGACACACAGATAGGTTGATAGACAGATAGATATACAGACAGACAGAGAGATGACAGATAAATACACAGACAGATAGACACAAACAGATAGATAGATACATAGAGATAGACACATACATATATAGACAGACAGAGAGATGATAGATAAATACAGACACAGAGAGATACGTAGATAGATAGATAGATACATACATACATACATACATACATACATAGACAGACAGATAGATAGATGATAGATAGGCAGACAGACAGATGATAGATAGATAGATGATAGATAAATAGATATAGATAGACACACAGATAGATGACAGATGATAGCTAGATAGATAGCTAGATGATAGATAGGTTGATAGATAGATAGATGGATAGATGATAGATAGATAGATGGATAGATAGATAGATAGATAGATAGATAGATAGGTGGATAGATGGATAGATAGATAGATAATCCTAGCTACAAATCTATCTCCCCCAGTACTTTCAGCTGGTCTTCAGGATCTAGAGCCCCTCATTCACCATCCTGGGTGCCGTTGGCAATGCCCCACCCAGTACCAATGTCTTGTCTCTCTCTCCCTCCTTGTCCCTCACAGCCTCCTGCCTCTCAGCTAAGGGACTAACCTTACCTGGATCTGGAGCAGGCACATGAGCTCCTCCCCTCTCCTTTCTGCCCGGGCCCCACTGCTGCTGCAACACTCTTTACCACAAGCTCTCCTCAAAGACAGAAGAGGGCGCTGGGTCCCCTTGCATCCTCTCCTCCCTCCCTCCATCAATCCCAGGCTAGCCAAAGGCAGCCAACTGCTAGGACCTGGGGATGACTGCCTGGCTTTAAATGGAGCTGCTCCCTCTTCCCTCCCTGCAGGGCTCAGTTAGTTAGTCAACTAGCATTCAGTAAGCACCTACTACGTGCTGGCCACTGTCCCTGGGGAGAATCATGGCATCTAGAGTTGGGAGGGACCTTAAAAAAAACATCTAATCCATTTCACCTCTTTTATCTTCAAGGGTCCCAAAAAAATTAATTTGTCCAAGGTCACAAAGGAAGGTTGGAAAGGGTGGGGTGCACAGGCGGAAAGAGCACCATTTGAACCCAGGTCTTCAGACTCTATATTTCAGTGCTTTTCCCCCAAACGACATTCAGAATGGGGCAATGGGGGCTTTGCCCCAGAGAGCTGACATGGTGGGGAGAGTTAGAGCCCTAACTTTGGATGGGGGTTGCATGCTTACTTCCACTGGAAATGAAGAGGGGTCACCCCCCATGTCAGTGCCCTGGGGAGAGGGATTCCAACCATTGCACATTGGAGGATCCCCACCTAAAACAAGACCCCACTAAGGTTCCCCTCCTTGACTTGCCTTCCTCTGTAGCACAACTGCACCCCCTCCCATCACCCTCGTGCGTTCCCTGGGGCGATGCGCAGCACTTGGTGGATGGGATTAACCTGGATAGCACCCCTGGGAATGTCCCAGCATCTCTGTCCTCCAGCCCTTCACCTGAATTTGACCTTGGGTGGGGTGCAGCAGTTCCCAAATATGACTCTTCTCTTCCCACTGCACCAAGGGAGAAGTTCACCTTCCTTGGCCTGCAGAAATGGCTCCTGATTTCTGCACCCCTCCCCCACACTCGTCCCCTTGCCCCTTCCCCTTCTCCCAGCTGTCTTGGCTCATCTCCCACTGCCCTCCAGAAGCAGCTGCGGAGGGGACATAAGACAGTCCCATCCTGGCCTTAGAGTGGTGGAAATGAAAGGAGGGGGTGAATGGAATGTAGGATTAAGCCGGGGCTCCCCTAAGGAACAAATAACCCCCAGATAATTATTCCTAGCCAGGGATGGGCACAGAACCACTGCTTGTGCGAAGGCTGGTGTGACCTGGGGGCAAGGCAAAGAGAAGAAAGCCCTTGGGCCACAGAGAGAAAACTCTCAGTTAGTCAGAGGCCCCACTTAGGGATTTTATTGCTTATTCTTAGCCCAGTCCTAAAATTTGCAAAATCTCAAAAGAAATCCAGCCTAGTCCATTCTACCTTCGGATAAAGAAGAGAAGGGGAGAGCCAACTGAACTTTACACACTCAAGAGACTGATAGGGATATTCAGAAACAAATCAATCAACTTAAATTTGGTAGATTCACAGAACAAATCTTGTTCTGTGAAGTTTGGATTCAGTCAAAGGGTCAGGACCTAGAGGGCCACATGTGGCCTTGAGGCTGCAGGCTCCCCACCCCTGTTCTAAATCCTTGCAGAGAACTATCATGCCTCTTCTGAATCTTCTGCCCTCTGTCTTCAGAAAAAGGTAGAAAGCCAGAATAAGTCCTTAAAGGGCTCAGGTGTGTATATAGGGTAGAGCTGGACGACCATGGCTTGGACTCCAAGGTATCACTAATCCCTGAAGATGGAGACATCTCTTCCCTTGAGCCTCTAGGGGCACTGATCCTGAGCTATAGGGCCAAGGCAGGGGGCAGGGAATGGGGTCCTCAAGGTGTCTGTCCCCAGATGGGAGAAGCAGGTCCCAACAGAGCATCTGGCTGCCCCAGAAATGGGCCTGGGGTATGGCCTACCACCAGCCCTCACTCCAGCTGTGTCCCTAGAACCTAATTTCCCAATACAGAAAAGTTGGGGCTACCTTCCAAATCGCCCCCTCCACCATGTGTAAAATGCTTTACAAGTGTTAAAGCTCTTTAGAAATGTGAGTGATGACGACAAGGATGATGAAAGAGGGCCAGTGCTGGAAGCCAGGTCTCCCATCTCCCCAACTAGACCCTGCCTCGTGACTGCATAGTACGTCCTTGGAGGGTACAGACCGAGTTAGGGGAGAAGGAAAGGAGGATGCTTCCTGAAGAAGCACTGAAGGAGGCCAGAGCTGGGAGGTCTGGGCCGCAGGGATCTCTAGCTGCCCCTACAGAGCCCTGGTCTAATGGCAGTACCCCGGGCTTGCTGTTAAATGCCTGAATTCTAGTGTTTATTAGGACAAGGCAGAGGCCATCCCCAGGCAGTAATGAAGTGGGAATGAAGGCCTCCCACTCAGTCTAATTCTGTCTCCAGGCAACCCGGGCTACTGCCAACTCTGCCCTGAGAGATTCGTTAGAGAAGGCCAAGGCCAACTGGCAGCCTGGAAGGCCTAGATCAATTAGAGGTCCATGGAGCCAGATCCACCCTCCCCACCTGGCCACCCTCTGGGAGGCTGCAATTAGGTGGAAACTGGGTCTTTGAGAGAAGGGCCTTTGCTCCCTCGTCCCCTAATTCTAGCAGAGGGGCTGGAATAACCCTGCTGCCTCTGACTTCAAGTCTTATCTGAGACCAAATACAGTCGAGTACTCACCACCCTCCCTCCCTTTTACTCATCTGCCATCTCTTCTTCTCCCCTCCTTTCCCCTCTTTCCCTCTCTGTCCCCCTTCTGCCTTTCTTCTCCTTCTATCTCTCTCCCCTTCCCTCCTTTTCTCCTCTCTATTCCTTAGAGCTCTCTATCCATCAATTCCTCTCCCCTTTCCCATTCCCTTACCTTCACCTCTGTCTCCCTTTCCTTCCTTCTATCCTGCTCTCTTCCCTTTCCTTTCCATCACTTTCTCTTCACCTGCATCCCCCTTATCTCTCTTCCATCCCCTTAATCTTCCCCTTACCTCTCCTCCATCACTATTACCTCCTTTCCATCTTTTCTCATCTCCCTTTTATTCCCATCTCCTATTGTTTCCCATTCCAGTCTTCAACTCCTTTGCAATCTCCTTAAGCTCACCATCTTTCTTCCATCTCCCGTGCCATCCCCTTTATATCTCTTCCATTTCCTTACCCCCCCTTTCTTCTTTCTCCTCACCTCCTTCACCTACTACTCAGTCCTGGAGAGACAAATCAGGACCCTCTGGCCGCATCTGACCAGGAGTTTGATCCAGAAATATGGAATGGCAAAATACAGTAAATAACTTCCAATTCCAAATGGGGGATCCTCTCCAAATTCCTCATAATCCAGTCTTTCTCTGTACAGCCCTCGCTCCCTCGAACCTGCAGCCCTCCTGTCTGCCTCTCTCCCTCTCATTTGCCTGAGTTCTGACATCCTGATTTGCCAGAGACAGGAAGCGGGCAGTCAGGTGGTCCAGGACAAACTCTGTAGTTGCCATGACAACAGAGAACTTCATGCAGTCGGCCAAAAAAGAACTGGCACCTGTAGCTGGTCTGAGACGACATTGATGATTTTATTGCTTCTCCTTAGGACGAGGCAAGGAGGGTCAAGGAAGGAAGTGACTTGTCCAAGGTCACATGGAACATGCCCCGCCTTCCTCCCTGCTCCTCTGCCTGCCCAGCTCAGCCCGGGGTCCTTCAAGACTCAGCCCATGCCCCCAGTCTGATTCAACAAGAATGCACCCAGCACCTAGTCTGTGTCAGGCAGCGGGTCACAGGAAATAGAGAATTGGTTTTGTAGTGGAGAAAGACCTGGGTTCAAGTCTAGCCTCTGACGTCTCCTGGCCTTGTGACCCTGTGCAAGTCACTTAATCTCAGTGTGCTGGGCCACTATGGAAGACTAAAAACCTTTAAAAAGGGGCAGAGACAGTTTTGTTTTTGTCTTTGCAGCACACAATAAAGCAGAAGGCCTTTGATAGATGTGTTAACTGATTGAGAACAGTTGCCTATTCTTATGGTGGAGAGAGTTTTCTTACCAGGACTTCCCAACACCAATGATTTAACAACAGAGGACCTGGGCATGTCAAGGCAAAAACGATCCTATTCCCTGTCTTTAAGGAGCTTACATTGGGGTGGGGGTGGGGGAACTTCAGGAAAAGGGGAAGGGAAACACTATGTACATGTGGTACAGTGGCTCCAGGGCCAGAGGATCTGGGTTCAAATCCTGCTTTTGATGCTTACCTCCTGTGTGAGTTTCAATATATTTCTAGGGGCAGCTAGGTGGCGCAGTGGATAGAACTCTGGCCTTTGAGTCAGAAGGATCTGAGTTCAAATCTGACCTCAGACGCTTGACACTTACTAGCTGTGTGACCCTGGGCAAGTCACTTAACCCCTATTGCCTCAACAAAAAATAATAATAATAAGTCATTTCTACCTCCCTGGACCTTAGATTCCTTCTCTCTAAAACAAGAAGGTTAGACTAGAACCCTCTGGGGTCCCTTCCAGCTCCCAGGTATTTGAGCCTTTCATTTTAAATATGAAGTAATATCTTTGGGGAGGGTCCTAAGAACTGGGGACATGGAGGAGGGAGGGTGGAGCATCAGGATCCCAAGGGCCTCCCCTAGGGAGCCTTGAAGGATACTACTACAGCTCCTGAGAGGCAGATGGGAGTGTGGGTAGGGACCCTGACCATCCCTCACACCCATTCAGCAGGCCCCCCCAGGGAGCTGGGGGGCCCAAGAGCCAGCCACGTGCTTTTGAGAGGCCAAAGCCAGCACCTACATCTCATTCTGCTCCTTGCCTCCCAACCTCAGCCCCCCTCTGCAGAGGAGAGGAGGTCAGCCTGTTTCTCCAAGCACCAACAAGTGGGTGATTTCAGAGATAGGACGCCCTGCCCCAACTGCCTAAAAACATTCACTTAATCATTTCTTTAGGTTCCCATCACCCGCAGAGAGAATGAAAATCGTGTGTTTTGAAGATTCCTTTATTTGAGAACAATAACTCTGACTTATTGAGAACATATTTGCATATTCTCTGTTGTTCTGGGCTCCCTCTGCCTCCGCTTTGAGTTCTTCCCAGAACTACAGTGTGTGGTTTAACATTTTCCTCCCCTACAGTCAGTTTACCTGACTGTGAAGTGGGTTGACATCTTGCTCCTCAGTTCTGGGGGTGGGGGTTGAGGGGGCTTGGAGGAGAGAAATCTTTGACGAAACCTCAATGTCTCTGATTGTTCTCCTGGGCTCCAGTCTGCTTAACTGGCTTTTTTTTTTTTTTTTTAACTCTCTACAGTCTGGAGTCCAACCTCACCATTCAACTGAAATTGTTCTGTCCAAAGTTCCTAGTGATTTCTTAATTGCCAAATCCAGTGGCGTTTTTCAGACCTCATCCTCAACCTCTCTATGGCCTTTGACCTCTTCTCCTTGGTACTCTCTTCTTTCTAGGTTTTTGGGGTGCCCCTCTCCCCCGATTCTCCTCCTACCTGACTGCTCCTTCTCAGGCTCCTTTACTATGTACTCATCGAGGTCACACCCTGATAACCATGGGTGTCCCTCGTGGGCCCTCTTCTCCTGGCCTTCAATGCTATTTGACCGGATGATCTCATCAGCTCCCATGGATTCAGTGATCATCTCTATGCTGATTCTTCTTAAATCTGTTTATCCATCCCTAACCTCTCTGCTGACTTCCAGTCTTTCTGCCTATCGGACATCTCAAACTGGATGTCCCACAGAAATCTTAAATTCAACATATCCAGAACAGAACTCATTATTTTTTTCCCTCAGACCTCCCTCAGACTTCTCTACCACTGTTGAGGGCACTACTATTGTCCCTGTTACCCAGGCTCGAAACCTATGGGTCATCCTTGCCTTCTCACTTCCTCTCACCTCCATGGACAATCTGTTGCCAAAGCCTTATTGACTTTACCTTAGTGACATCTCCCCTATGCTCTTCCTTCTCTCCTCTGACATTGCCGACACCCTGGTGCAGGCCCACATTTCCTCATGCCGATACAACAGCCTGCTGGTCGGCCAACCTACCACAAGTCCTTCCCCATTCAAGTCTGTCCTCCACTCAGCTGTCCAAACGATCTTCCTCAAGTGAATATCTGACCTTGTCACCCCTCTCCTCAGTAAACTCCAGGGGCTCTCTATCACCTCCAGGCGGCATTCAAAGACCTTCATAACCTGCCCCTTCCCTTTCCAGCCTTCTTTAACCTTAAACTCCCCCCCACCACTGCCCACCATGCACCTTTCAATCCAGTGCCATCCCTTGAATTTCTTCTCCCAACTCCGGGCATTTGCCCCAGCTGTCCCCCATGCCTGGAATTCTCTGTCTCCTCATCTCCACCTCCTGGCTTCCCTGGCCTGCTGCAAGTCTCCGGTAGCATCCCACTTTCTACAGGAAGCCCTTGACAACCCTTCTTAATTCCAGCATCTTCCCTGTGTTGACGATTTACCTTTTATCCTGGCCATAGCTTATTTGTACATAGCTGTTTGCATATTGTCTCCCCCCTCCCCCATTACACTATGACTTCTTTGAGAGCAGGGACTGTCTATTGCCTTTCTTTGTATCCAGGGCACTTCCTGGTACATAGTAGGGCTTCATAAATGCTTATTGACTGACAGCTCCATATCACACATGTTCTATTGGACGTTTCCACAGGCATCACAAAATCAACAGGTACAAAACAGAACTCATCATCTCACTCAAAACCTATTCCTCTTCCAGACTTTACTGTTTCTGTCAAGAGCACCACCATCTTCCCACTCTCCTAGGCCCCAACATTGAGAGAGAAAGGATAAAATAATTATTTTTACATATGTATATTTCATATACATATTCATAAATAACACATTTATTAAAATATTTTCTATAAATATATGCTTTATAAAATATATCTTTGTATACAAAATAAATATAATAGATACATAATAATACATGTATCTGTATACATTTATATATGTACATAGTGACTATAAGCTCTTAGAGGGCAAAAACAGTTTCACATTTGTCTTTGAATCTCCAGAGTTCAACACAGTGCCTTGGATGTGGTAAGTTAATAGGCAGCTGGTGGAACAGTAGATAGAGGCTGGGCCTGGAGTCAGGAAGACCCAAATTCAAATCTGGCCTCAGGTATTTGTCAGCTGTGTGGCCCTACACAAGTCATTTAACGTCTCAGCCTAAATTTCCTCATCTGTAGAATGGGGATAAACATAGCACTTACCTCCCAGGGTTATTGTGAGGAAAAAATGGGATAATATATGTAAAGCAGTTGGTATGCCTTAAAATTCTATAGAAATACTAGCTATTTTTATTATAAATACTTATTGACTGACTGGCTCCTACTGTTTCTAGGATAAAATGGAAATTCCTCTGACATGCAAAGCCATTTACAATCTGGCTCCTACCTACCTGGGTGATATTGTGATATTGTGCCTGGGTGATGGGGTGCCCCATATAAGGAAATGAGCAGGTAGGACTTGGTGGTCTTTGAGGAAACTTCAAGTTCTAAATGGACAACCGATGATTCCAGGATGCTCTGTTTCCAGGAGGATTAGCCGTTATCCACCCCCTGCTCCACCCCCAACTCCAAACACCACACATTCCAGCCTGGGTTCCATCTCCGGTCGTCCTGATCTATATCTGGCCACTGGACCCAAATGGCTCTGGAGGAGAAAGTGAGGCTGGTGACTTTGCACAGCCCTCCCTCACTTAAATCCAATTCATTCACAAGTCACGGCATCACCTTCCCAATGTCATGGTCCTCTTCGAGAATGAAGGATAAGCAACAACAACATTCCAAACCAACAGGCTTTCTTAGAGAATCATAGATTTAGAGCTGGAAGCGTTCTTAGAGGTCATCAAGCCCAACTCCCTCATTTTACAGATAAGGAAACTGAGTCCCAGGGGAGTTCAATGATTTGCCAAAGCTCAGGCCCTCTAGTTCCAATTGATCTCCACTGACCATCTCTTAGGAAGTCATTCCAACTCCCAATTCCATGCACGTCCTCAATATTCGTGACACACTCCCTCCTCATCTCTCCCTCTCAAGCGGTACCTCCTTAAGAAGGCCTTTCCTGATTGCACCAAATTGTTACTCCCTCCCCACCCCACTGCCCTTAAAAATTACTTTGTACTTCTAAAAATAAATATTTTTTATATTTACTTATCTATGCATACATTATAGGTGCATGTTGGGTACTGCAGGAGATAGAGCGAAGGATTTGTAGTCAGGAAACCCTGAGTTCAAATCCTGTCTCAGATACTTGCTTGATCTGTGACCCCTAGGCAAATCATTTAATCTCTCTTGGCCTCAGTTTCCTCATCTATAAAATGGGGATAATAATAATAACAGCCCCTACCTCCTGGGGTTATTGTGAAGATCAAGTGATGTAATATAAGTAGAGTGCTTTTAAGCTATAAAGCACCAGTACTGTACCTTTCCCCCAGGAGACTGTAAGCTGCTTGAGGGCAGGGATAGTTTTAATGTTTCTCTTAAAGCACTATATAAATGCTAGCTATTATTAGAATGGTGTCGCATCTCCAGTGATTGGCACATAGTACACATTTTGTAAGTATTTTTTAAATTGAAGTGAAGAAGGCAAGGGGGAAAGGAGGTAAGTTCACTAAAATGATGACGGACGATTACCCAGAAGCTGTCTTTACAATGGTGCCAACTCCAGGCTCTTAGGACTCAACAGCCCAAATCACTTTCCTTCCAGGGCTTCCTGACTAATATATGTCCCCCTAAGAGCTAGAAATCTAGAAGAATGTTTCTTGGGCTTCAGAAAAGCACAGTGATCTGATGTTGTGCCAAAGTTGGCTTTCTATCACTTCCACTTGTGTTGAGACAGTCCCACCCACCCCACCTCCAGCTCCCTACATCATCCTTTTCCCAGTTTCGGGGCCTTAAACCTTTCACCAGCTCCCAGAGGGTTCTCCCTGAAAAGTCCCTAGGCTCCAATTCTGCGCAGACTTCTTTTCCCCAATCCCTGAAAAATGAGTTTGCTCAATTGTGATAAACCATAGCTATTATAAGACATAGAACCCAAGAACTGAGGAGCCATGGGAGACATCCTGACGTCCAGCTCTGACTGACAGACAAGTTCTTCCTTGGGCTGAACGAGAATCCCTCCTGCTTTTCTCTTGTTTGGGGCTCTCTGAGCATAGAGAAGGAATCAGTGTCTCCTTCAGCCAACCAGTGCCGTCCATGGGCCGGAGCCCTCAGGCTTCAACCTCCTCAGCTTTCTGCTCCCCAGACAAAGCAACCCCAAATTTCCCTCCTTATGGGCCCTCCCCAGTTTCTGGATGCCTTTGTTAAAGGATAATGACCAGCACTGGAGACAGAGAACAGCTTGAGAGATGAAAGGGGCCACAGAAACCATCTTGTCTAATCTCTTCATTTTATAATTGAAGAAACTAAAGCTCAGGGAGCTCACAAGACTTATCCAAGGTCAATCAATAAACATTTATTAAGCACCCACTCTGTGCCAGGCACTAAGTCCTGGGGATATAAAAAGAGGTAAAAGTCAATCCCTACCTTCTTGAAGCTTACAATCTAAAGGGGGAACAACATGCATGCTCTTTCTCTTTCTTTCTCATTCTCTCTCTCTCATTCTCTCTCTTTTTACATATATCTATATTATATATATATATATACACAATATAAAAATATGTACATATATACACACATACCTATGTATATACACATACATACATATATGTATACACATATATACATACATATGCCCACAATGCAAGCTATATGCAAGATAAATAGGAAATAATTAACAGAAGGAATATACTGGAATTAAGAGGGGTTGGAGAAGGCTTCCTATAGAAGGTGAGATTTTAGTTGGGACTTGAAGGAAGCTAGGGAGGTCAGTAGACAGAGTGGAAAAGGTAGAGTATTCCAGGCATGGGGGACAGCCAGAGAAAATGCCCAAGCCAAGAGATGGAGGGTCTTGTTTGTGGAACATCCAGGGGGTCAGTGCCACTGGACTGAAGAGTATGTGTCTGAGAGTGAGGTGAAAGAAGACTGGAAAGGTAGGAGGGGGTTGAGCTTTGAATGCCAAACAGAGCATTTTGTATTTGATCCAGGAGGCAATAGGGAACCACTAGAATTTATGCAGGGGTGACATGATCAGACCTGAACTTTAGGAAAATCACTTTAGTGGCTGAATGGAGAATGTATTTGAGTGGGGAGAGACTTGAGGCAGGCAGACCCACCAGCAGTTATTGCAGTAATTGAAGTGTGAGGTGAAGAGGATCTGAACTAGAGGGGTGTCAGTGTCAGAAAAGAAAAGGGGGCTTATCTGAGAGATGCTGCAAAGGTGAAATTGACAGGCCTTGGCACCAATGTGGATGTGGGTAGGATGAGAGGTAGTGCAAAATCCAGGATGACTCCTAGGTTGTGAGCCTGAGGGGCTGCGAGGATGGTGTCACCTTCTATGGCAATGGAGAAGGTAGGGGGAAGGGAGGGTTTAGGGGAGAAAATAATGAATTCTGTTTCAGACATATTCTGGACATCCAGTATGAGATGTCTGAAAGGGAGCTGGAGATGCTTGATGAGAGGTCAATAGAGAGATTGGGGCAAGATAAGTAGATTTGAGAATCACTAGCGTGGGTGCAATAATTACATTCATGGGAGTTGATGAGATTACCAAGTGAAGTAGTATAGAAAGAGGAGAGGAGAGGAGAGGAAGGGAGGGGAGGGGAGGGGAGGGGAGGGGAGGGGAGTGTCCAGGACAGAGCCATGTGGGACAGCTGGGTTAGGAGGCTTGTCTAGAGGAGGACACAGCAAAGGAGCCTGAGAAGGAGCAGTCATATAGGCAGGAGGAGAACTAGGACAGAGCGAGGTGGCCCAGAAACCTACAGAGAGAAAAATACGAAGGAGGAGCGAGAGATCAACCATGTCAAAGGTTGCAGAGAGGTCAAGGAGCATGATTGAGAAGAGGTCACTGGGTTTGGCAGCTAAGAGATCATTGGTAAGTTTGGGCAGTTTCAGTGGAATGGTAAGGTTATAAGCCAAATCATAAGGGATTAAGAAGAGAGGGAGAGGAGAGAAAGTGAAGGCTCCTATTGTAGTTGACATTTTTGAGGAGTTTAGCAATGAAGGGCAGAAGAGATGTAGGACAATAATTAGGGGACAGAAAGATCCATCCCTGAGGAGGGGGGAGACATGGGCATGTTTGTAGGCAGCAGAGAATGAGCCAGTACAGGGGGAGAGATTGAAAATAAGTGAAAGACTGGAGGATGACAGAGGTGGGATTCTGTTAGAGGAGATGGGAAAGAATGGGATTATTTGAGTAAGTAGAAGGGTTAGCCTTGATGAGGAGTAAGACCAGTCCATTGTGTGAGACAAAGGTGAAGGAGGACAGAGTGTCCAAAGGCACCTGAGTGATAGGAAGTGAGGACAAGGAGAAAAGAGGGAGTACTCAGCAAACGGCCTCCATTTTTTTCTGTAAAACATGAGGCAAGGCTCCCAGCTGAGACGGTGGGGAGAGGGGACATCAGGAGAGGTTTGAGGAGAAAATAGAAGGTTTGGAAGAACTTCTGTGGAGAGTGGGAGGGTGAGTCAATAAGGGAGTTATAGTAGGATTGCCTCGCAGTGGTGAGGACCCAGGTGAAGGTGTATGTCACACAGCAGGAACAGAGCTGGAATTCGAACTCATGTCCTCAGACTCCAGCTCTAGCTATGAGTCCACTGCAGGAGCAGCAGAGCTCAGAGGGAGAGCTGAAATCTAAGCAAGTAATAAAGGCTGGCTATTTGACTAATTGCTTGATCATGGTTTTGGGACCATACACAAGTTATTTCTCCTCTACTGGCCCTCCCAGGGGTCTCTTTCTGAAACTACAAGTTATGGCCTATAGATGATCTACATTGGTGGAGAGAGTTTCCACACCAGGACTTGTCCACATTGATAAAATAACAAATCAGAATCTATGCATATATGCAGGGTGTCTCAAAATTATTCAAAATAGCACTAAGACTTTTGGGACATTGTACTGTGTGTGTGTGTGTGTAAGCATATGTATGTGTGTATAAGTATATGTGTGTGTACACACAAACATTTCTATACCTGCACATACATGCATGTATATACACATACCCACGTGGGTGGGTGTGTATATTGTAGTATGACTTTCTGTATTCCCATTGGCTCTATATCTCTTCTTTATCTCCCTTTTTTTTTTTTGTCTTGGGGTCTCTAGTACCTAACAAAGTGCCTGGAATAATGTATAGGGAATAGATGCATATAGAGATATAGCTATAGAACTATCTCAGTCCCCACCACCCTAACTCTAGCCCCTTCCCTTTTGACGCTCATCCCTCACAATTAGATAACAAGTTCCAGGGGTCTTTCCCCAGTTCTGAGGTCCCAAGTAGTCCCAGTGTGGAGTTGTCAGAGCCAACAGAGATCTTGGCAAATTCCCCATGAGATGGTGAGAAGCTGGCAGGAAAGGGCAGCTTTGGCTACCTTGGCTGCCGAGAGCCCCTCGGTGCCAGGCTGAACTGACGATACTCTTCAAAGGGATGTGTCTCTTTGATTAGTTCATCTCTTTGCCTCCGCATGAAAAGATCATTGATGAAAGGTTCTCAGATCAAATTGAAGTCGATTTGATTTCCTTCCAAACGAAACAGGAAGGATAATGAGGCAACTTGGGGGCCCTGGGTGGAATTATTGAGACAGGGTTTTTAAATGAAGATCTGAACGGAGAGTTTTGTAATTCTTTCAGGTTCCTCAAATGCCTCCCGTTTGAAGCTGAAATCCAGGCTCCAGGGCCCAGACACTGGTAATTTTCATCTGAATGAAGTCTTACAGCAGCATGAGTAGAAATGGAGAGAGACCGTCCTTGTTCCTCCCCAGGAGCTGTTCTAAAGGCCTGATCATAGGATTTTGAGCTGAAAAAGACCACTCAGAGGTCTGCTAGTCCAAGCCCTCTCGTTTTACAAATGAGGAAAGTGAGGCCCAGAGCAGGACGTGACTTGCCCCAAAGGGTCACGGCTGGGAAGTTTCTGAATCCAGGCCCTCTGCATAGAGACTCAGCATCCTTTCCATGGTACCATGGGGCCTGTCTCCTGAGCTGCCTGCTATTTCACTGAGATAGAGGGCATGAGTTAAGAGCCTCCTCCACCTCTCGGTCTCTGCCTCCAAAGTTTTCTGCATCTTCACTCCCAGAATCACAGACTCTCAGAGCTGGAAGGGCCCCCAGAGGCTATCCAGCCTAACCTATGCCTGGACAGGACTTGTGTCTACAGCACTAGGGACAAGGGTATGAGGGGATCATCAAGGGAGCTTTGCTTTAATGCTTTCTCAGCAGTGGAGTGAAGTCTATAGGGTTGGGGAGAGGAATGAGAAAGGGATAGGAGTGAGAGGTGTCTCTGAGGTTTTGAGCCCCAGTGAGTAGAAGGACATTGGTTCCATTGTTGAAAGGCCTAGGGTCCCTTCTCCCTCCCCCTATCAACAATTTTCTCTGACTCATTGTCTGTATCTATGTCCTAGAATTAATCCACAGCATAATGGAGTCAGGAAGACCTGGGTTTGAATGCTGACTCAGACACTTACTTAGCTGTGTGGCCCTGGCAATTCACTTAATTTCTCTGGTTCTCAGTTTCCTTATCTGTAAAATGGACTAGATGGCCTCTACAATCTCTTTCAGCTCTAAATCTATGGTCTTCAGATCCTAAGATGTTCAAATGGGAGAAGGGAATAAGCATTTATCTAGTACCTAGGACATGCCGGGCACTATGCTAATCACTTTACAAATACTATCTTGTTTGATTCTCATGACAACTCTGCAAAGGAGGTGCTGCTATTCCCCCTATTTTACAGTCGAAGAAGCTGAGGCAAACAGAGGTTAAGTGACTTACCCAGGGTCACACAGCCAGTAAGTGTCTGAGTCTAGATTGGAATTCGGGTCTTCCAGGGCTCTACACTTGGTAGCTGCCTCAAACATAAAATAAAGCTTATTTTGTGAAGCTTAGGTCACGCTCATGTGTTGGGGCTTTCCCTGAATGTGGGTAATAGGGTCCTTACTCTGACAATCCTACGCCCCAGGCCTATGGATTAGAATCTGCTCCATTGCCACCACCCTAGTTCAGGTCACCCTTTTCAATGACTTCCTAACGGGTCTCTGACCTCCATCTTGCTCTGTCCACTCCAGTCTGTCCATGTTGCCAGATTGCTCTCCCTAAAGCCCCTCTGCCATCTTCACTCTGCTACACTAAAACCTTTCAACAAAAACTTCCTTTTGACTCTACAGCAGTCAAAACTCTTCTTGACATCATCCACTCCCTGAAACTGCACAATTCACTGTGGCTTAACCCTGTAGAATCCTTTATGTGTTGATCCAAGTTCCTGCTACCTGGAAATCTTCCCCCCCTTCCCTGCCACCTGTCTAATTCCTATCCACCCTTCAAGGCCCCAGACCAAGATGGTGCCTCCTCCATGCAGCCATCCTTGATTTCGCCCCCTGCCCCCACCTCTGAAGCTGGAAGCGAGCTCTCCCTCTTTTGAGCTTCGAGAACGTTGCTCTGTTTTAAACTATCTATTACCTCCTCTCTTACATTCAACTGATTTCCATTCCCTATCCCCCCTCCAAGTCTGTGAGCACTGGAGAAGCAAGACCCACATCTTATTCTCCTTTCAGAAGACTTAGGTATGCAATCAATCTGGAAGAGTTGGGTTCAAATCTCAACTCAGATATTTACTAGCTGTGTGACTGTGGGCAAGTCAGTTAACCAGTCTGAGCCTCAACTTCCTAATCTGTAAAATGGGGACAATATGAGCTACCCATCGCTTATCCATGAGGGAGTTGTTTTGAAGCTCAAATGAAATAAAGCATGCAAAGCTCTCAATCAACTATGCAGTTTGCCCCCCCCAGCACCCCTGCCTCTAAATGAGTCTGTCTTTCCATTGCATTCACTCTACTTTCTTTTTGAAGGAGTACTTGAGTACTTGAGGGCTAGAAGATAGAGCCAAAGCCCCACTGGGGAGGGGGAGTGAGGAAGACTGCTATATGAACAACTAGGATATCAGCGGAATGAGACAAAAGCAAGGTGGGGAATTTTTTTAATAGGATGTTTTAGAAGGAATGCTAATTGGGAGCCAGATGATCTGAGTTCAAATTTTACCTCTCCTCATCACTTAGGATGTGATCTTGGACAAATAACTTAGCCTCTAGGATGCTTAGTTTCTTTATCTGTAAAATGAATGGGTTGGGCTAGATCAGGGGTTCTTAACCTGGGAGCCCATGAACTTGGTTTCTTTAAAATATTTTGATAACTGTTTCAATATTATTGGCTTCTTTTATAATCCTGTGTGTTTTATTTTATGCATTTAAAGACATGATTGTGAGGAAGGGTCCAGCGGCTTCACCAGACTGACTGCCAAAGGGGTCTAGGACGCAAAGAAGGGTAAAAACCTCTGGGTAGATGATCTCTGAAGTGCCTTCAGTTCTAAATCTCTGATCTTATGAGAGCAAAGATTCAAACCCAGTTCACCTGACCCCTTGCCCAAGGCTCTATTCACTACATGGTGCTGCCCTCCATGTCTGAGCCTTCCCTAGAGCCAAGATTAGGGCAAAACCAGACTACATAAAGATGGGGAAACTGAGTCAAGCATCTGCTATTCTGGATGTGTCAGCTGCATTCCCCCAGAGTTATTTGTTGTTGCTTGGTCATTTTAGTCATGTCTGATTCTTTGTGATCCCATTTGGGGTGTTCTTGGAAAAGATACTGAAGCATTTCGCCATTTCCTTTTCCAGCTCATTTGACAGATGAGGAAACTGAGGCACACAGAGTTAAGCACTTGCCCAGGGTCACACAGCTAGTAAGTGTCTGAGGTCAGATTTGAACTCAGGAAGCTGAGGCTTCCAGAATCCAGGCCCAGCACTCTATCCACTGTGCCACCTGGCTGCCTTGGGAGTTAAGGGTGATGTGAAAACAACCTGACATGAAATAATAGGACAGAGGCAGATGCTGTCCCTTGGCATCCACCTGACTGTCAGAGGTGTTTCAATATTTGTAAAATGGGATGGAATTTTATGTTCTTTATATCTTGTCCCAAGCCTGGTATTGGCAAGCTGAGCCCTATAGAAGATGGAGAACTATCAAGTTATGATGGTAATGCTGGATTGGTGGCCAGAGGCTCAGCCAGGGAATCAGAACAAAGACTGGTTCCTGTTGTAGGCTGAACTTGGGCTGGAATCCAGACAGATCATTAAGAGGAGCTGGGTGGGGCAGCTGTCAGCCAGTGTTTCAACCTTGTTTATCCACAGCTCAGGTCTTCTCCTCAGCTGCCTTGCAGGCCTTAAAGGGATCCTAATTTCAGGGAATTCTCATCTACCCAAGAACCCCATGGGGTCTGTGCCCAATGGCAAAGCCACATCCTTTAGATGGTTTCAGGGCTCAGCTGGGCCATTAGGTCCTCACAAGCTCTGTCTTCCAGGACCTCAAGCTAGAATTGTCCTAGACTATTTAAGCTAGAAGGAGCGCAGAGGTACTCACTCAGAGGGCAAAGGAAAGGTGGGTATGAGTGCATTACATCTAACCAAGGAGGAACTCTGAAGAATGGCAGGAAAGAAGGCAATGAAGGCATTATATGACAGAGAGATGGGCTGCTCATGCAGCAAGAGCTAGGGAGGACAGGAGGATGGCCCAAGGACTCCACTGCTATCCTCGTGATGTTGGGGAAAGCAAGGAAGACCTCCAGCACATTGACCTCTCAAGGAAGACCTCTCAGCCCCAGTGAGAGAACCTGGACAACAATCACACAGGCTAGGGCAAGCCTAAAAACATGAGTGATCCTACCAAACGGATGAGATCACACATCCATCTGAATATGAGTTGTTGAATCAAATTGGGGAGAAAAAAGGGAAAATGCTATTCCTCCTCACCAGTTGCCTATTGGACAGCTCCAACTCAAAATGGTTCAAAATGGACCTCATTATCTTCCCCTCTAAACCCATCCATCTTGCAAACTTATGTTTCTACTGCAGGCAAAACTATCGTTCCAGACTCCCAGGTTCAAAACCTTAGAACCATCTTCATGTTTGCCTCTCAACTCCCTCTATCTAATCAGCCACTCAATATGGTCAATTCCATCCCCACAACATCTCTTGCATGTCTCCCATATTTTCTGCTTAGACATTCAACACTCTCATTTGTGACCTTATTATCTCTCACCTGGACCAATACAGATTGAATCCTATTTCTCCTCCATGGGAATAGCTTCTTAATTAGCTTCCCTGAATTAAGACCCAAATTCAAATCTGATCTCAGATACTTATTAGCTGTGAGACCTCTGACAAATCGTTAAACTTCTGTCTGACTCAGTTTCCTCAACTATAAAATTGTTATAATAACAGCACCTACTTTTCAGGATTATTGTGAGGATTGAATGAAGATAATACTTGCAAAGTGCTTAGCACAGTGCCTGACACATAGTAGGTACTATATAAATGCTAGCTAATATTATTATTAGTTTACCCTTTACACAGTTGCCAAATTAATATTTCTAAAGTACAAGAATGACCATTTGACTCCCCTGCACAGTAATCTTTAGTGGTTTCCAATTGCCTTCAAGATCAAAAACTCCTTCTTCCTCAGAATGACATTTAAAGCTCATTATATCTGATGTGAGGTTCATTTCACATCATTCCCTTGCACATTCCAGGCAAGCTGGCTGCTGTTCCCCAAATGAAGCATTTTATATGCCACCTCCAGGCTTTTGTCCAAGTTGTGCTCCATGCCTAGAATGCCCTCCCTCCTTATTTCAAGGCTCAGCTCAGGTATCATCTCTTAAAGGAAGCCCTCCCTGCTTGTTAGTACCTTCACTCCCCTGAAATTACAGTGTATCTATTTATCTGATTTCTAGTGATATCACTGGATTTCTGATTATATTCCTTCTCCTCAGTAGACTAGAAAGTCATTTTATTGTTTAGTCTCCAGTGCTTAGCCCAGTGCCTAGCACATAGTAGGCTTTGATAAATGCTTGTTGGATTGGATTAGATCTAACTGACCTTAATTAGAGTAAAATCTCATTAATTATAATTTGTGATCATTCACCTCAGGGCTATGCCAAAGTTTACCTTTGAAGGATTCATGAACAAAGGGTCAGAAACTCATTAAGGGGTGATGAAGATTATAGGGGGAAATGTTTAACCTACTAAGTACTTAAAAGGAGTTTAACACACAGCTGGATATCCTTAATTAGAATTTATTCATGTCTATTCATTAAAACAGACCTGCAGAATGTTAGCAGTCAGTTCCAAGTTAATACAGGTAATTGAAAGTAATGGTTTTACTTCTTTAACAATAATTCAGGTTTTTCCACTCATTTTGACTCCCCCTCTCTTCCTTCTTCTTCCTCATTAGTCTTTGAATTTGTGTGGTCCAACTGTGGTCAGGAGAGACCTGGGTTCAAATCATTTCTCAGACACTTTTTGGGTGTTAGGGAAATCTCTTCTCTGAGCCTCAGTTTCCTAATCTGTCCAGTTCACACTCCAGAAAGAATTCCCTGTGCCCACATAAGCAACAAATATATGATCCCCCAGCCTCTGAGTGTAGTCCTTTGATGATAAAGAACCTATTATATCCTAAGGCTGCCCATCCCACTTTTGGACAACTCTAAACATTGGGACATTTTCCCTAATTTGTCTGTGCAGTTTCTGCCTTATACTCCTTGTTCTGTCCTCTGGGGCCTTAACAGACTAAGTCTAATGCCTCTTCAGTACTTCAAGTAATTAAATTTTCTCTCTCTCTCTCTCTCTCTTTCACACACACACACACACACACACACACACACACACACACCCCTCCATCTCTCATCTCTGGCACTGGCCATCCCCAATGACTGAGATGCCCTCTTTCCTCTGCTGTTTCACAGAATATCTCTCTTTTCATTGAAGCTGTAGCCTGGGCACCATCTTCTGCATGAAGCCTTTCCTGATTCCCCTCCAGCTACTAAGTGCCCCTCCACCAAGCTACCTTGCAGGTGTTTGTTTTATATCTTTTTATATTTATCCTGGAAATACTTATGTGTGTACTTGGTTCCTCCCCAATTAAAATGTGAGCTTCATGTAAATAAGGAGTATTTCATTCTGTGCCCATTACAAAGTAGATGCTTAATAAATGTTTGTCGTTGCCATTTTGCTCCTCTCATTCTCATTCCTACTCTTCCTTCTCTTCTTCCTCTTCCTCCTTTTCTTCCTCTTCCTCCTCTCCTTCTCCTTCTCCTGTTTCTCTTTTTCCTCCCTCGCATAGACTTAGGGGATGCTAGACTTTTGAGTGAGAAAGACTTGGGTTTCAAATCCCACTTCTGACATTTATTAGCTATGAAACCCAAGCCAAGTTATTTAAGCTCCCTAAGGCCTTGGGCAACTTGCTAGGATTTATCTACTAAGTCATAGAAATAGACAGGTTTTAGTCTGTGTTGGCGGGGAGAATTCCCACACTGGGAGTTCCCTATGCAGATCCTTCACATATTATTAGTAGTATTTGCAGCTGTGTCCATGATCCCCAGAAGCCATGCAGATGCCTCCTCTCCCCTTCTGAACAGGAACAGAGCCAGCATCCCTGAGTGTCTGAGAACCAGGAAACCATCCACCATCAGGACTTTATTGTCTCTAGGCTCTAGAGCTACTAACACTAATGATCTCATTTATAACCCTGATGGAAGCAATTATACCTGAAAATCCAAGCCCAATGTCCTTGTTCAGTGCTTTACGAAACCTGTATTCCAATGGCATGCCATCAGCAGCTAAATGAACTACTAGTGGGCCTGTTGCCCAGACACTAATATGTCAGGCAGTGCCAGAAAGCTTGGCGGGATAGGCCAGCATTGGGAGACCAAGGACTTGGAAGGAGGGAAGACATGCAGGGTGGAGGATGGTGGGGAGCCCGTAGAGAGATAGCAAGGAGAGAGGCAGGAGGATTTAGAGATATAGGGAGGTATGCTCTGCAGCTATCCTTTGCCCTAGGCACACACCCCTCTGGAGTAGAATGGAAGCCCATTGAGGGCAAGGATAGTTGATCTTTATATATCCCTAGTACCTAGATCAAGGCCTTACATATGGTAAGCACCCAATACATTTGGACTGGATTGAATTAAATTGAATTAAAAAAAGTAAGGTCTGCCATTTAGAATCCCTAAGTCCCTCAAGGCTCAGGTCAGATGCCACCTTATCCTACCAGTCATTAGTATTTTCCCAACCCCCACCTTCAAATTATTTTGTACTTACTTTGTATGTATGTATGTAGGGTATCCCAAAAGTCTCGGTGCAGTTTTAAATCATTAATGATGGAACTAGGGCAAGGCCACCAATGAGACCTCTCTGGATGGAAGCTTTCACAACCACAGCTGCCAAAGTTGTATCTAGGGTACAGTAACATTGGAGGAAAAATTATTATTATTATCATTATTAGTGTACTATATCTTATCAAGTCCCCCAGCAAGAAAGTCCCAGTTTCAGGAGAGTTCTATCAACAATGGGAGATTGAAGGGGGTTAGTGGGTTTCTATCTAACAAGGGTCTTTTGGAGTTAATCACAGAATCTCTGAGTTAGAAAAGACCTCAGTGAGCATCTGGCCCAATCCATCCCTAAGGAAGAGTTCATTCTAGCCTACAACATTCCCTTCCTGTGATCATCCAGCCTTTTGTAAACACCTCTAGTGACACAGAGCTCACTACCTCCCAAGTAAGTCCATTCCACATTGGGACAGTTCTAAGTATTAGGAAGTTTGGGGGTTTTTTTTTGTTTGTTTTTCCTGACATCAAGCCTAAATTTGCCTCCTTCCAATTTACACCCGCTGTTCCTAATCCTGCTTATTGGAGTCAAGTAGAACAAGACTAATTAATCCCTCTTCCGCAAGACAGCCTTTCTTATACTGGAAGATAGCTCTCATGTCCCCCCTGAGACTTCTCCTCTCCAAATTAAACATGATCCAGTTACATACAGAGCTAGAAGGGATGTTAGGGGCCATCTTGTTCAACCCGTTTATTTTATAGATAAGGAAACCTGAGGCCCAAAGAATTTAAGTGACTTGCTCAAGGTCACACAGGTACTGAATATCTGAGGCAAGATTGAAACCCAGCTCCTGTGACTCCAAGGTCAGCCCTTATTCCACAGCATCATACTATCTCCTAACATCCCCAGTTCCAACTAATTGTCATATAACTCAGACTCATGGTCCTGTACCAATCCCTGATTGCTGCCGTCTGAATTTTCTGTGGCTCTTGGTTCCCAAAATGCATCAGTCAGGACAGAACACAAGAATCCAGAGGTGGTCTGGCCACCAAAGAGAGCCACAGGAGGACCACCTTCTCATTCGAGGAAACTTTGCCTCTCTTAACGCAGCCTAAAACCACATTAGCTTCCCCTTAGTGTGTCTCATCACATTTTCCAAATTCTGGGTCTTCCCAGTAGACTTGCCATTTATGGTCCAGAAAACAGAGAGAGAGAGTTCTGGATACAACATCTCCCTGGGGCTCCCTAGGGCTCGCTCAAATCCCTAGGGATTGATTCTTGGAATGTGACCTCAGGTAGCACTGCCTTGTTGGCCCATTCAGGGGGGAAGGAACAGCCAGGGCCTGAGCCCTGGACTTGGCCTCAGACCAACAAACACTGGGGATGGTTTATCTCTGTGGCCAACCTACTATGTGACTCAGAGGTTACAGAAAAGTCAGCAGGGTCAGCAAAGGAGTTTCACCATTAAAGAGAGCCATCACCATGGTAGCTATTGTAGCTGATGGGATGGAGGTTATATGGAAGAAAAAACTTCCAAATGAAGGACTCAGCATTGCTGACTGGCAGAAGCATTCACCGGGGGCATCAGCAATATAGATTGTTCCAGAACTGGCGGAAGGAGGCCTCCATCCATTCAGGAAACTTGGCAACGATCGCCCTGCCTGGAGAGCCCTTGGTTTTCTCTTGTTAACATAACCCAAAATGTGGAAAGGGAGGGCATCAAATAAATGGCAAACTAAGAAGGAAAAAACAACTCTTCTCACTCCCACTCCATCCCCAGCTGCCTTGAATTTTTGGGAAGTCAGGGAAAGAGACAGAGAGATAAATGACCAAATAGACAAGATGACAGCTAACTGATAGACAAGCAGGCAGATGGATAAATAATAACTAACATTTATATAGCACCCACTATATTCCAGGCAGGGTGCAAAGCACTTTACAAATAGTATTTCATTTGATCTTCATAAAAACCCTGCAAGGTAGGTCCTATATCATCCCCATTTTACAGATGAGCTAACTGAATCAATCAGAGGTTAACTGACTTGCCCATGGTCATTTAGCTAGCAAGTATTTTAAGCCATATTCCAGTTCCATTGCTCTGTCCACTGTACCCCCTAGTTCCCTCAATGAGTGGGTGGATGGAGACAGAGAGAGAGAAAGAGAGAGAGAGAGATTGAGAGAAAGGAAGAAAAGGAGGCAGAGGAAGGGAGGGGAGGAGGAAGGAAAAGGGAAAGAAAGGAGCAGACAGACAAATGGATACACAGATAGCTGATAAATAATACAGATGATGGATGATGCATGTTTCAGACAAGCAGACAGTTAAATATATCAATAGACAAGACCAGAAAGACCAGGCAGGGAGAGAAGGAAGGAAGGATAAAGATAGATAGATAGATAGACAGACAGACAGAGGAACGCAAGGTCAATGTGAGTTAACAGAGTGATAGGGCAGCTGAAAAAGTTATCAATCTTCAATTGCATTGAGAGTTACAGTATCCAGGGCTATGGAGGTGATAGGCCTGCTATATACTCTGTACAAAGGAAGAGCTCACACTGAAAGTTAAATGAATAAAACATGCCTTTCCCTAAAGCAACCCCCACCACTTTCACCATTGCTTTCACTCTCAGCAAGGCAGGGAGGCATCCTGGTACCATGAAAAGAATCCTGGGTGGAGAGTTCCAGGTTTAAATTCTGGCCATGGTGGGCAGCTAGGTGGCTCAGTGAATAGAGCACTGGCCCTAGAGTCAGCAGGACCTGAGTTCAAATCTGGCCTCAGACACTTAACACTTACTAGCTGTGCGACCCCAAGCAAGTCACTTAACCCCAACTGCCTCACCAAAAAGGCAAGCAAGCAAATAAATAAATAAATTCTGGCCATGACATTGCCCATGTTATCTTGAGTAACCGACTTCTTTCTGAGCCTCAATTTCTTCATCTGTGAACTGAGGGAGGTAGACTAGATGTCCTCTGAGGTCTCTTTAGCTCTAACTTGGCAATCCCCTCATCTTTCAGGTGCCTGCCAGCTATAAAATCCTACGGCATTTCACTCAGTGGATGACATTGCAAAATCAAAGAGGAGGCTGAAGAGAGGAAGAGAGGTCCAAAAGAGCCTCTTTTCACCCTGGGAGTGTTCGGCTGTTACGAAATCATGAGCCTCACCTGGTGGCATCCCTAGCAGGCTTTGGTTTCTTTCACAGGGGACCCGGAGTGTGATCCTTGTGTTTCTCCTTCATGCCTAATTGGGCTTTGTTGTAAAGAGATCAGAGGCTGCCAGTTGGCATCAGAGTCACCCTCCTCATCAGGGAGAGGTTCTGAAAGAGCAAGATTGTAAAGACAGAAGGAGCCAGGAGAGACTGGGAGGATAGGAAGAGATGCAGGGAAAGGAAGGGGGCATTAATAGACTTCAGTACAAAATCCTGACAGATTCAAATTGATTCTGCAGCCTGAGAAAATTGAGTGCGGAGGGAATTAGATTTATGCACTGTTAAATGTAACTGCCTGGCAGTATCTATTCCAAAAGCTGTTAAAATGGTAATCTTTAGAGATGTATGAAAATTGTGTGTGAATAGACCAATGAACCGTCTCTGGGAGCATGCTTCTCCTATCAGAGAAATACAAGACGGCATTATTATTATTAATACTGGGTTACAAACACCATGCATTATGGATGTAACTTAATCACCTCATCTCAAGGTATAAACAAGAGCAAAGCCGATGGTAACTTTTCTCTTTGTGTAGTTAGACAGGAACTTTAGGTGGGGGAGCTGGGGCAGGAAGGGAGATTGGTTTTAGGTCTGACTACAAAAGAAAATGAGTTCATAATGTTTTGGGGAAGTCTTTTAGAACACTTTCAGAGAAACAGTCAGAGCTGGTAGACCTGGGAAGGTGACAGATGCTTAGGCTACATCTGGAGTAGTGTGGTCAACTCTGAGCATCAAAGTTTAAGAAGATTAAGATGAGTTGGAGGAAACCCAGAGGAAGACAGAAGGTCTCCAGAGCATATTATATGATAACATGTTGATGGAACCACAGATGTTTAGCCTAGAGAAGACTGGAGGAGAAGAGGGGGAGATATTCAAGTATTTGAAGGAGACTCAAAGATGGGCAGCTATGTGGCTTAGTGGATAGAGAACGGGACCTAGACTCAAGACTCATCTTCCCAAGTTCAAATCCGGCCTCAGATACTTACTAGTTGTGTGACCCTGGGCAAGGCACTTGACGCTGTTTGCCTCAGTTTCCTCATCTGTAAAATGAACTGGAGAAGGAAACGACGAACCACTCCATTATCTTTGTCAAGAAAACCCCAAACAGGGTCAGGAAGAGGCAGATATAACTGAACAACAACAACAAAGATGGATTAGGATGGAACAATGAGTGAGGGCAGAGCTGCTTCATTTGTTTTACGTCCATTCTCTCTGCCCAGCAGAATGACCTTTTCACAGGAAACATTAGAACAAAAATGACTAACACGGAGTCAATATCCAAGACCAGTAAGGAAAGAGGGCTCCTGGCTGCCTCGGGTGAATGCAAGTTACCTGGCTCTGATGAACTCCATCCTTAGGTGCTGAAAGGTCAGGCAGACATGATGGCTGGGTCATCATCAGGGACATCTGAAAGATCATGGAGAACAAGAGAAAGATCAAAAGGTTAGAAAAGAGCAAATGTCCTGGTTTTTGTCTTAAAGGAAAGGAAGAGAAAACGCAAAAGATAAGCCGGTGAGCACGGTGTCATTTCCTGGGGAAATTTTACCCTGGATCATTAAAGAGATAGTTGAGGATGTCTAAAAAGAGAACTGGTGACTACAAAGAGCCAGCCTGGCAGCTTCATCAGGAACAGATTTGCCAGGCTAAGCTCATTTCCTGTATCACAGAACTGCTAAACTGGTAGATGAAGGTTATGCTGTGTGGATAGCATTTAAGGAGATTTTAGTAAAAAGTTCCATCCATTGTCCCACACTATTTTTGTGGAGAAGACAGAGAGAGATGGATTAAGATGATAATACAATTAGATGAATTCAAAACTGATTGGATGGTCAGGTTGAAAGGGTAGTTGTTATTGGTTCAATGTTAATTTGGTAGAAGGTCTCTAGTGAAGTACCCCAGGGATCTATTATTGACTCTGTAATGACCCTTTGGCAGCAAGACTTCTGGAAGAGAAGAGAGGCCTATAAAGATTTTTTTCTTTTTTTCAGTTTCTGCATTTTGTCAAAAACAAGGAGCCAATGGAAGACGCCCGAATTGTCTGATTTCCCCACAGGAATGGGACCCCTGGTGAGCCTTCTTTGGATCAAAGCCACAAGACAGTAACATCTAAGAAGGGAAAAAAAAATAGGTTATGAAATTTCTTCAAGAGGAGTGTGCCACCTTCAAAGGCGCTTGTCAGATATGGAGGATTAAAGGGAGAGAGTGGAACTCATTTGGAGAAAGGGTCTCTGGGAGCCAATCAGAGAATACAGAGTTGAAAGGCATCTCAATGCCCATCAAGTCCAATCAGCACATGAGCATGAATCCCCGGTGTGATGTCTCCAACAGATGGTCAACCAGTCTTTGATTAAAGATCACCAGTGATGGGGAGCTCACCACCTTCTGATGAAATCCATTCCACTTAAGGATAGCTCACAGTCTTCCCAAGAGATCCCTCCAGGCCAAGTCCATCTCTAACAAAGAGTCCCAAGGAAAGGAAATGGGCTCTTTTAAGCAAGATAAGAGGGGAATCCGACTTTACCATCTGCCCTCTATCATCTAATGCCACTCTGCTTTGCATTTTCTAGCCCTAGCCTTTTAGGCTGTTCTCAACTCTTTCCTTGGTGTCAGGCAAATTCGAGGTGTCCTCAATTTGAGGAGAAATTCCCAGTTGTCTTCAGCTTGAGGCAGAAACTATGACCTCTCCCTTCCACTTCTGCTCCCTTTGAAAAATGGGTACAGCTGAGGGGCATTTAGCAATGCAAATCACTTCTCTCTTCACCAGGACTGAGCATAGAGATGATTAATCGGCCCAGAAGCTCTGGGGGACAGAGAGGTTTTAATCTCTAGCTGGACGTTTTCTTTTTGTCTTTCTATTCCAAGAGAACTATCCCATCTTGCTAAGGGACTGAATCACTGTCTGGATGCCAAGATGTGCCCCCAAATCCCAAAGTTAAATTTACATATCAATTACATTTTGGGAGAGATGAGAGCTTAACTAGGGGAGCTGTCTGTGAGAGAGCTGACCTGTCACTTCAGCTGTTACCATCCGACCAGAAGATAGGGTGTGGCCTTGTGGAACACATATATGACCTTAGATCAACAACAGTCACAAAAGCTGACACTATCTTAGGCTACACTAAGAGAGACAGAGTGTCCAGAGAACAGCACCCATTCAGGGAGTGGGGCATAATGGAAAGAACACTGGATTGTGGGGTCCAAGGACCCCAGTTCTGCATCAAGGTATCTGAGTTTGTATCCCAATTCTACCTTTTTACTGTCTGTGTTCATGATAGCACATGGGAAGAGGACAGACTTCAGAGTCAGAGGACTCTCTGTGTGACCTTGGGCAAGTCACTTTATCTCTCTCTGCTTCGGTTTCCTCAACTCTAAAATGGAGATAACAGTAGCACCTACCTCTCAGGGTTCTTGTGAAGATCAAATGAGATAATACTTATAAAGCACCTTTCAAACCTTAAAGTGCTATAAATATATAGTGCTGTAATTAAATTAATAATTAACAATAACATTAATAATTAGTAATTCATCATATTAATACTATATAATTATATACATTGTTATAATATTATTGGTTTAAAATACTATATTATAATAATAACCATTAATTAATTAATTAATTATGCTACAAACCTTAGAGTATATAGATGTTGACTATTAATATTTAATATCATAAACCCCTTTGTTGGATTCTTTTTTGAATAATGTTTTTAAATGCACAAAATAGATATATAGGATCATTTAAAAAAAACTAATTGTATTAAATTCAGTTATCAAAATATTTTTTTAAAAAAGTTCACGGACCTCCAGTTAAGAATACTTGGACTCCATGACCTTTGAAGTCCCCCCATCAGCTATCAGAGTCCTGGGCCTGGAGTTAGGAAGACATTAGTTCAAATCTGGCCTCAGGTATTTGTTAGCTGTGTGACCCTGGGCAAGTCACTTAACCCTGTTTGCCTCAGTTTTTTCAGCTGTAAAGTGGGAATATATAAGAGCATCTAACAACAACAGTGTTGTTATGAGTATCAAATAACATAGCATTTGTAGAGTGCTTAGCACAATGCCCAGCAAACAGTAGACACTTAATAAATGCTTGTTCCCTTGTTCCCCCTCCGGCTCTAGATGTAGGCTGCTATGGCCATGGGCAAATCACTTCAGTCTTCTAGGCCTCAGTTGTCCCATCTGTAAAATGAAGGGAGTTCCGAATATCCTTTCCAGTTCTAAATCTAAATTCTCAGTATGATGCTATGAAGTGTGGGGTAGAGGTAGGTAGAGGGTGTGACAGCCCAACGACGATCCTTCTGTCCTCTGGCATGGCTGAACCACGGCTGGAATATTGTGTTCGTGTTCCAACGGTAGTTGCCAAGAAGCAGTAGCAAAGAACTTAACATGTCATCACAAACTAGAGGTCAGACTCAGACCATCAGAGCTAGTTGGAGCTTTAGGGATCAGCTATTCCAATTGCTCCTCTCCCTTCCCTGGTTCCCCTTCACAGGAAACTGAAGCCCAGGAGAGGAAAAAATTCTTCCAAGTAGCTGTGTGTATGTCCTCTGATCACAGATCTAGGGCTGGAAGCTATCTTGGGACCATCTAGGTCAATCCCCTCATTTGATTGAGATAAGAAAACTGAGAAGGAGGTTGTGACCTGCCCGAGGTCAACAGGCAGTCAATAAACATCTGTAAAGCACCTACTATGTTCCAGTCACTGTTCTAAGTACTAGGAAAACCGATAAAGGCAGTCCTTGTCCTCAAGGCACTTAAAACCTAATGGAATAGTATTGGAACCCTAATCATCCCACTCCACAGCCAGTCTTCTTTCCCCTACTACCCTCAGATCACATAGTGAGTTAATGAGAAAAGCAGGATTTGAAACAAGGTCTCTTAATTCTCAGCATGTTTTCCCCCCCTTCCTTAAGGATGCTTTGCCTTATTCTCTAGTGTTGGTGGTGGTGGGTGGTTTGCTTGCGAGTTTGTTTTTTTTTTTTCTTTTAGGGCACAAATTTTATTTCCACAACCAGACCAAATTCTGCTCAGAAGGTCTAGATATGCTCCTGCCTCTTTATGTAAATAGCATGGGGCTGGGCACAGAGAAAGGCTCAGGAAAGCACAGTTAGCCAATAATCATGCAGTTTGCAGGAAGAGGAAGAACCAGAGAAGAACTTTGGTTCTCTGTGATCCCTACAATCCCACTGTATGTTGGGGTCACAAAGGGAAAGAAAGAAAGAAGGGCTTCCCCACCCCACCCCTCCCCCACCACCATCTCCTGTCTTTCAGCAGCTCCCAGCCTTGAGGCAGATTCACCTAGAGCTGAGGGAGCTCATCTGAACTTCTTCAATGAATTAGTGCCATAGGAAAGCAGAAGATCATTGTACTCTTTTCCATCCAGGAGAGATGGATGGATTTCTTGCCATTTTCGGTCTTGCTCAATTTATTTTAAGGATTTGCAATTTTGTTCTTGTGAGTACTTCCTCCATCAATGTCAATCATGGACCTTTCCATGACTTAGCAGATAATATTTGAGAGTTTCTAGTCAAAAAAGTCATCACCCTATGGCCAACCCAGTGAGGGACTTTTCCAAACTTAATTAGGCTGGTCAGAGAATCTCATAGCAAGAAGGGACCTCAGAGGACATCAATTCCAACCAGGATGTGGACAAGAATCCCTCCTCTAAGATGCCCAACGGAGGCGGAGCCAAGATGGCGGAGAGAAAGCCATGACTGTCTTGAGCTGTCTCCCAAAGCCCTCCAGATACCTATAAAAAATGGCTCTAAAAATATTCTAAAGCAGCAGAACCCACAAAAAGACAGAGTGAAACAAATTCCCAGCCAAAGACAGCCTGGGTGGCTGATTGGAAAGTTATATCGCACAGGGCGGGGAGAGGAGCACAGTACGGTGTGGGCACTCAGACCTCAGAAGACTGAATCGCAGGCAGCTGTGGCGGTTTCCAGACTTCTCAACCCCTGACCACCAAAGACAACTTAGAAGGTCAGTGGGAAAAGTCTGAGACTGTGGTGAGAGAGGAGCTAGGTCTCAGCCACAAGTCTCGAGGGCGGCCCGGGGCCACGGCTGTTTCCTGAGCTTCTGGTCCACAGACTGAGGGGGAATCGAGTGGCTGATTAGAGGGGGATATCAGGGATCTTTTTGCCAGTGCTGAGGCAGGAATCTCTTGCTTTACCAGTGCTTGGATTTGGGTCACAGTTCTGAGGGGCGGTCCTGGGGCAAGGAGGAATACTGGTGCGGTGGAGCTTGTTGTGGTGGTGGAGAGGAAACGCCTAGCCCCTTATCATCCCAGCTTGGAAGAACTGAAAATTTACAGGTTCCTAGAAGTACCTCTTAAAACAGCTGTACAAACCCCTGAAGCTTGGGACAGTACACTCTTCACATTGGAAGCAGACTTTTACCTTAACAAAGAGTTTAAAACTCAAGTAATTGGCCGGGATCATGAGTAAGCAGCGCAAGAAGAGTCAGACTATATTATCTTACTTTGGTGACAAAGAAGATCAAAACATACAACCAGAAGAAGACAACGAAGCCAAAGCTCCTGCATCAAAAGCCTCCAAGAAAAATATGAATCAGTCCCAGGCCTTGGAAGAGCTCAAAAGGGATTTTGAGAAGCAAGTAAGAGAAGTAGAGGAAAAACTGAGAGTGATGCAAGAAAATCATGAAAAACAAGTCAACAGCTTGCTAAAGGAGACCCAAAAAAATACTGAAGAAAATAACACCTTAAAAAATAGCCTAACCCAAATGGCAAAAGGGGTCCAAAAAGCCAATGAGGAGAAGAATGCCCTAAAAAGCAAAATTGGTCAAATGGAAAAGGAAGTCCAAAAGATTACTGAAGAAAATACTTCCTTAAAAATTAGAATAGAGCAATTGAAAGCTAGTGATTTTATGAGAAATCAAGACACTGTAAAACAAATCCAAAAGAATGAAAAATTAGAATGTGAAATATCTCATTGGAAAAACAACTGACCTGGAAAATAGATCCAGGAGAGAGAATTTAAAAATTATTGGACTATCTGAAAGCCATGATCAAAAAAAGAGCCTAGACATCATCTTTCAAGAAATTATCAAGGAAAACTGTCCTGATATTTTAGAACCAGAGGGCAAAATAGAAATTGAAAGAATCCACCGATCTCCTCCTAAAAGAGATCCCCAAAGGAAAACTCCTAGGAATATTGTAGCCAAATTCCAGAGTTCCCAGGTCAAGGAGAAAATATTACAAGCAGCCAGAAGGAAACAATTCAAGTATTATGGAAACACAATCAGGATAACACAAGATTTAGCTGCTTCTACATTAAGGGACCGCAAGGCATGGAATATAATATTCTGGAGGGCAAAGGAGATAGGATTACAACCAAGAATCACCTACCCAGCAAAACTGAGTATAATTCTTCAGGGGAAAAAATGGTCATTCAGTGAAATAGAGGACTTTCAAGAATTCTTGATGAAAAGACCAGAGCTGAATAGAAAATTTGACTTTCAAATATAAGACTCAAGTGGAACATGAAGAGGTAAACAGGAAAGAGAAAATCATAAGAGACTTATTAAGGTTGAACTATTTACATTCCTGCATGGAAAGACGATATTTGTAACTCATAAGACCTTTGTTAGTATTAGGGTAGTTGGAGGGGAAAAAATTATATGTACGTATATATAGATATAGATAGATAGAGGGCACAGGGTGAGTTGAAAATGAAGGGGTCATATCTGGAGAATGAAATTAAGGAGTGAGAGAGGAATATACTAGGAGAAGGAGAAAGGGAGAGGTGGAATGGGGTAAATTAACCCACAAAAAAAAAACAAAGCAGAAAAGAAAAGGCTCTTACAGTGCAGGGGAAACAGGGAAGGTGAGAGGGAATGAGTGAATCTTATCCTCATAAGATTTGACTTAAGGAGGGAATAACATACACACTCAATTGGGTGTGGAAATCTGTCTTACCCTGCAGGAAAATGGGGGGGGGAAGGGGACAAGAGAGTAGGGGAATGATAGAGAGGAGGACAGAATGGGAAAGGGAGTAATCAGAAGCAAATACTTCTGAGGAGGGTCAGGGTCAAAAGAAAGAATAGAATAAATGGGTGGGCAGGATAGGATTAAGGGAAATAGAGTTAGTTTTTCACAGCATGTCTACTATGGAAGTGTTCTGCATAACTGCACATGTATAACCTATATTGAGTTGCTTGCCTTATCAATGAGGGTGGGTAGGGAAGGAGGAAGGGAGAAAATTTGGAACCCAAAGTTTTAAAAACACATGTTTAAAAAAAATGTTTTCACATGCAGCTGGGAAATAATATAGGAAATGGGGTACAGAAATCCATCCTGCCCTACAGGAAAATTGAAAGGGATAACAGAAGGAGGGAAGAGATAGAAGGGAAGGCAGACTAGGGGAAGGGGTATTTAGAATGCATCCCATCTTGGGGTGGGGGGAGGGGCGAAATGGGGTGAAAATTTGGAACTCAAAATCTTGTGGAAGAAAATGTTGAAAACAAAAAAATAAATAAATAAAAATTAACATAAAAAAAGATGTCCCACAAGTGCCCATCTACCCCACCCTCCTCTAACCAGGGGCTGTAAATTACCCTTTTGGCACATGTAATCTCTAGGCTTGAGCCCACTTTCCCTTGGAGTCTGTGTGTACTTGAGGGGGAATGTGTCACAGACTTCTGGATGGGGTTTTTAGTACTAATGGTTAGTGTATTAACTTAGTAAACATCTTTTTCTAAAAGCTGCTTAAGGCTGGTTAACTGATTCTCAACAGATAATCTTTGGGGTGGGGGGAGCACACACTAATGGGGGGTTTGAGCCAGTAGCATTAGAGAATCATACTGAACTCCTCAGTGATACCCTAGAGACCTGAGGAGGAGATGTAGCCATCCATGATATGGCATCAAACAGCAATGGGAATGGGAGTTGGGATGAGGATGCCCACATCCTCCTCTTAAAGATCTCCATTCAGAAGCGGTCTTTCCACTACTTCCTAAGGCAGTCCATTTTGGTTTTGGACAAGTCTAATTGTTAGAAGGGCAACTGGGTGGTGCAGTCAATAGAGCAATGAGCTTGGAATCGGCAAGACTCTTCCCCATGAGTTCATGTTTGACCTCAGACACTTACTAGCTGTGTGACATTGGGCAAGTCACTTAACCCTGTTTGCCTCAGTCTCCTTATCTGTAAAGTGAGCTAGAGAAGAAAATGGCAAACCATTCTGGTATTTTTACCAAGAGAACCCCAATAGGGTTACAAAGAGTTGGACATAACAAAAAAAAATGTGAGAAAATGTGATGGTAGAGGGCTTTGAGTCCATATGTTTGAAGAAACTGGACATATATTTAGCCTGAGAAGAGAGGCCTCTAGAGAACAGATCAGGGGAGGAAACCCAGTAGATGTTTTTCAGTCTTTGAAAGACTGTGATATGAAAGGACTAGTCTTGCTCCATTTGACTCCAGGAAACAGAACCAGGAATGATAGCTAGAAGTTGTGAAATGATAAATTAAGGCTTGATATAGGGAAAATGTTCTTAACGACAGGAGCTGTCCGAGGTGAAATGAACTACTTGGAGCGTGGCAGGTTTCCTTTGCTTGGAATCTTCAGTAGAGGCTGGGCAACCACTTGTCACGCATGGGTCAGTGGCAATCTCTCTCTTACATGGGTTGGATCAGAGTCTGCAGCCTACCAGCTCTCAAATTCTGTGATTCTATGATACCTAGACTTAAAGTTAAGTCTCCCTCCCTGCAACTTCCATCCAATAGGTGTCATATCGAAGGATCACAAACAGACTTAGATCTGGAAGGATCCTTAAATATCATCTAAGTATCACCAGCCAGAGATGTGTAGGAGCCATTTCTAATGGCTCCAGAGGGCTGATTGTCAAATCTTTAGTGGGAGCATCTACACTTCAGAAATGTGGGATTGATTTATTGTCTTGCTGATTGTCTAGACTTAAGAAAGTGATAGAGAAAATGTTAGTAATGACTCAACTAAAAATGGCATCTGACATCTGTCTTGCATGTACTTTTTTTTTTGGAAAGCTGATCTCTTGCCTCAGTTTCCTTAACTATAAAAAGAGGAGAATAATGGCACTTACCTCGAAGATTTCTTGTGAGTATCAAATGAGATGTTTGTATAACACTTATCCAAGTGTCTGGCACATAGTAGGCTCTTTATAAATGCATTTTTTTTTCCCTTCTCTTCCCATTTACCATCACACTCCTATCTAGCCCCCTCATGCCAGACCTTCAAATTCTGAGAGGCAACATGTGGACAGCAGAAAGGGTGCTAGGTTGGGAGTCAGAAGACTTGAGTTTAAATCTTGATTCTGTCATTTACAATCTTGGGCAAGTCTCATTATCTCTCAGCCTCAGTTTCTTCATCTGTAAAATAATAGGGTTGGACTCAGTGACCTCCAAGGTCCCTTCTAGCTCTAAATCTAGGCTCTTATAGACTCTACTAGGTCTTTTCTTCTCCCAGCTAATGATTTCCCAGTTCCTTCAGCTGATTAGCCAATGGTATGAATTCAGATACCTTCACCATCTTGGTTCTCTCCTCTGGAAAATCCCTAATCTATCGATATTCTCCTTGTACAACAGACATGCAGCCTATCTGACTCTGAAGGACCTATGAGAGTTTGTGCTCTTCTGGCATGGCTTTTTAGAACCCTGGGTCAGCTCCAGATCCTGAGGAGACTTCGGAGGAGTCCTGCTAAACACAAGGAGCTATATTAAACATAAGTCCCAAATAGCCACTTTCCCCACAGAGTCACAGATGTCAGATTGATGGCAACAAGTCAACAAGCATTTATTAAGCACCTATTGTGTGCAAGGCACTATGCTTAACTCCGGAGACACAAAAAAAGAAATAAAAACAGTACCTGCCCTCAAGGAGCTTATAATCTAATGGGGAAGACAACATGCAAATAATTATGTACACACAGGATTTATACAGGCTAAATTGGAGATAATTGTGCATATATGGTATTTACCAAGGTTATTTCAAAAATCATAATAATAATAATAGCTCTTTATATAAAGAGCATTTATATAGCTCTTTAACATTTGCAAAACATTTCACATATATTATTTTATCCTCACAACAACCTTTTAGGGTAGGTATTATTATTATTATTATCCCCTTTTTATAGACAAAGAAATTGAGATAGAGGTTAAATGACCTGCCAGGGTCACACAACTAGTAAGTGTCTGAAGCAGGATTGGTAACTGACTGAATATTGGAAGGAGGAGGATTGAATGAAAGGGGAAAATCAAAGATGATTCCTAGGATTACATTACATTACAAACATAGGAAAATGGAGTGACTGCAATAGAAATAGGGAAGTAAGAAGGATGGGTTTCAGGGAAGAAATAATGAGTAATGTTGAGTTTAAGATTCTCATGAGATATGCAGGTGGAGATGACAAGCAGGCAATTGGAGATACAGTCCTGGCACCAGGAGTTGAGGGATGGATATATAGATCTGGGAGTCAACTTTCTGGGAGGCAATTTATTCTATTCAATTTTTTTTGTAGATCTGGGAGGCAAATTTTTCTAGGAGTTTGTCTGTGAAAGGAAGGAGAGGTATGTGAAGTCTGAGAGACAGAAGCATCCTTACAGGCCATCTGGTCTCAGGACCTCCTTTTATGGAGGACATAGCTGAGGCCCAGAGAGAAGAGAGGGCTTGCTCATGGCTTTTTTGTTGTTGTTCAGTTATGTGTGACTTTTCATGACCTCATGAACCATAGCATGTCAGGCTCTCCTTTATCCTCCATTATCTCTCAAGGTCTGTCCAAAGTCTGTCTGCCATTTTTAGTTGAGTCATTACTAACATTTTCTCTATCACTTTCTTAAGTCTAGACAATCAGCAAGACCATTCTCATGGTCATTCTTTCCATGATACCATTTATCCATCTCATCATCAGCCATCTCCCTTTCTTTTTGCCTTCAGTCTTTCCCAGCATCAGGGTCTTTTCCAATGAGTTCTGTCTTCTAATTAAGTGGCCAAAGTATTTAAGCTTTAACTTTGGTATTTGACCTTTCAGTGAATGGCCTGAATTAATTTCTTTAAGTATTCACTGATTTGACCTCCTTGCTGTCCAAGAGACTCTCAAAAGTCTTCTCCAGCACCACAATTTGAAAGCATCGATTCGGCAGTGCTTAGCTTTCCTTATAGTCCAATTCTCACAGCCATACACTGCTACTGGAAAAACCAAGTTTTGACTATATGGACCTTTGTCAGCAAGGTATGCCGTAGAGATTTGCCATAGCTTTCCTTTCAAGAAGCAAGAGTCTTTTAATTTCATGGCTTCAGTCACCATCTGCAATTTAAACCCAAGAATATAAAACCTTACTTCCACTTCTTCTCCTATTTGCCAGAAAATGATAGAACCGGTTGCCAAGAACTTAGGGTTTTTTTTTTATGTTAAAGCTTCAAGTCACCTTTTACACTTTTCTCTTTCATCCTCATCAAGAGACTCCTTAATTCCTCATCACTTTCTGCCATCATAATGGTATTGTCTACATATTTGAGATCATTCATATTTCTCCCAACAATCTTAATTCCAGCTTTTAATTCATCCAGCCTGGCATTTCACATGATGTATTTTGCATGTAAGTTAAATAAACAAAGTGATAATATACAGCCTTGTTGTAATCCTTTATCAATCTTAAATCAATTAATTGTTCCATGTTTGGTTCTAACTGTTGCTTTTTGGCCCATATATAGGTTCCTCATGAGACAAGATAATCTGGTACTCCCATCTCTTTGAGAACCTGCCACATTTTTTTGTGATCATACAGTCAAAGATTTTAGTGTAGTCAATGAAGAAGTAGATGTTTTTTTTCTGGAACTCCTTTGCTTTCTCCATAATCCAGTGAATGTTGGCAATTTAGTCTCTAGTTCCTCTTCTTTTTCAAAAACCAGCCTGCTCTTCTGGTAATTCTCAGTTCACATATTGCTGAAGCGTAGCTTGCGGAATCTTAAGCTTAACCTTGCTGGTGCAATTGTTGGCACAATGAGTGCAATTGTTTGGTAATTTGACCATCCCTTGTTATTACCCCTCTTTAGGATTGAGACTTAAACTTATTTTTTCCAATCCAGTGGCTACTATTGTGTTTTCCAGTTTTGCCGATATACTGAGTGCAGCACTTTAACAGTATCATCTTTTAGGGTTTTAAGTAGTTTATCTCAATTCCATTACCTCCACTAGCCTAATTGTTAGCAATGCTTTCTAGGGCCCACTTGACTTCATTCTCCAGGATGTCTGACTTTAGGTCAGTAAACACACCATCATGGTTAACATTGATGTTAAAATCTTTCTTGTACAGATTTTTTTCCTTTTTTTGTGAAGCAATCAGGGCTAAGTGACTTGCTCAGAGTCACATAGCTAGTAAGTGTCAATCATCTGAGGTCAGATTTGAACTCAAGTCCTCCTGACTCTAAGGCCAGAGCTCTATCCACTGTACCACCTAGCTACCCTTGTCTAGTTCTTTTGTGTATACTTGCCACCTCTTCTTAATCTCTTCTGCTTCTGTTAAATCCTTATTTTTATCTTTTATCATGCCCATTTTTGCATGAAACTTTCCTTTGATATCTCTAATTTTCTTGAAGAGATCTCTTATTTTTCCCATTCTATTGTTTTCTTCTATTTCTTTGCATTACTCCTTAAGAAAACCTTATTTCTCCTTTCTATTCTCTGGAATTCTGCATTCAACTAGGTATATCTTTCCCTTTTTCTTTCCCTTTCCTTCTTTCCTCAGCTATTTGGTCTGTTTTTGGTGTTATTTCTAGAATATGTTGTATGTCTTCATAGAACTGATCAACTTTGGCCTCTGGCATCAGTGCTTAGACTGGTATTACTGCAATGTTGAACAGTTTGCCTTGGATTCAAACATATCATTCTGTCACTTTTGAGATCATACCCCAGTACTGCTTTTCTCACCCTTTTATTGAGTATAAGGGCTACTCCATTTCTTCTGAGGGATTATTGTCCACATTAGAATACGTAGTGATCATCTGAATTAAATTCACCTATTCCCATCCATTTAAGTTCACTAATACTCAAGATGTCGATGTTTAATCTTTCCATCTCCTCTTTGGCCACATCCAGCTTACCTTGGTTCATAGATCTTACATTCCAGTAGCTCCAGTACTAATGAAGTGGCTGGGACAAAGCCAAAAGGAAGCTCAACTGCAAATGTATCTGGTGACAAAAGGAAAGTCGGATGTTGTAAAGATCAATATTGCATAGGAACCTGGAATGTAAGATCTATGCTCATGGATACCCAGTTAATAAAGAGCAGAAATAGGATTTGAAACTGTATTATCTGATTTCAAATACAGTACAGTGTTTTTCTTGCTGGGTTCAATGGATAGATAGAACATAGATAGATAGATAAACAGATAATAGACAGGTGAGTGGATGGATAGATGACAGATAAATACATAGATACATAGATAGACTGATAGATTAATAGATAAATAGACAGATGGATAGATAAATCAATAGATGAATAAGTAAACAGATTAACAGATAAATAAACAACTGAATGGATGGATAAATAGACAGACAGACAAATTAACAGACAGATAAACATACAGATAGGCAGACAACTGGACAGATTAATAGACAGATAAACATTTAGATAGATGGATGGATAGAAAGATAGATTAACAGATAAATAGGCCAACAGATAGATGGATTGATGGATGGATGGTTAGATGAATGGATGGATAGATAGAAAGATAGATAAACAGATAGATGGATAGATAATAGATGGACAGACTGACAGATAGACATGCAGATGGATGGATAGATAAGCGGATGGATAGATAAACAGAAAGATAGAGAGATGGATAGACAGATGGATGAATAAATAGGTAAATAGATTAACAGACATATGGATGGACAGACAGATAGAAAATAAGTAGCTAGAGCATTTTTTAAATTGCATACTATATGCCAGGCATTATTTTTATTGAATAAATCACCTAACAACACTGAGTCTTCCCCTCTCCTCTGTAATGATGATGCCTAACCTTTTTCTACAGATGAGGAAACTGAGCCCTGTCCGAGGTCATAGGATCAAAGATTTAGAGCTGAAAGGGACCTAAGAGACCTTCGACTTCCACATGTTTACAGATGAACAAGTTAGGACTTGAAAAGGTTAAGAGTCATACGGCCAGCAATTGTCTGAGGCAGGATTTGAACCCGGGGTTCCTGACTCCAGGCCCAGCACTCTCTCCACTTCCCAGGTTCCTCTCATAGCCAATAGCTTCATGAATGCCTGAGGTGGGACTAGAACCCGGGTCTTCTGGCTCCAACGGCATGCTTTTTTTCCTGTGCCAGAACTCAATGTCTGTGTAAAGAATTAACTAACAGTACAAGAAGCATCCCCCAACAAGCATGCTGTGAGAGGGACAGGTGGGAATCGTTGTCAAAAGGGGGTTGAGACCGCTTTACTCAGTTTTGACCGGTCTCTAGAGCTGAGCCGATCCCATCTGACTAGGCCTCCCCAACAGGGTGACTTAAGGTTTTCACTCGTTTCACTAAGAGTGCTAGCTTAGGAATCAAAAGATCTGGGTTCAGATCCAGGTTCTGTCGTTTCTGAGATGTTCAACTTTAGGTAAATCACTTACACTCTGAAACTCAACTTTCTTATCTGTAAAGTGGGGAAGATAATATACGTACTTGCCTACCTTCCCTGAAGTGGTTGTGAGTCAGATTTTCTATAAATCTTAAAAGTCCTATAGGACTTGATGCCAATAATTCTTCTTAATGACCTGCCCACTCCCTCCCACATCCACCATGGTCTGTAGAGACCCCTCAGCAGAGGCACTGCTTGGAAAATTAAACATTCTACCTCTTTCCTTGGAGATAGATAGCTGGTTCAGTGGATAGAGCACCAGGCCTGGAGTCAGGAATACCTGAGTTCAAATTTAGCCTTAGATACTTACTAGCTGTGTGACTCTGGGCAAGTCACTTAACCACTGTTTGCCTTACACAGGAAAAGGAAATGGCAAACCTGTACCTTTGCCAAGAAAACCCCATAGATGGTGTGGTGTATGGCATTGTGAAAAGTCGGACATAACTGAACAACAATCTCTTTCCTACCCTGACAGTTCATGTCCTTGGAATCCATTTTGATGCCTGCCTCTACCATCTGCCTCATCTGGATCTGACTCAGGTGGAAAGGGAACCAGCGTGGGAGTCAGAAGAGCTGGGTTTCAACACTAACTCAGCTTCTGGGTAAGCCATTTCCTCTCTGACATTCAGTTTCCTCAAAGATAATAATCCTTCTGGGTCTACTGGGATGATAACATTGTAAACTGAAAGTTCTGTTGGAATGTCAGATGTTACTGTTTCTACTGACCCGTGGAGGCAATATTGTATAGTGGAAAGAAGATCGGTTCTGGAGTCAGAGTTCCAATCCTACTTCTGACACTTCCTGCCTGTGTGGCCTTGGACGAGTCATTTAGCTTCCCTAGGCCTCAGTTTCCGCATCTGTAAAATGAGAGGCTTGGACCATGCCTCTGAAGTCCCTGCTCCTCTGTGATTCTGAGTGACTTGGGATCAAATCTCAGTTTTGTTTCTTACTAGATCCATGGCCTTAGGCAAGCCTCTTTCTTTCTCAGGGCCTCAGTTTCCTCATCTATAAAATGAAGAGAACTAGATGACCCCTAAGGTCCCTTTTGCCTTGAAAAATTATGTCTGAGTATTCTGCACAGTTATTTCAGATCTCTAAAATTCTTATAAGATAAGAATTTTTAAAAAATTTTCTCCAGTGCCTAGCAAGGCACTAAATGCTTATTGATTGGTTAACCCATTGGCTTCTATTTACTCACTGTACTGTGAGTTCTTTGAGGAGTTCTTTTTGTATTTTTCTCCCATCCCTCCACACCTTGTGCCTAGGACTGGGCTTAACTCCCAGGGCAGACTGAACAGTTGTCCCTGCTCTGTTGCCCTATTCTAGGTCTGCCCCTTTTGTGTTGTTCTGGCCCAGGTTGGGGGGGAGGGGGGAAGGAGGAGGGCCTGATGGATGGGCACTCAGGAAAGTGAGGAGGGCAGCTTGCGCTTGTAATCCTCTGGTGCCTGTCAGTTACCCTGAGGCCTCCACCCCCTCTCATCCGGGGCGGGGGAAGAAACTTGTCTCCCTGGAAATCAGCCTCCCCGTCACTTCCCCGCTGGCTGCCTCCTCTGCAGGCAGGGCACACGCACTCCTGGGGAGAAGGAAAATCACAGGCAATTTGTCAGGCATTAGCTGATAATTCAGACAGCGGCGTGTGCACGCTCGAGTCGAGCTCCCAGGCTAGCGCTGGCGGAGACAGGTTATCGACTGTGACAAGCTGCAGGTGACACCTCACTGGCCTGGTCACTGCCCGCCCCCACCTCTACTCCTCCAGAGGGGAAGGAGGAGGCAGCCCTATTGAGACATCAGCCCCGATGGCTCATTCAGACTGGAGAGGAGCTTGCTGGGGATGGAGGAAGTGAGAGAAAAGAAAGAGCTGGAGAGGCAGGAAGGACTTTAGGAGCTCTCTTCACGAACCCATTATATTGATCTTGCTTGAAGGGCCCCTCCCAGCTGTTCCTTAACGCACAAGGAGGAGGCCAAGGATGAAGAAGTCACTCACCGTCACCTCCTCTTGTTCTACCCGTCAACAAAGGTCTTTTGGGAGCCTAATATGTGCCCAGCACAGAGGAAGTGGGGGCGGAATCTGGGAGCAGGAAGGGAAAGCAAGTTCTGTTTGTAATAAACTGAAGACTCCAGAATCACAGATTGAAAGCTGGAGGGGACCCTAGAGGGCATCTCATCTAACCTCATTGAACAGATGGAAAATGAGACCCTGAGAAGCTTAGGTATTATATTAGGTCCTGGGGAAAAAATGCAAAAATGAAACAGTCCCTGACCTCAAGAAGCTTACATTCCATTGGAGGAGATGGGGTAGGGAAGAGAGAGAGATGTATATTAGTCTATCTATCTGTATATATGTACATATAACTATATACATATATTAACATACATGTTAATATACCTAATATGATATAGATATGTGTACATGTGCACATTATATATGCACATACATGCATGTTGTTGGTCAGTCGTTTCAGTCCTGTCTGACTCTTCTTGACCCCATTTGGGGTTTTCTTGGCAGAAATACTGGAGTGGTTTGGTATTTCCTTCTCCAGTTCATTTTACTGATGAGAAAACTGAGGCAAACAAGTGATTTGCCCAGGGTCACATAGTTAGTAAGTGTCTGAGGCTGGATTAGAACTCAGGTCTTCCTGACTCCAGGTCTTGTGGTCTATCTACTGTGCCATATACAGATACATATACACACATATATGTACAAATGTACATATATAGTATAGGATGAAGAGGGATGGTGGTACCAGCACCAGGTGATGGAAATAAACCAGAAAAGGCTTCCTATAGAATGTGGCTCTTGAGTAAAATGTTAAAGAAAATAAGGTATTAGAAAAGATAGAAATTGAGTTTGTAGTGTATTCCAGCCACAAGGGAAAGCACTGATATACATAATGTATATAAAGTACTTTGTAAACCTTAAAATGCTTTAGAAATGTCAGTCATTGTTGTTATGTCTGCTACTGTGTACAAAACCCTGTGGTTAGCTATGGCATGGGACCTAAAAGAAACTGACCTGCTCTCTGCCCCAATTGGGATCAGTTCATTTGGAAAGATAAGATGCCGATATATCATAACAGCATTGCAACAGCTCTTCAGGATTTGCTGAGCCGGGAATACTCTACATAAAACAGTAATTAATATAATTTATGGTACAAGGGCTGGCCCAGGATTAAGTTGCCAACGAGTGACGCAATTGACGTACAACTTCAGAGGAGGGAGAATGAAGTCTTTAAGTTATAGGACTCCTCACCCTGGGGCAGAACTGGCATCACACAACCTCTCCTCCCTGGCCCTCACCTCGGCCCCATTTTCAATTCCAACTTCAACCTCAGCTCTACCCACAATGCCAGCCCCAGGTCCAGAACTTTAGCCCCGAGGGAGACCCAGAAGACCATAGTGAAGGAACCTGGTCCCCCTGTGAGGAGGAGCAATCATTCAATAAACTTTTATTAAGCACCTACTATGTACTAAGCATTGTGCTAAGTACTGGGGATACAAAGAAAGGATGGGGAGAAGTCTCTGTCCTCTGGGGGAGACATCCTGCAAACAAATATGTAAAACAAGCTACATATAAATAGCTTATATTAGGTAGATAGATGAATGGATGGATGGATATATAGATGGATGGATGGATGGATGGACGGACAGACAGATAGATAGATATAGATAGATAAATGGAAAGGGAAGGCACTAGAATTAAGAGGTATCAGGAAAGGCTTCTTGTAGAAGGTGGGATTTTATCTGGAACTTGAAGGAGGCTGTGGAAGCCAGGAGATGAGGAAGGAGAGAATTGCAGGTACTGGGGACAGTCAGAGAAAGAATCTCCTTCCAATCCACGAGGCACTAAGCAGGCCCTGAGGCACTTGATCTATGCTAGCCTCTCTTCTTGGCCCTGGTCAGAACTGACTCCACATCTCCAGATACTTCTCGCCCCTATTCTCACCCCTTAAACATACATATACCCTACTCTGAACCCGTGTCCCCGAGGCCATATCACTGCCCATTTAATAAATGTGAGGCACATTTAATGAGCTGAGAGTCCCTGGGGGTGGCCACCCCCTATGTTTGGATGGGGAGACCAGAAACATCGACCTTTCTCCACCTAGCAAATAAGGAACTGAACAATAAACGTGTCCGGAAGGAGACAAATGGTTTCAGTCACATGCTATTAATGTAGATCCCAGAAGAGGCATCTTAGGCCAAGTATATCTTCAGCAAGGTAATATGAGCTGAAGAGGGGCAGGAAGAGGACAAGGGTGGGGGGACCAGAGCAGCTAGGGGAGATCCACACTGCATGAGCTCATTACTAGAGCTGGAGCAGGGGGAGAGCCAGGGTGGGAAAACAGGGGAGAGATGACATCAGGACTAAGGAAATGAAAAGAACCAAATAATCAAATCTAAATGATTGATCATGGCATTCAAAGCCCTCCACAGTCTAGTCCCATTCTCCCTTTCCAGCCTTATCTCCAGCAAATCCCTTGTACCAAGTCTGCATTCCAGGCAGACTGGACAATGTCCCCTCCTTCCTTCTCTTTCTGTCCTCTCTCCTAGAGACTCCCCCTCCCCATGGACAAGTCCCTCCCTCCCTCCCTTCCTTCCAATCTCCAGAAGCCAGCTCCTCCTGGAAGGTTCTGTACACTTGTCTAGTGCCCCCTATTAGACTGTAAATTAAGCAAGGATTATGTTGTGTCTGTCTTTATATCCCCAGTGGTGAGCACAAGCTTGGGTTATTGCACATACTGGATATTTAATCAATGTTTGTTGAATGTATTATAGGATCAGAGGGGAATGAGATCTCAGTGAAACAGAGGACTACTGGCCCCACTCCTCAGGAAGGACAGGACAGACGCTGTAGGGGCCAAAGACAGAAGAAAAGAGACCGGGGATGGGAGGCTGATGTAGGAAGGGAAAGGGAAAGAAAGAAGCCACAAAGAGGATCCGAGATGGAAGGGCTCTTCAAAAATCATGTCAGACTGAGGGAACCTAGCATAGCATTCAGAACTCGGAGGGAGCCCAGAAAGAGAATGTCAGAGCTGGGAGGGGCCTTAGAACATAGAATGTCAGAGCTGGGAAGGGCTTTAGAACACTGAATGTCAGAGTTGGGAAGGGCCTTAGAACAGAGAATGCCAGCGTTGAGAGGACCCTTAAAAAAAGAGAATGTCAGAGCTGGGAAGAGCCTTAGAATGTGGAATGTCAGAACTAGAAGAGGCCTTAGGAATTCAATGCTAAAAGCTTTTATTGAAAACCCACTATATTTCAAGCACTTAGCTAGGACCTTGAGATATAAATACAAAACTAAAACAATCCCAACCCTCAACGAACTGTCTTACCACTGCAGGGAACCACTATGTCTCCAGATAAGTAAATCAAGATTTTTTTTTTTTTGGTCAGTCACATCTGACTTTTTGTGACCCCATTTGGGGTTTTCTTGGCAAAGATACTGGAGTGGTTTGTCATTTCCTTCTGCAGCTCATTGCACAGATAAGAAAACTGAGGCAAATAGGCCTAAGTGACTTGCCCAGGGTCATATAGGCTAGTGAATATCTGAAGCCAGATTTGAATTCAGGTCCGGTACTAACCAAAAGGAAATGGGCAGGTGGCTATTTCAATTGGACTTACAACTTAAAGGGAATAAAGGTTTCCAAAAGGCAGAGTGGAAGATGGGCATCTCCAACTACCTTTCCAGCTTCATCTTCAACTATTCCCCTGTGCAAACTCACTGCCGAACTCTGCAACCCCATCTCCCTGTATCCACCAAGGCAGGTTTTCCCACCTCTGGACATCTGTTCATGCACCACTCCCACCCAGAACGACCGCCTCCTAACCTCGGTCAGTACTCATCAAAGACCTCGTTCCCTCAAATTCACAAAATTACAGAATATTAGAGACACAGTCAGTCAGTCTGTCAACAAGCATTTATTAAATGCTTACTATATACCACAGCATCTAGGTGGTACAGTAGATAGAGCACTAGGCCTGGAATCAGGAAGATTTAAGTTAAAATCCAGCCTCAGGCACTTACTAGCAGTATGACCCTGGACAAGTCATTTCCTCAACTATAAAATGGGGATAATAATAGCACCTACCTTTCAGGATTGTGGTGAGAACCAAATGAGATAATATTTGTAAAGCACTCAACATGACACATGACAGGCACTCAATAAATGTGTTTTCCCTTCCTTCCTGTTAAAAGGGATTTTGAGGGTTTTCTAGTTAAGCCTGTGTTTAAACAGGAAAATTTCATGTACTTTATTCATCCACGTACCTGTTGTTTTCACTCCTCCCCCAGACGAATGTAAGCTTCGAGGGCAGTTACTCTTCATTTGTGTTTTCATGATGTGTCCCTCATCAGACTCTGAACTCCTTGAGATCAGTGATTCTTTTTTGCTGAGCATTCTTTGTATCCCAGGGCTCACTACTGTGCCTGGTACATAGTTATTGCTGTTGTTGAGTTGTGTCTGACTCTTCATGACCCCATTTGGGGTTTTCTTGGCAAAGATACTGGAAGGGTTTGCCATTTCCTTCCCCACTTCATATTAGGGATGAGGAAACTGAGGCAAACAGGATGAAGTGACTTGCCTAGGGTCACACGGCTAGTGAGTGTCTGAGGCTGGATTTGAATTCAAGTCCTCAAGTCTTACTGACTCCAGGCCTGGCACTCTATCCACTGCACCAACCAGCTGCCCTGATATGTGGTAGGCACTTAATAAATGCTTGTTGACTGACTGGCTGTGTCTTTCTAGTCCTTAATGGTAGCTGAGTGCCCCATTGGGCATTTAATAAGTTCTCGTTAAACTGAATTGAATTTCTTCTACAACACATCTACCGAGTGAAGGGACCCCTCCCTTCCCAAGGTGGCTGATTCCATTCTGGGACCACATTCATTGTAGCGGGTTTCCCTGGCATCAAGCCCAAACTCACCTCTTGGTAACTTGCAGCCACTGTTTGATCCTCTGAGCCAAGATGGCCGTATTGGAGAGAGACAGAGACAGACAGAGTGCCTCACTCAGAGTCAAGAAGGCCTGGGCTCAAGTCCTGCTCCCAATACATCACGGCTGGGTGACTCTGGACCAGTCACTTAGCCTCTTGGTACCCCCAGGTGATGCGTTAAGACTCTAAGTTTCAGGGAAAGTACATTAGTAGAGGAAATTTTTCACTGGTGCTCCCTACACTGATAAAATAACAAATTCAGGAAAGAGAGAAAGGGAGAGAGAGAGAGAGAGAGAGAGAGAGAGAAAGGAAGGGAGGGAGGGAGAGTGAGAAAAAAGAGAAAGAGAAAAAGAAAAAGAAAGGAAGGAAAGAAGGAAGGAAGAAGGGAGAGGAAAGGAAGAGAGAGAAAGGAAGGAAAGAAGGAAGGAAGGAAGGAGGAAAGAAAAGAGAAAAAAAGAATTGAAGGCAAGGTCTTAATACAGACTACCTGGTTTTGTTTATCTTTTTATGGCGATCTTTCTGATTTCCCCACTGGAATATGCCCTTAAAGGCAGCCTCTGAGTCTTGCACCGTAAGTCTTCACTCCCTGATTGATCCTGGATAAGTCCTTCAATATCTGTGGACCTCTGTTGCCTCATCTGTAAAAACAAGGGGATCCAGTTCTTCAGGCCTGTAATTGTAACATTGTGTCTCACCAGCACAGCCCTGATCTCAGCAGATACCAGACCTCAGGAACTATTTACTGCTCCCGATGACTACTAAAGGTCAACAGGCTTTGGGGCTTCAGAAGGCCCAGATATGAGGTGGTGCCAGCTCAGGTTTCCTCGGAACTTTTGGGCATGCTCCGGGCTCCAGGTTACTCCTCAGTCTGGTCCCCTAACAGAAAATTAGGTCACTCCTTGGCCTGGAAAGACAAACTGTCAGCCAAGCAAAGTCTGCATTGGGTGGAAAGAGGCCAGAAAGACTCTGAATAAGAATCCCAACAGCAGGTTATGTCCCTCCCCTGCCAAGAAAGAGGATGCACAAGGCCAGCAGGGAATGGAAAAATCAGAGAGAGACCAAAATGCTGATTTCCTTCATGCATGTTCCAGCAATAGACAGAAAATGGAGTAGATCGATGACTGATTTTTTTCTTGACTATTTTGCTGCCTTGATCCTCTAGATACAGCAGCCAATATCTTGGAGCTATGGATGAGTTAGCAGCACATGGGCCCTTCTCTTGTTGCTGTGAATGGCCCCAGCCTGGGACCCTGAACAGAATAGAGCAAAGGAGAATGGAGTAGTAGGAAGAGATGCTGAGGGAGTCATGGTTGGAGAGCCATTGAAAGATAAGTTCTGGACAAGGAATGAAGGGAGACCCTGGTTTAGGCCCTGCCTCTGACACTTCTCAGCTGTGTGATCATGGGAGTCTCCATCTCCTCATCTGTAAGATGCAGATTAAAATACCTCCATGCCCCGCTTCTTCCCAGGGTTATCGGGAGCCTTGAACAAGATAATGTATGGAAATCTCTTTGTGAAACATAAAGAACTATTTAAATGTCAGCTCCCATCATCATAGTGGGATGGAGGGGAAGGAGAGAACTGGGGATTCAGAACATCTGTTCCCTGTTTTCTGGGCATTTTCCCTTCATTTGTGCTGGATGAGGAAGGTACGACTATGGCCCATAGGCTGAATCTTACCCAGCTCTGAGCCTATAAACCCATCAATATTCCTCAGGCTCCCCAGACCCATCTGTTCCTAGAGGGGGGACCGGTGTGAAAACAAATGTGGCATATTTAATGCTTCCTCCCCTCAGCTGTAGGGCTGAGATTGCCCTCAGCCTGGAGAGACCATTGTTTATTTTGGAAGAAACTCAGTACCCTCCCTGGCTGTATCGGTCACTGGCCTGGAGAGGGTGTCAGGTTGCAGCCGGGCACGGTTTTGCAACTCTGTACCAATGAGTCCTCGGGCGGAGGAACACACAGTAATTTCCTCCCTCTTCCCCCAACCACCTTCCTGCTGGTCCTGAGCATCTTCTCTTCCTTTCTTCTCTTTTCTCCTCCTTGTACGTATAGAGCAACCGTGAGGCCATACCAAGCATAGGAGTCTAGATAACTTATCCAAGGTCATCAGTGGCCCATGGGGGCTGGTCCCCTCCCTGCCAGTCTTTCTGAAGCACCTCTGTGCAGAGGCTAGAGGCAAGAATGACGACTCACTCCACAGGAATGTGGCTTTGAACTAGACTTAAGAGAGAAGCCAGGCCTGCACTAGGTATATGCAGCCAGTCACTGGTGGAGTTCTTTAGAATAAGCAGATAACCCTCTGGGTGGCTCAGTGGATAGCGTGTCAGACCCGGAGTCAGGAAGACCTGAGTTTAAATCCGGCCTCAGACACTTACCAACTGTGTGACCCTGGGCAAGTCACTTAACTCTGTTTGCCTCATCTGTAAAATGAGCTGGAGAAAGAAATAACAAGCCACTTCAGTACCTTTACCAAGAAAACAGGAAATGGGGTCATGAAGAGTCAACCATGACTGAAACGACCGAATACCAACAACTTGACATAGGAAAGAAAAACCATTATCCTTCTCCAGGCCAGTAAGTCAGAAAGGAAATAGGTCCCTAATCCCCTCCAAGCTCTGTTCGTGATTCTTTCTACATTGCCACCAAAGGAAAAAGGAAAAGTAAGGAGGCCAATGTCATCTGATTGCAGAGTATGGGGGCGGGGTTATAAGATGTAAAGAGACTGGAAATATTGGGGGAGAGGCTTTGAATGCCAAACAGAGGATTTTACATTTGGTCCTGGAGGTAATAGGGAACCACTGAAGTTTATTGAGTAGGGAAATGAGTGGTCAGATCTACCCTCTAGGCAGATTAGTTTGGCGGCTGAGTGGAAGATGGTTTGCAGTGCGAAGAGCCTTGTGGCAGAGACACCACCCAGCAGGCTGCTGAGGAAGCTTGAGTATGAGGTGATGCGAATCTGCACTGGGGTCTTGGCAGTGTGAGAGAAGAGAAGGAAGCATATATGAGAGATATAATGCATTGAGACGGGCGAGGGGAAGCGAAGTGACACTCCCTTCCTCTGACAATCATTGGCTGCACACCAAGGCCCATGCCACCTGGAAGGCATAGCTGCCATTCGCTAAGGCCCCACGCCATGAGGCCCCTTCTCCTGCCCATCTTTCCTTTCAATTCTGCCGCTTTCTGGCATAATTAAATCCTTGGTTTTTCCTCTTCCTTATGGGTATCACCCCTTCCCACTTCCACCCCGCTATTTTTGTCTGAGGTGAAAACATTCTAGTTTCAGCAGTACCCCAGAGCCAGGTTTGGGTGGGGTTGAGACTGGAGTCTGGAAAGAACTAATTAAACTCATTCCCCATGACCTTCCTCCCTAGGAGGCAGTCTGGGAGAGGCTTACAGGGCAATGTGGCAGCCTGAGAACAGGCAATGGGGGTGTTTCAAGCACTTCGTGCTATTTCTGCCTCCTGGTGGGTTCCAGAGTGAGAGAGAGTGAGAGAGAGAGAGACAGACAGAGAGAAAGACAGAGACAGAGACAGAGAGATAGAGAGAGAGAGTAGAGAGAGAAGAGAGGAGAGACAGAGAGAGAGACAGAGAGAGGAGAGAGGAGAGGAG
>NW_020954713.1:3717729-3718533 GCF_900497805.2 Vombatus ursinus | reverse complement strand
ACAGAGAGAGGAGAGAGGAGAGGAGAGGAGAGAAAGAGAGAGAGACACAGAGAGAGAGAGAGAGAGAGAGAGAGAGAGAGAGAGAGAGAGAGAGAAGGGGCACAGGCGACACTCTCCTGGGAGGTTGGAAGCAGTCTGAAGAGTCTGGCGCCATGCCTGGCACCATCAGAGGTGCCGCCTAGCACTGCCTGCTTGGGTCAAACCTGTCAAAAGCCCATGTGGGCCTTCAGTGTTTGCTCAGCGGCTGATGTTGCCCAATTCACCGATAGCAGAATCATTCATCAGTGGAGAGCTGGGAGAGACCTCACAGGTTATGAGTCCAACGGCCTCATTTTACAGATGAGAAACCTGAGCTTGAGAGAATTTAAATGGCTCTCCGAAGGTCAGACAGGTGGTAAAAAAGCAGAGTTGGGATTTGGACTTGCAACTTCTGACCTGTTCCACTGTATAGTCTGGTTCGTAATGAACAGAGCTGTGAACTTGGCGTCAGAAAGACCTGGATTCCGATCCCACCTTTGGTCTGATGATGAAGCGTATTCCCAGCTTCCTGACAGAGGTGACCAACTCGAGGTAGAGGAGATGTTCATTTCAGGTACTACCAATGTGCAAAGTTGTTTTAGTTGATCAGGAGTATCTGTTGCAGGGATTTTATCACTATTTTTTTTTTAATGGGAGCAGGATGGGGGTGGAATGCTAAGGATAGGGAAGAAAGAAAAGGAGAGAAGGAAGGATGGAAGGAAGGGAGGGAGGAAAAAAGAAGGAAAGGAAAGGAAAGGAAAGGAAAGGAAAGGAAAGGAAAGGAAA
>NW_020954713.1:3631389-3717719 GCF_900497805.2 Vombatus ursinus | reverse complement strand
GAAAGGAAAGGAAAGGAAAGGAAAGGAAAGGAAAGGAAAGGAAAGGATCACTAAAGCATTTTAAATGCACAAAAGAAAACCAAAGGAAGGGTAGAAAGACAATCAGGACAGCTTTGAAAGTTATATATTGAATTTATTATTTATTTTAAAAGAGAAGTATTCTGTACATATAAGAGCCACAATTTCATGTACAACCTTCTTTTATGTTCTACTAGCTACATGGAAATGTTCATGTTATTTGGTTGTTGTTTAATTCAGAATAAAAATTTAAATCCAAGTCCCACTTTTAGTACATATTAGCTGTGTGACCTTAGGCAGATCACTGTCTCCCTCTGAGCTTCAGTTTCCTCATTTGTAAAATGGGAATGATAGTGCTCCTAGTACCTCCTTCCCAAAGTAGTTGTGAGGCTCAAATAAGATGATGTGTATAAAGTATACTGTATGCATAGTGCATGTAAAGCTTTTTAAAAGCACTGTATACATGTCAGTTATTCTTTTTAATTTCTTGCATATGTGTGTATATCACCACCACTATCACCCCAGTAGAATGTAAGGACATTGAGGGTCAGCTGTATTTTTGTTTTCTCTTTACTGATGTCTAGAACATAGTAGCTGCTTAATAAATGTTTGTTCAATCACAAATTCAGAGATGGAAGAGACCTCAGTGACCATCCAGTACTTAACATAGAACATACCTGACAAGTGGTCATTCAGCCTCTTCTTAAATACCTCCAAGGAGGGGGAATCCACTACTTCCTCATGCCAGCTCATTTCCTTTTGGGACCAAATTAAACGCTAGATGAGGCTGACTTCAGGTCAAAGAAGAAGAACGCTCCTCCAGAAGGGTTCCTACATGGGATATTAGGGAAGGGTGGTCACCTTCCCCAAGGTTCCAGGAACTCCTGGGGAGTAACTCCGCTCATAGAGATGTTGTCGGCTCACCAAGCTCGGGCACAGAATGTCACATCTCTTAATTAGGAGTGGCTCGGCTTCCCCAGTGCTCTCACTCTCCTGAAGTTACCAAATCAGCTAATCACTCAGTGAACAAGGAAGTGTACAGATGCCTGGGAGGCTCTAACAGAGTCCCTAAACCAGCTTAACACTCCCTCCTAATCGGCTTTAAGACAAAATGAGATGGTGAAGTACCTGGTAATCAGTTTTTAAGGTTAGAGACAATATCCCCACTCTAGCTGGTTGCCCAGAGCAACAGTGCAGGGCCTGAGAGGCAGCCCAGATTGGATTACCAGGGATTTATTCATCCCATATATGTACTTACCCTGCCCTGCTGCTATGGCCCTTTGTGCTCAAAGGCTAGGAGGAATCTGTGGAGGGGGAGGAAAGGGAACCAGTTCGAACCCCTTATCTGTGTGACCTTGGACACTCCATTCCATTCTCTGGCCTCAGTTCCTTCCCTTTGTAGAAATGGAGAATTATAGCCAGCATCTCTACCAGTGGCTTCATTTTACAAAAGGGGAAACAGAGGCCCAGCCACGTGAAATTACTTGCCCCAGGCCACCTAGGTAGTAAATGATAAAGTCTAGATTTGATCCCCAATTTGCCAACTCCAAAGTCAGCGATCTTTCTCTTCCACCACACTGAAATCAATCTGAGAAAAATTCAGAAGCAAGGTAGCAAGTTTCTGGGGCTACAGAGACAAAATAAAAAACAAACATCGATGGCAACATGTGAGTTCCTGTCCTCAAGAAGCTTATATTCTTTTTAAAAAATATTATTTCTATTGCTGCCTTTCATTTTCATATTACCTTCATTTCTGAATGAAAAAAAAAATTCCATTCATTGTCTGGGGGCAGCTATTTAGCATAGTGAAGAGAAAGATGGAGCTAGAGTCAGGAAAAACTGAATTTAATCCAGACTCAGACACTTTTGCTAGGTGTCCCTGGTCAAATTATTTAGCCTTTCTCAACCTCATTTTCCTCATCTGTAAAGTATGAATAATAGCAGCATTTACCTCACAGGGTTGGAGTGAGGATCAAATAGGATAATATATGTAAATTGCTTTGTAAACCCTAAAGTGATATATAAATGCTAGCTATTGTTATTATAAATATAACCTTCTCTGCTCTCCTATCCAGTGAATCTTTGTAACAAAGATTTTAAAAAGAAGGGATGGGGGAAGCAGGTCAGGAAAACTAACGAACATATTAACCATAACTGACAGTATGTCAAGCATTCCACATTTATAGTCTCCCACCTCTGAGGAGTTTATCTTCTTGGGGGAGGGGATACACGTACTCAGATAAATAAATAGAAGGTAATTTGAGCGGAGAGGGATAGAGACACAGTAAGACAGAGAAACAGAGAAATTGAAAGACAGAAAGAGAGAGAGGAGGGAAGGAAGAAAGGAAAGAGAAAGGAGGAAGAGAAGAAAGAAAGAGACGAGGAAGGGAGAGACAGAAAAACACACAGGAAAAGACACAGAGAAAAAGAGAAAGAGAGAGGGAGGGGGAAAAGGAGAGATAGGGAGAGAGAGAGATGAGCCTTGAAGATAAAGATTCCAAGATATAAAAGTGAACAGGGAGAACATTCCAGGCATGAGCTCCCTTCCATATCTAGATGAGGATGCATTTAAGATGCAGACAGTCCATCTCTTTAAATTCCAGTTTTCCTCCTTAACCTTTCATTTCAAAATTTCCTCTGTCCACCCAGCAATCTCAGGCAGTATTTTTCTTTGCCTGTGAAGACCAACAGGCTATCCACTGCTGCCCAGGTCCTCTGGGGAGAATCAAGCCTGAAGATTACCTGTGTAAAAACAGTGGAGGCCGCTCTGAGCCCAGGATGGGCTCGGTTGCCTCAAGATGATAAGGGTGGTATCAGTCAATGAGCTCCCATGAGCAGCTCCCTTCAACCCCTCAAGGTGCTGAATGCCTAGAATTCCCATATTTATTCCTTTGCATACTTAAGACTTTCTCACCTTCCAGAGTCCCCTGAGTTTCAGCTAAAATCTTTGGAGGATTAAATACTACTTACTAACCATATAGCTGACAGTAAACCCAGAAGGGATTGGTCCTTCAGCCCAGACTTCTGTTTTACTTCTCATGGGTCCTAGTGAGCAATGGCTCTGGAGACAGCCATTTTGTGGGGGTGGGAGGGTGGGGAGGGATGGGGGTGTCATTTGGGAGAAGTTTTGTTTCCTTTAATTTAGTTCATTTTACCAAAAGAATAACAATTGTTTCAATGTTTCTTGCTAATTCTTGTATCAATAGTCATTTGTGACCTTTCAGACCAATATTTATGTCTCTTGTGAATTGAAATGAGTGGATTCTCCCTTTTTTGGAGCATAAGTTTCCCAGAAGCCCAGCTTTTATCCATTGCCTTATTCCTCAAATGTGGCACTCTATCTCCTGCCTCCAGGCATTTCCATTGGCGATCTATCACTCATGCCAGAAAGTTCTCTGTCCTCATTAACACCTCCTGGATTCTCTGACTTCCTTCAAGTCTCCGATAAAGTCCTACCTTCTGTAGGAAGACAAGACTTTCTCAGTCCTTCTTAATCTTAGTGCCTTCCAGGACAACGCTAAAGGCAGGTTGGGTAGGTTTTACTCAGGAGAGCCAAATGTTAAACTTTGTGTGAGCATTTACACCTCAGAAGTCCCAATTTCTACAAATCAGGGCTTGACTTGAAGTAGTAGTAGTAGTAGTAGTAGCAGTAGTAGTAGTAGCAGTAGTAGTAGTAGTAGTAGTAGTAGTAGTAGTTAGTAGTAGTAGTAGTTGATTGATGTTGTTTTTGTTGTTTGGTCATTTCTGACTCCTTTGTAACCCCATTTGGGATTTTCCTGGCAGATGTAATGGAGTGATTTGCCATTTCCTTCTCCCACTCATTTTTCAGATGAGAAAACTAAGGCAAGCAGGGTGAAGTGACTTGATCAGGGTCACACAGCTAGTAACTGTCTGAGGCAGGATTTGAACTAAGGTCTTCTTGACTCCAGGTCCAGTGCTCTATCTGCTTTGCCCCCTAGCTGTCCTTTCTTGATTGATAGGAAGTGAGGAAACCAAGCTCTGCCCCTGCCCCAGCATAGCAGGTGAAAAGGGATGGGAAAGAAGCTTTTGAAGCCTTGCTGTGCCTTACCTTGGAAAAAACCAATGGACTGAAAGGCAGTCAGGAAGAATACAGTCAGAGTGTGCCAGAAAACCAGGAATCCATTCCTTCTTCCCTGGGGGCTCCCATGCTAACATATGGTGACTGCCATCTCTTGACCAAGAAAGGCAGTGTGATCTAATGAAAAGAGTGATGGATTTGGAGTCAGAGGACTCAGAATTATAGATCTAGAACTGAAAGGAAATTCCGAGGCCCTCCAGTCCAACATTTCATTTTACAGATGAGGAAACTGAGGCCTGAGGAGAAGAGACTTGCCCAAGGTCACAAGAGGCAGCATTTGAACTCAAGTCCTCTAACTCAAGAGCCCATGATCTTGCCCCTGATCATATCCTGACTATGCCACTGACCAGCTGTGTGACCCCTTGGGCTAGTGACCCCTAGCCCTCTTTAGGTCTCAGATCCCTTGTCTGTAAAGTGAGGGGGCTAGATTAGATGTCCTCAAAAGTCCTTCCAGCTCTATGAGTTGAGTCTTCTCTGGGTCTCACCTTCCTCCTCTATTTAAAAAAAAAAAAGGATTGAGTTACATGGCCTCTGAGGTCCCTTACAGCACTAAATAGATGCTTTCATAATCCTTGTGAGGCAGTATGTCATAGAGGCTAAAATTTTTTTTAAAAGACCTAGGTTCAAGTTTTACTGCCTATAAAAACTTGCTATGTGACCTTGGGAAAATCAGTGATTCTGGATAGCTCTCTAACACTATCAGTTGCCGAGAAGATGCTACCTGCATTAGGTAGAATTTCCTTATACTGATGAAATCATAGGGTTAAGTTTCTATCTCTATAGACAGCTATATATGGACAGCTACCTATAAGACATCTGATGGCAGTGTATAGAAGGCTAGACATGGAGGCAGGAAGACCTGAGTTCAAATCTGATCTCAGACATTAGCTGGGTCACCCTGGGCAAGTCACTTCAACCTCTGTTTGCCTCAGTTTCCTCATTTGTAAAATTGGAATAATAACAGCATCTACCTCTCAGGGTTGTTGTGAGGATCTAATGAGATAGTATTTGTGAAGTGCTTAGCACGGTGTCTGGCATGCAGTAGGTGATAGATAAATGCTTATTCCCCTTGTCGTTCTCGTGAGAAAGATACTTTCTGTGGCAGCATAGACTGCCTGCTGCCTCTCCTCCACTCCCCTCCAGCCCACTGGTGTAAGCGGGTCACTATGTATCAACACGATTCTATGATTACAATGATTGGCGTGATATTGTAGCCTTAGGGAAGTGTGTGGGAGTGCCAGTGATTTGTATGTGTGTCATTGCTGTTTGTGAGCCTGTCTTGCTATGTGACGAATTCGTAAGTAAAGCTCCTAAGGTCGAGGACCAGCCCTGGTGGGACCAAGGTCTTATGGGCCTCCAAGTGGCCTTGGGCGCTACAAGGAAGGCCCTTTGCTCTCCTGGGACAACCTCTGTTACCCTGCTGATGTAAAAGGAAGCCTTCAGTTGAGAAGCCTTCTCTGGTCCCGGCAATGACAGAAGTGTCCACTAGATGGCACTGTGGGAGCACAGCCCAGTCTGGGTCCAAGAGACCACAGCTCCCCTTCCCCCCAAGCCTGAGAGATTGAGACCCTCCACCCCCACCCCACCCCCTTCATCTTTTCTCCACCCTAGCCTTGGAGAGCACAGCTCTCTCCCCAAGCCTGAAGGTTCTGGGCTCCTCAATCTTTGCAGCCCTTCCCAGATCTGTAGTCCCTAAATATGACTTTTTTTTCTCCAAAGATAATTTATACTGGGAGAGGGTTTGGGGTTTTTCGGCTTTTTGCCAGAATTTGGCCACTGCATCCTAGAGGCTGAGTCACTCTTAATGCAGCTGCTTCAGAGTGCAGAACCTGAGCAGATGTGAGGGGGCTAAGGATTGGTCAGAGTTGGGGAGACCAGCTGTAGGAAGAAGGAAGAAGGCACTGGAAGGGATCCTGGAGACCTTGGAAGCCCAGAGGTTCTCAAAGTGTGGCCCTTTGACCCCTGGGGGTACTTGAGACCTTTTCAGGGGTTCCTGGAGATCAAAACTATTTTCAAAATAATACTAAGACATTTTAAAATTCTAATACTGTAAACATAGATAGATAGAACCCACATAAACAATAGCTTTGGGAGGGGGCTGCCAATAATTTTTAAGATTGTGAAGGTGTCCTGGACTGAAAAAGTAGAACTATTGCTCTGGTCCAATCCCCTCATTTTTTGCAGGTGAGGAAACCAAAGCCTAGAAAAAGGGAAGTCACTTCCTCAAGGTCACTTGGATGGAAAGAGCCACTCAGAAGTGAGACTTCACCAGCACAAAGTCATAAAATTCTGGAATATTGGAGCTTCCTTACAAAGCTTCTGGTCCAACTCACCTCATTTTGAAGATGAGGAAACCAGGCTCTAATTAGCTTACCCAAGGTCACAGCACTGAGGCTTAGGACCTGGGATCCCTGGCTGAAGGGGTAAGCTACCCTGGAGGTACCTATGACAATCTCTCCTTCCAGAAATGTTAGGCAATATTGCTCAAACATTGAGCAAAGAACTAGCACAGACACCTCCAATAAGTTTCCCTGATCTCCCTGGGAAACACTGTCCTCTTTGACCTCACATAATACTTTCTCTTGGAGCCCTAAAGACACAGCATGCCATAGTGAATAGGGAACAAATGTCAAAGTCAGCAATTAATCAATCAAACATTTATTAAATGCCTGCTATGTGCCAGGCACTATGCCTAGCACTGGGGATACAAAAAGAGGCAAAAGACAGTATCTGCCCTCAAATAGCTTCCAATCTAATGGGAATGACCTAAGGTTCTAGTATGACCTCTGACATGTACTGATTATGCTACTAAAGACAAATCACTTTATCTTTCAGTGTCCCTAGCCAACTCTTGAAGGTTATAAATTGCAGAGAGAGCTCACACTGTCTTCTCCCCTTAGATTGTAAGCCCCTTCAGGGCAGGGACTATCTTTTTTTGTATTTGTACCCCTGATGCTTAGCACAGTGCCTGGCATATAGTAAGTGTTTAATCAATGTTTATTAACTACTCATTATTTGCAGTTGGAGCACTATTCAATCAAACCTGAATCTTCCAGACCCTGAAACTTCCACCCATGGCTCCCAGTTGTGCCAGCTAGGTAGCAACGTGGGCCTGGAATCAGGAAGACCTGAGTTCAAGTCCAGCTTCTGGATCTTACTAGTATGTGACTCTGGGCAAGTAAGTCATTTAACCTGTTTGCCTCAGTTTCCTCTTCTAGAAAATAGGGATAATAGGGGGCAGCTAGGTGGCGCAGTGGATAGAACACCGGCTCTGGAGTCAGGAGGACTTGAGTTTGGGATAATAATAGCATCTACCTCTCAATGTTGTTATGAGGCTCAAATATGATGAATAACTGTAAAGTGCTTAGCCTGGCATATAGTAAATGCTACACAAATGCTTATTCCCTCCCCCTTTCTCTTCCTGTCTGGGGCCAAGCTGGACAAGTCTAATCCCTCTTCCAGAGGACAGTCCTTCAAAGATTAACCTCTTTGCCCAAGGGAAGGCAGGTAATAAGTGGCAGAATTTGAACCCAGGCCCTCTGACTCCAGCACTAGGAACTCAATTGGCTCCAGAGCAGTGTTTTTCCCAGCCCAGCTGGCTCAGAAGAGGCTGGAAGTTTCCCACACAAATAGGAGTGATCTCCAAATCCATTAAAGACCATTTTCTCAGCCTTAGTTGTTCCCACAGGGCTCCTCTGATCTCCTGGGAAATCAGCCCAACATTTCCCTGGGTAGTTTTCATGGGGAAGTCAGGAGACTCATTAAGCTCTTTTGCTGAACACAGCCTCAGAGGGGAAGGAAGATGCATTTGCAGGCCAAAAAAAAACCTCACAGGGGAGGAAAAGCAGGATGGGAGGATACAGCGTGCTGAATTATCCAGGCTGGGCATACCCACCAGATGAGATCTATGCATCGTTAAGATACTCTCCTCTGTCCTTTCCCTTTGTAACCACATAGTGAGGAAGGGGTTCCCCCCGCAGAAGGAAAGAGACTAAAGGAAGTGGGGGGAGCATGGCCACAAGGGTTCTCAGGTACCTGGGAGGAGGGCCCTCTCCTCACCCCAGAGGAGTCAAGGTCAAGCCAGTACAATTTCTGGTCATTGTCCCTAATCGGGAAACTGAGGCCTGGAGAAGAGGAAGGGATTTATTCAAGGTTATACAAGTAAGAAGCACCAGGTCTGGGATTTAAACCTGTGGCTCTAGTTATGAAGCTATCAAATCTGCATGCAATCTGGGAAAGAGAGAGACAGAAAAAGAGACAGAGACAAAGTCTGAGACAGAGAGGCAGAGACGGAGAAAATAGAGCTTTCATTTTTTTCAGACCTAACCTGGATGTAACATCACATACACCCCCTCCCTAATCCCTTGCAATCCAGCAAGAGGTGCATTCTTAAAAACCTAGGGGTCAACTCTCAACTGTACCACTTATTCTCTGTGTGATCTTGGGCAAGTTTTTCCCCTCTCTAGGCCTCAGTTTCCTGATGTAAATAAATAAATGAAAAAGTAAAAAAGATATTTACTAAGAGCCCGTGTTCAAGGCACTGTACTAGGACCAGAGTTACGATACAAAAATGAGACAGTTCCTGCCCTCACATAATATAAGGCAAAGCAACATATAGGGGATTGGTACCCAAGGATGGGGCTTTGGTTTGGGGAACTCCAGGGATGGTGAGAGGAGCTATAGGGAAGCTGATTCTCATGGGGGCAGGACAGGGGAGGGGCTTGTGGAGAGGCAGCAAAACTAGATGACAAGAGATTCCTGGTGAACGACTGCAAGAGATGCATGGTGTGGTTGGAGCTGGCTAGATAGTTATGGTGGGTTAGCAGAATTTGCTCACCAATCTTATCACCCTTCTGCAAAATGAGGAGGCTTAGTTAGAAGGCCTCTGAGGTCCCTTCCAACACTGACAGCTCAGAATTCTAAATTGAGACTAAAATGAATTTCATAAATTGAAGCCTGTTTTAAATGCCCCAGGGATGTTGCCCTTTGGTGGATCCCTGTGGCAAAATCCTCTTGTAAATAATCAGGCCTGGAAACTAGGCCACAGGAGAATCTTTGAAGGAACTGGGGATAGAGAAGAGAAAATTTATAGAAGTCATGATTGTTCTGGTGAAGTGGAAAGAAAATTGGATTGGGAGTGAGAGGACCTGAGTTCAAATCCCCAACCCACTTCTTACCACTTTATTCCTTGGACAAGGTGGGAAGGGAAGAGAATAAGCATTTATATAATACCTACTGTGTGCCAGGCACTCTATTATGCACCTTTAAAAAAAAAAATATCTCGTTTGATCCTCACAACTCTGGGAGGTAGGTGTTTTATTGTTCCCATTTTACAAATGAGGAAACTGAGGTCAACAGAGGTTAAGTGGCTTGCCCAGGGTCACACAGTTAGTAAATATCTGAATTAACTCTATTTGCTGTACCACCAGCTACCTCTGGCAACATCCTTGGACCTAAAGTTCCTCATCTCCAAAATTAAGAGTGTCAAGATATTAGGATTCACCCTGTTGTCCAGAGCTAAGGCCCAGCAAGTAAGCTTGTTCTCTGAGCTTGGCATAACAATAATCCTTTGGGTTCATCCTCTGGATGATCTCAGCAATGGTAAAATCTAGATGCTGTTACACATGAATTGAGCTTTTAAAAAATGTGATCAAAAATAGATATTTGAAAACTGTTAAATATTTAATGAGGCATATTTTGTGGTAAAGCAGATAATAATAATAATATATAATAGCAAATTTTCATTTGTTCTTCTTGGCTATTATGGCTTTGCATTCTTAGCCATTATGAAAGTATATAGGGTGGTTTAAAGATGTAGCTTCAACATATTAATGATGAGTCAACTATCAGGTATTTGCTGCATGTCTGAAGCCTCAGAATATGGATAGTTTGAATTTATAAATAAAGGATGGATGAAATGTTAACTGTTAGGGAAACATCAGGAAAGATATTCAAGCCCTAAGTTGTAGTTAGTGAAATTTTGCTGTTTACGGTAAAAATTCCTGGGACTACAATTTACCATTGTTTTGAGCTGTGAGTACAGGAAGAGTTGTCTGAATTGTCATGAAGCCAATAGCAGAAAATGGCATGTGCTATAGTCTGGGAACTGCTAAAGGTGGGAAAAGTGCCTGGGAAAAGTTTTGGGGATGATTTTGGCATGGCCTAAGGTAGGGTCCTCCTGACTCTATTTCTCCATTTCTGCAAAGGAAAATTCCCACCTGGTTAATCCTGAGACTTGCCTTTAATACCCTTGAAGGGGGATATTATATTCATGCTCCATTCTGATATAATATAAGATTTTCATATATGTCAGTTTGCTGAAAGCAGTATACACCTATAGCCAGAAAAGTATCTATACTCTTCTTTTTAAAAAAAAATAGTATTTTATTTTCCCCAATTACATGTTAAAAACAATTTTTTACGTTTTTTTAAAGTTTGAGTTCCAAATTCTATCTCTCCCTCCCTTCCCTCCCCCCTCCCTGAAATGACAAGCAATCTGATATAGGTTGTACATGTACAACCATGTAAAACATTTCCACGTTCATTTATACTCTTCTTACGATGTTAGAGATGGAGATTTAGAGTCACAGACTCAGAGTTGGAAGACACCTCTGGTCCAACTTCTCCCTGAACAAGCTTTCTGTAGGTGGGTCGAGTGGAAAGAAAAATGGATTTAGTCAGAAATAGAGATTCTACCACTTACAGTCTGTGTGAGCAGGTGAATAAATCAGCACACCTTTCTGGAACTTGGTTTCCTCATCTAGAAAATGATAGGGTTTAGACTAAATGGTCTCTAAGGTCTGTTCCAGGGATAATCTGTTGAAATCATATGATCAATTTACAGAGGGACTCTTAAATTCGGGTCCATGAACTTGGGTTTTAGAAAGAAAATTTTATAAATGCCTTTCAAAACAATTGATTTTCTTTGAAATTCTATGGATTTTATGCATTTAAAAATATTATTATGAAAAGGGATCCATCAGAATGCCCAAGGGATCCAGGACACAAAAAAGACTAAGTACCTCTGATTTATCAATTACCCAATAAGGAGTCATAGAAATTTTTCTTGAAAATCTATAATGAGGAGGAATTTGGTATCTCCCAAGGCTGCCCATTCTGTCCCAGGATAGATTCTTTTATTTGGAAGTTATGTCCAGATCTTTCCCATGAGTACGTCACTCCATTCAAACCCAAAGACCTCTCCTTCCAGGCAGGTTAACTTTACATTCATTTCTCCCAAACTTCTAATTTGGATGTATCTTTGAGAACAAAGACCTGTACACAACTAGCCCACGGCTTATTCAGACCTGATTTGCAACTAAGTTTGTTTATTTTTTTCCTCTCTCTTCTCTCTATTCATTTATTCATCATTACAGAAAGCTATGTGTGCATGCATGCTTGTGTATGTGCACTTGTGTGTCTGTGTGTGCGTGCCTGTGAGTGTGTGTGTTTAGGGCAGGGTGGATGAGTCCTGAGGGGTTGGTAAATAGCCTTGTGGGTAAATAGCTCTAATCTTTGCAACAAGACTTCACCCCTGGATCTATACATTCCCTACCCGATGAACTGGTGAGTGAAAATTCATCTCCTCTGCTCTATCTAGACAGCCCCAGACTAGACTATGCTTTGGATCCCATGCAGCTGTTGACCCAGGCCCTCCTGGCATCTGCCTTGTTGCTGCTGCTTTTCTGCACCTGGAATAATACCCAGGGGAGCACAATCTCAGAATCTGAGAGTTGGAAGGGACCTCAGCCTGCAGTTAATCCAATCCCTTACAAGAAAGGAATTCCTTCTATCACATACCTGCAGAATAGAAAACTAGCCTCTGGCTTGAAGACCTCCAAGGAGAAGAAGCCCACCACCTCTCTAACCTATACTGCTGTGGGACAACTCTCATTGTTAGGAAGTTTTTGCTGACCTCAAATCTAAATTTGCTTCTCTAAAGTTTCTTTCCATTGTTCCTAGGTCTGCCCTCCAGGGCCAAATGGAACAAGTCTAATCTTTCCTTCCCATGACAGCTGGAAGATACTATCATGTTTCCCACGAGTTTTCCAGGCTAGGCACACCCAATTCATTCACCCTCCGGGTGGATTTTCTAGAAACTGTGCCCCAGTAGATGGGGATGTTTCTCCCCAACTCAGATTTTTGAACTCCTACCCTGGTGTTGAACTGTCTTAATTGGTGAGCTTAGGGTGTGAGTGCAAATTCAACTGATACTTTATAACTTTGGGCACAATAATCCAGTCCATGCTCCCATTGCTTCTAAATCCACTCATGTTACTGTGAGTTTGGGGCAAGTCATTCAACTTTTCTGGGCCTCAATTTACTCATTTGTAAAAAAGAGGGTGTTGAGTTGTAGGTGATTGGGATGGAATAGGATTGTGCTATGAGAAATGACAAGCAGGATGCCCTCAGAAAAACCTGGAAAGACTTACATGAACTGATGCAAAGTGAAATAAGCAGAACCAGGAAAACATAACAGCAATATTGTGTGATGATCTACTATGAATAACGTAGCTATTCTCAGCAATACAATAATCCAAGACAATTCTGAAGGACTTGTGAAAGGTGCTGTTCATCTCCAGAGAAAGAACTGGTGGACCCTGAGTGTAGATCAAAGATACTTTTTCTTTACTTTGATTATTTTTCTTGGTGGATTTTTGTCTGTGTTTTCTTTCACAGCATGACTTATTCGGAAATGTGTTTTGCATGACTACACATGTATAATATATGTCAAACTGCTTGCCTTCTCAATGGGGGGGAGGGGAAGGAGGGAGAGAATTTGGAACTCAAAAACTGAAAAAAAGAATGCTAAAATTGTTTTTACATGTCATTGGGGGGAAAATAAAATATTAAAGTAAGAATAAAATAAAATGAAATGAGAGTGTTGAACTATATAGCTTCTGAGATCCCTGCCACCTCTAGAGTCATGATCCTATCATCCTATGATGTCCCTGTGACTTTCCAAACGAAAATGTCCTTCCCTGGTCACTGCTTCCCTCTTGACACTCTCCGCTCTATTAGAATATAAGCTCTTTGAAGTCAGGGGACTGTTTTGCTTTTACACTTGTATCTCTAGGCTTAGCACAGTGCCTGGCTGGTAGGAAGCAGTCAGTCAGTTAATAAACATTTATTAAGTGCCTACTATGTGCCAAGCACTATGCTAAGCACTAGGATATAAATCCAAGTTTAAATAAAATACAGTCCCAGCCCTCAAGGAGCTTACAATCTGTTGGGGGAAAATAACAGGCAAACAGAAGTTGAAAAGTGGTTGGGGGTGGGGAGAAGGGGAAGATAACCCTGCTGGGGCATGAATCCCAAAGAAGTCTAAAATCAGTGTAGCTGGTAGGAAATGGGGAGGAGTGTACTGAGCCCCCTTCTTAACTAGAAGCCCTGGAGCCCATGGCTCTGCCCTTCAATCAGAGGGGCAGAAGATACTGATGAGATGTGAGGACCATATAGATTCAATCTTTCAGGAGAATGAGATTTTCACGTGATGAGTTTCCTGAGAAAGGAAGGTGTGATGGAGAGGTTCAAAGAAATCCAAAAGTAATGTATCTGGTGGGAATTGGGACACAATGATTTTTTTATTCATTCATTCATCCATCCATTATTCATTCATTCACTCATTCATTCACCATAACAAGAAACAAAACTCTCAGGTGAGTCATGGGGGTAGGAGCTTGCATCTCTGGAAGCTCTTCGGAGAACAGCCTGGAACAAATCTCCAATTCACCAAATTCAGGCTTGGGTGGGCCTGAGCCTTGGGCACAGACCAGAGACCCCACCAACAGGATGGTTGGCCCCCTGAGGTAAGGCCCAATGCCAGTAGAGGGACTGCTGGAGACTTGCCTTACCACACCACTCCCACCCCTCACAGGTTTATGTGGCTGAAAAGTAATTACAGCACTTCCTTCCTATCTGGGAGGCCGTCCAAAGGCATTTAACCCAGTAACAACAGGACCTCTCTTCCTTTACTGCTCCCCTCCCTACCTCAATAGGACAGAATGGGATTGTTTAGTCTATCCTGGTGTATGTTACTTTCTTCTGGACAGAAGCCCAATCCCCCTGCATATTGCTGGGGGCAGGGTGGAGAGGAGGAATAGAATGTTATGTGGACATATAGAAGTGAGAAGTAATGGTGATCATCTTGTCTAGACCCTTATTTTTTTTTTTGGCAAAAAGGAGGAAACTGAGGCCAAGAGAAAGTGACTTACCCAAGATCACATGGGAAGTAAGGAGCTGAGTTGGGCTTCAGATCTACATTCTCTGACTCCAAATCCAGGGTAAGAATGTAACAACCTGGTCCCTTTCAACCTTTCCAGTTTTCTTTTCTTTTTCAGAAAATCGATTTTATTTATTTTTTTGTTACATTTTAAGTTCCATACTATCTCCCTCCCTCCCTCCTCACCCTGTACTAGAGAAGGCTACCATTTGATCCAGTTTTCTTTTATGAGGAATAATTCATAAAAATCGTAAGTTTAGAGAAGGGAGGGACCTTGATGATCATCTCATCCTACCTCTTCATTCAACAAAGGAGGAAGCTCAGAGAAGAGAGATTGCTTATTCAAGGTCGCACTGGGAATACATAGAAAAGATGGGATTCAAACCCAAGTTCACTGATTCCAAATTCAGTGTGCTTTTCATTATCACTAGGTTTCTTTTTAAGACTGAAATTTCTCCATCAAGTGGAACAGTATACTGGACATACCTTTCAGTCAGTACCAGTCAGTCAACTAACATTTATTAAGTGCCTACTGAGTGCCAGGCACTGTGCTAAGCACTGTCTCACCTCTTCCAGGGTTACTTTCCCAACTTTTACTCATATTGGGAAGTTAGGTCCCCAAAAGGTAGCTGCCTACTATTCTCAGGGTTCAAAAGGCAAATCTAAAATGAAGGTGTTTCCTATTTCTCATGAGCCCTCATTGGTGTGCTTCCTATTGATTATTGGCCAATTTTAATTAGCTTTTAGAAAGAGTGTTTACTAAGCAGGTAGACAGCAGCAAGGACAGCTGTTAGGAAGACAATCTCCCTACCAGGGACACACTTTCCCTATGAACACACAATGTCCTTTAGAAGAGTTTCCTCACATTTACAGTAAATTTGTATTGTGGCAAATCTGATCATGTTACTCTCCTACTCAATAAACTTGAGTGGCTCCCTGTTGCCTCTAGGAGAAAATACAAAATGCTGTGCTTAGCATTCAAAGCCCTTCATAACCTAGCCCTCTCCTACGTTTCCAGTCTTCTTACACCTTACTCCCCAACACATACTTTAATCCAGTGACACTGGCTTTCTGGCTATTCCATGAACAAAACCCTTCATCTCTTGATTACGGGCATTTTCTCTGACTGTTCCCCCTACCTGGAATTCTCTCCCTCCTTGTCTCTGTCTCCTGGCTTCCTTCAAGTACCAGCTATAATTTCACTTTCTACAACAAGCCTTTCCTGAATCCCCTTAGCGCTAATGCCTTCTCCCTAAAATCATCTCCTACTTATCCTGTATATACGTACATACATACATACACGTATGTTTGTGTGTGTGTGTGTATAAAATTCCCACATTGTTGCTTTTGTGTTCTCTCCCGTATTGGACTTGTGAGTATCTTGAGGGTTGGAACCATGTTTTTTAACCTTTTTGTGTATCCCCAATGGTTAACACAGTGCCTGGCACATAGTAGGTACTTAATGTTTCTTTCCTTTCTTCCTTCAATAGGGAAAAACTGATTCATTTCAAGCAGTCAAAAGATATTTGCTGCGTGGCATTATCTGTTTTCAACCCATGTCCCAAACCATGATGAAACTTTCAAATTTATTAAAGACTTATTCATACCCAGTTTATTTTTGATTGATTGATTCAATCAAGAGATCTCTTCCGTGATTATTAGCAGTGGGGAGGAACCCTCATCTTTACATATTTTTTTCATAAAATTTTACAAACTTCAATAGAAGCGTCTGATGCTGATGTCATTTGAACACAGGACCTCCTAGCCTGGGTCACATGTTTCAGCCAGTCTCATGAACCGGAGCTGTCTGGTCCCAACATATCTGTTATCCCTTTATATTCTCAATGATGAAGCAGTCAGGTTTACCCCCATAGGCCCATTGAACCTCCACCATACAGGTCTCTGGTCTGTATCACACAGAGATTATCTCCTCCTTGCCCGCCCTGAGACAGACCCTGCCTACTAACCCTGGCCTTTGCCTTTGATTCCTCCCAGCCCTGTTCTCAGGTCTGGTGTTCTGGGGATCACAGGCATGTTACTCCCAGGGCTGAGCCCTCCAGAAGCTCTCCCTGCCTGCGGGGTCCTGAAGGTGTTGTCTAACATTCCCAGACTTAAAATTACTCTTTGTCCCTTCTCTCTGTATTGCCCATCATGAACTGGCGCCTTGTCAGGGGTGTAAAATCCCCTACTATCCAGACTGGCCATGACTCAGAGGACCCACACACAAAACAGGAACTCAGGACTGTCTCAGAAGCCCGGGAAGGGGAAAGGGAACAGAGTAACTCCCCTTCATGTACTGACCCTGTTAATGTCGAACCTTCCCCTCTGGGCTTTTGGGTGGGGTGACGAAGGGAGAGGGGCAGAGGCATGACCAGACCCAGTGGCAGAGGCAGGGCCAGGGGAAGGTGCAGGGAGAGGACTGGGAACTGAGCTCAGCCCTCTGAGCAACAAGGAGAGACAATTGGCTCTGTAGCTGCTAACAAGACCACAGGGGGTTTGGTCTCCAAACTGGCAGCTGGTAGAGAACAAGAGCTCTTACTCAGGGGCACAGAGGGCAGCTAAACAGAGAAGAGGAGAGTGTGGTAGCCCTTGGGGACAGCACACGCCCTGGGGCCCATTCCATGCTGGACTCTTTAGTAGGCAGTCTGTAATTACGGCCTAGCCTAGCATGTCAGAAGTTTGCCATGTAAGCACCCAGACTATATTTTAACCTTCCTCTCTCCTATCTCCACTTCTTACCTCTCCCTGCCTTAAGTCTTCCCCCACTCCAGTCTATCCTCCACTAATCTGTACGTTTCTCCTAGAGTTTTCTTTTCCAGGTTCAGGGTCTGAGACTCCAACAGTTTTCAATATGCCACGTGCCTACTTGCCTTCCCTCGGACGGTCTAGTTTATCAATGTTCTTCCTAAGGTGTGGTGCTCAGGATTGAAAATGATACTCTAGCTATTCTCTTGACCTGGGCAAAGTGCAGGGGAGCCATTACTGTTTCCCTTTGCCCATCCCACCCCAGTCCTATACAGTGTGCTTCTCTCAATCCATGCCAGATCAGACTCACCTTAGCTGTCATATGGAACTCAAAGCTCAGATAGAGACTGGAATAATAGGACTGTTTGGATGGCATCATCCTTCCTAAAGTCAGCCAAAGCAATCGCTGGATCCTTAACTTTTCCCTTCCCACCCCTACCCAATTAGGATTGAGTGGTTATGGTGGTGTCCACCCAATGACAAGGAAGAGGAATGAACCATTGCCTGTCTTAGCTTTCTTTTGCCCTGTATCCACAGGTCACTCATCTCCTTTCCCTTACAGAGCCTCAGGGACAAATTGAGGTCTGGGCTATTGTGAAGTAGCAAACCTGCCTCCATCACTGTATCTCAGAATTGAGGCTATGGTGGGGTGCAATTGAAGGATGACAAATTCAAATAAGATCCTTTTGTATAGCATGAATGAATGATTGGGTGAATGATGGACGGATAGATATATGAAAATATGCATGGTTGGATGGATAGATGGATGGATGGATGGATGGATAAATGGATGGATAGATGGGTGGGTGATAAAGCCTTTATTAAATGCTTATGAAGTGTCAGGCATGGTGCTAAGGATGCAAGTACAAACAAATAAGATAGACTGCCCTCAAGGAACTGGCATTCCAATAGAAGGAGACAACATATGAAGGGGAGTTGGAAGGGTAGGGGATGAAGAGTCTGAGGATGGTGGCTGAGAAAGTGGAGGTTTTGGATGAGTTAGAGCAAAAGCTCACCTCTTACAGTCCAGGGTGGTTCAAGGGGCATCACCCATGATCCTGGTAGGATGGGGATGAGGAGAATGAAAGTGATGGTTGAAGCAGGAGTGGAATGCTTTGGGAATGGTGGTCATAAAGTATACTCCTAAAAGCCTAGAGAAACTGGGAAGGGACATGCATGGCAGGGAAGGAGGATGGATAAGGGATAAGAAGGATCCACTCATGCTAAAAAAAGGGCGAAAGTATGTAGGAAGAATGCTTGGACTTTGCAATCAGGAGAGTCCTGGCTTCATATCCCTCCTATGACACTTATTTAGCCGCGTGACCTTGGGCAATTTCTTTACTTCTCACCCTCAGTTTCCTCATCTGTAAATGAGTATAATCCTGCCTGTAGCACCTGCCTTTGAAGATACTTGCTAGCTAGATTCAAATGAGATAACAATCAATTGAAAATCGTCAAATGTTATATAAATGGCATCTCTAGTTTGGGGCGGGGCTGTTGCATAATCTGCTTAAGTGGACAGATCTCACACAGCAAATGGAAGGAACTGATGAACATTTGCCTGGCAACACCTCCAGAGGCAAGGCAGGCTCCTTGCCAGGTGATTCAGCTTAGCCCAATGGAACACATAACTCAAGTGCTCTGACTCAGAGGACTGATGAGTGAGCAAACAACAGAGTCCTGGGTTGAGAGCCAAGACACCAATACTGGGAGCTTTTTTTTTTTAATATTTTGCATCTATTTGATTTTCAACTATATTCTTCCCCATCTCCTTCTCAGAAAGCCAGCCCTTAGAACAAAGGATTTTTAAAAAAGGAAAAATGGAAGAAGGAAAAAAGTCAACAAAACAGATCAATATATCAATCGATCATTTATTAAGCACCTACTATGTCCCAGGCACTATGCCAAGTGCTAGAAAACCCAGTGTTATATGTAATGTTCCATATATATGGACCCTTCCTCCCACACACACACACACACATACACCCTCTGCAAAGGAGGAGGGTAGGGAGAGGTGTCTACTTGTGTGTGTTGTTTTCTTGACTATGCTTTTACTTAACTGCATTAATTCATGTATCTCCCCATGTTTCTCTGTATTTCTCTGTATTCATCATATTGATTATTTCTTATAGCACGGTGATATTCCTTTACATTCACACGCCATAGGAGCCCTTCCCCAAAGGACAGGCATTGACTTTGTTTCTAGTTCTTTACTACAACAAAAAGTGCTGCTATAAATATTTTGGGGTACATGGAGTCTTTTTGTCAATGAGCTTCCCCACTTGCAATGGACTCTCTGAGTCAAAGGGTAAAGACTTTTTAGCTACTTAATTTGCTAGCCATCATAATTCCAAATTGCTTTCCACAATGTTCATAATAATTTGCAGTTCTGCCAACAACATATTAGTGTATTGGTCTTCCCAGAACTCCTCCAACATTTATTGCTCCCAACTTCTGTCACGTTTGCCAATTTACTGGGTGTGAGGTAAAACATCAGGGTCATTTTGACTTGTATTTTATATACATATATACATATTATACATATAAACATTTTTTAAAATGAGTTCCAAGTTCTCGCCTTCCCTCCTGCCCTTCTCCCACCCATTGAGAAGGCAAGAAATGAGATATCAATTATACATATGAAATCAGGCAAAACACACTTCCATATTAGCCACGTTGCAAAAACAAAGCAAGAAAATAAAGAAAATTGGTGGGGGGGGCGGCGTGGGAAGTATGCTTTAATCTTCACTCAGACTCCATCAGTTCTCTCTCTGTAGGTGGATAGCATTTTTCATCAGACGTCCTTCAGAATTGTCTTGGATCATTGCATTGATCAGAATAGCCAAATCACTCACAGTTACTCATCATGCAAATTTGCTATTACTATGTACCATGTGTTCCTCCTTCTGCTTACCTCATTCTGCATCACTTCATATAAGTCTTTCCAGGTTTTTCTAAAACCATATGCTCATCATTTCCTACAGTATAGTAGTACTCCATCATAATCACATACCACAACCTAATCAGCCGTTCCCCAATTGATCGGCATCCCCTCAATTTTCAATTCTTTGCCACCACAAAAAAAGCTGCTATAAATATTTTTGTACATACAGGTCCTTTCCCTTTTTCTCTGATCTCTTTGGGATGTAAGCGTAGCAGTGGTATTGCTGGGTCAAAGGGATGCACAGTTTTACAGCCCTTTGATCATAGTTCCAAATTGCTCTCCAGAATGGTTGGATCAGTTTACAACTCTACCAACAATGTATTCGTGTCCTAATTTTCCCATATCCCTTCCAACATTTGTCATTTTCCTTTTCTGTCATGTTAGCCAATCTGATAGGCGTGAGATGGTACCTCAAAATTGTTTTAATTTGCATTTCTCCAATCAATAGTGATTTAGAGCATTTTTTTCATATGACTATAGATTGCTTTGATTTCTTCTTATGAAAATTGCCTGTTCATTTCCTTCGGCCACTTATCAGTTGGGGAATGATTCATATTTTTTATAAATTTGATTCAGTTCCCAATATATTTGAGAAATAAGTCCTTTATCAGAGAAACACAGTAAAATTTCCCCCCAGTTTCCTGCTTTCCTTTGAATTGTGGCTCCATTGGTTTTGTTTGTGCAGAAACTTTTAAATTTCATGTAATCAAAATTACTCATTTTATTTCCCATGATCCTCTCTATCTCTTGCTTGTTGACTTGCATTTTTCAACTTCTTAGTGATGGGGCATTTTTTTAATATGATTGTTTATAGTTGGCAGTTTTTTATGCCCAAAGGGTAATCAAACTGTGTATACCCTTTGATTCAGAAATACCACTACTACATCTATATCCCAAGAGATCATTAAAAAGTGGAAAAGGACCTACATGTACAAAAACATTTGTAGTAGTCTTTTTTGTGGTGGCAAAGAACTGGAAATTGAGGGGATGCCCATCAATTGGTGAATGGCTGAACAGATTGTGATATATGAATGTAATGGAATGCTATTGTGCTGTAAGAAATGACAAACAGGCAGATTTCAGAAAAACCTGGAAAGACTTATGTGAACTGATGCAAAGTGAAGTGAGCAGAACCAGGAGAACATTGTATACAGTAACAGCAACATTGTGCAATGACAACTGTGAATGACTTATCAATATAATGATCCAGGACAATTCCAAAAGATTCATGATGAAAATGCTATCCACCTCCTGAGAAAGAACTGATGGAGTCTGAATGTGGATTGAAACATATTACTTTCACTTTATTTATTTATTTCATGTTTTTTTTCCTTTTTGCAAACTGTATTTTTTTCACAAACTGTTTCTTCTTTCAGAACATGACTAATAGGGAAATATGTTTTACATAATTGCACATGTATAACCTATATCAAATTGATTACTGTCTTGGGAGTGGGGAAGGAAGGGATAGAGGGAGAAAATTTTATAGAAAAATGGATGTTAAAAATTGTCTTTATGAGTGATGGAAAAAATAAAATACTATTAAAAATGGTTTGCAGTTCTTTTGAGAATGGTGTGTTCATATTCTTCAACCAGTTATCTTTTGATTATCTCCAACTTATCCTGTCTATATCTTGTTTGTACATAGTTGTTTGCATGTTGTCTCATCCATTAGACTGTGATCTCTTTGAGAGTCTTATTTGGTATCCACAGCACTTAACATAATGCCTGGTACATAGTAAGCCCTATATAAATAAAGTCCCATCATCATCATCATCACTGTCATTATCATCATTATTATTATATTGTATTGTGTGACTATTATTGCCAGCTGTGTGACCCTGGGCAAGTCACTTAACCTCTGAGTCAATTTCTTCATTTGTAAAATAGGGATAAAATAGCTCTTATTTCCCAGGGTTTTTGTGAGAATTGAATGAGATAATATTTGTTAAGTACTTCTACAAACCAATATAAATGTTAGCTAGTGGCTATCATTATTACTATTATTCTCTGAGTTCAGTCATATTGACCCAAGTCCATGGCTAAAGATTGGAGAGAAGAAAAAAACTCCTGTAGGGCAGTCATACAAAAGGCAAGAGGATCCTATTTCATTTCAAGGGCTGATTAAGCCTTAGGCCAGAGCCCTTCCAAGGGCCTCCCAGAATGCCAGTTGAAATTCCTCCCAACTCTTCCTGGCTTCTTGCTCCTACTCATCCCTGGTGCAGCGCCTCACACTGGACTCATTTTTCATTTATTAACTGAAAGCGAAAACTCAATTATGCAGATCCTCCTTATTTTGAGTCTATGCTGACAGAGCAGTGACTGGTCAAGTTTCCTTCCACAGTGTGAAGGAAGAAAAAAGGTTTGCTAAGCAAATGGTCAGCATAAACAAGATCCGAAGAAGGATGTTTTAGCTACTTAGCAGAACAAAGCCTCAGCAATAGTCACTGACGCCCAAACAGCTTTGCTAACCCAGGTCTAGGGAGAGCCTCTACTGGGTCCATCTTGTCTACCTCTCACCCACTGTTGGCCAAGGTAATAAAATGACATTCTCCCCAGGATTTTGGAGCCCATGTTTGTCCTTACTTCAGACTATCTCCTCTGACGTACATTCTGCAGCATGGGATGGTCTGTATAAAAGCAAGGAGCTTTTAGTAATCCTGGTGACTGGAGCGTAGAATTTTTGAGTGGAGAGTTCTACAAACTAAGAAAGGTAGGTGGGAGGAAGTCCAGGAAGAACCTCAAGGGACGGGTTGAAGAATCTGTATTTCCTCCTACAGGCAGTAAGGCACCTCTGAAGATGTTTGAGCAAGGGAGGGACGTGGTTAGATTTGTACTTTAGGTTGACCATGCTGGCAGCTGCCAAGAGCAGTCCAGATGAGAAGTGATGAGGGCATCCTTTTTCCAAAGACACCCACAGAACTATGGGTGGGCTCTAGTTCCTGCATTTTAACTCCCAATAAATCATTCAGGCCTATATTGTTCCCTGGTCTGGATATGGTTGAACTGCAGGAAACAGAATTCTAGTTGAGGTGGACACATTTTCTCAGTGTGGTCACAAGTTAAGGGGATTAGAAGGATTTGGCCTCAGCACTGATAGGCAAACTCTCTGGTAGCCCATCTCACTCAGATGTCCCAGGTTAATGCCCTGACAACATTTACTGAGGATTTTCCGGACTGAATCCTTCCTGTCTTGGCACAGGGGGTTGGGATAGGATGGTCATGCCAACTAGATTCATGGCTGCATGGTCCAGTGGAAAGAGAACTTAATTTGGGTTCAAATCCTCATTTAATTGTTAGGAAATTTCCCCTGATATTGAGCTGAAATCTGCTTTTCTGTACTTCCACCCACTGATCCTAATTATACTCTCTGGGACCAAGCAAAATGAAATTTAACATGATAGCCTTTAAAATATTAGAAGGCAATTCTCAGGTCTCCGAGGATGTAAAGGGCTGGCATGCTTCTTGTGAAGATCTTAATTCCTAACAATCAGATCTGGCCCCAAGTGCAATAGGCAGCCTCAGAGGGTAGTGAGTTCACCTGCAATAGAGGCATTCAAGTGCAGATTGGATGATCACTTGTCAGGGATGTGAAAGAGAGAATTCTTGTTCAAGTATTAATTGGGCCAGATGACCCTTGAGACCCACCCCTGCTGTCACTAAGATTCTGTAATCTAGAGCTGAAAAAGACCCAAGAAATCACCTTATCCACTCCCTCCATTTTACAGATAGTGATGCTAAGTCCCAGAGAGATTTCTCAAGGTCACTCAGGTAGCCAGTGTCAGAACAGTGATTTGAGATAGGCCTCTGTGTACCTTCTGTCCATTGTTCCTGGCTCTGCCCTCTGGGACCAAGCAGAACAGGGCTGATCCTTCTGCCATTTGACTGCCTTTCAGATACTTGAAGCCATCATGTTGAAGAGAGGATTCTTGTTCAGGTACTGACTAGATTAGACAGTCCCTTCCCAATCTGATGTGGCAGTTAGGTGGTGCAGTCGATAGAACACTGGGCTTAGAATCAGAAAGACTCATCTTCTTGAGTTCAACTATGTCCTCAGACACTTAACTTGTTTTGTCTTCTCTATGGTGCCTAGGACAGGGTTGGATGTGTGTGTATGTGTATATATGTGTATGTATGTATGTATGTATGTATGTATGTGTATATATGTGTGTGTGTGTGTGTGTGTGTGTGTCTGTGTAGTGTTATGCCCTGGTTATGCCTGATTATGCCCTCTGGGGCCAAGCTAACCCTCTTGGTTTTCCCATGATATTCCTTCCTTCAAATAGTGACAGACATTAGCCATGCCCCAGCCCCCATATAATATATATCCCAACCCCCTGTGCCATACAATATAACATCCTCCTTGAGGATAACAACTGTTTTGTTTTGGGGTTTTTCTTTATCCCCAGGACGTAGCACAGTGTCATTTACACAACGGGTATTTAATAAATATTTGTTGAGTTGGGTTAGATTCTCTTCCTTTGATTTAACATTCACTTTTCCCTCAACTGATATAACAATAGTATTCAATCTTCTCTGGAGGTCACTCTCTTCTGGGTATACTCTGGTGTGTCAATGACCTTCCTGAAATGTGGTACCCAAAACTGAACATGATACTATCACAGGTCATAGGTCAGAGTAAGGCAGTACCATGATCCTCTTAGCTCTGGACAATATATGTCCATTAATGCAGCTTAAAATCACGTGGCTGCTAGATTCAATTTCTTCATTTATGAAGTGTTGATAATAATAGTGCCTACCTCCCCAGATTGTTGTGAGGATCAAATGAGCATATAGAAATGCAGGCTATAATTAGTGTGGCACATTGTTTGTTCATATTGAATTTCTGAAACCCTCAAGTCTTTTTTTTTTCTTTTCACAGCAGTACGCTAGCTATGCCTCTCCCATCCTACATTTGTACTGCTGACTTTTTGAACCAGAGTGTCAAACTTTATATTTATCCTGATTAAATTTCATCTTCTTTGATCCAGTCTGTGGCTCTCGCCTATTAAGATCTTTTCAGATCCTGATTCCTTCACTCCACTGTCTCGCTAATCCTTCCAATTTCACATCATCTGCAAATTGGATGATCCTGTCCTCTATGTTTCTACATAAGTCATTGAGGGAAGTATTGGAAGGCACAGGACCAAGGACAGATCTCTGGGGCACTTCCTTTTCTTTTTTTTTTTTCTTTTTGGTGAGGCAATCAGGGTTAAATGACTTGCCCAGAGTCACTCAGCTTGTAAGTGTCAAGTGTCTGAGGCCAGATTTGAACTCAGGTTCTCCTGACTCCAAGGTAGGAGCTCTATCCACTGAGCCACCTAGCTGCCCCTCTTCTTCTTAATTAACTTTATCTCTCATGCTTGGGGTGGAGGGTAGGATTCTAGGAGTTCTGGGTGTGATAGACTAGCCTGTGAAGTTCCTTGTATGCCCCTTCATTTGGGAACAAGTCCATGCCCCATCTCTGCTATGGCCTTTGGGATCTGATAGACAGCTCCCATTCCCTCTCATCATCTGTCTAGGCTGAAGAAGTCTTGCCTTCAGCCCACATAAGACCTCCTAACCATTGATCTCTATTTCTTCAGCCCTACTCTGAGGTGCAGGGACCAGACCTATTCTCACATCCAGAGGCAGAGCTGAATGGGGGAATCTGAATGGGGGAACCTTTGGAACTGGTGAGGGTGGGAAGGGCATTCCCATTATGAATAAGTCCAAGGTAGCCGTAATTATCTGGCATTTGGCTGGGTTTTGTACAGAGAGGGACAGAAATCAGGACTTAGTTCCTGGTGGTCTACACTATAAAACAGACATAGACATTAACGCACAAACAAGAGAATAAAAAAAATTTATTCAATAGAATATAAGCTCCTTGAGGACAGGACTATAATAATAGCTATACAAATAGATAGCATTTATATAGCACTTTGGGCAGCTAGGTGGTACAGTGGATAGAGTCCTGGCCCTGGAGTCAGGAAGACTCCTCTTTGTGAGTTCAACTCTGGCCTCAGACTCTTACTAGCTGTGTGACCCTGGGCAAGTCATTTCACCCTATATGCTTCAATTCCTCATCTGTAAAATGAGCTGGAGAAGGAAATGCAAACCACTCCAATATTTCTGCCAAGAAAAACCCCAAATGGAGTCACAAAGAGTCAAACATGACTGAAAAACAACTCAACAACAATATAGAACTTTAAGGCTACAAAGGCTTAAAAATATTATAAATATTATCTCATTTGATCCTTACAACAACCCTGGGAGGCAGGTGCTATTATTATCCTCATTTTACAGAAGAGGAAACTAAGGCAGACAAAAGGTAAGTGACCTTGCCAGGCTCAGACAGCTACTGTCAGAGGCAGAATTTGAATGCAAATCTTCCTGACTCCCAACTGAGTCACCTACCTATGTAGTAAGTGCTTAATAAATGCTTGTTGAATTGAATTAACTCACCTAGATAAGAAGGCATTTATATAAAATATAGATCATAAGGGAGACATTGAATCCTAGAGAAGTGGTGATGACTCAAGAGGGAGATAGGTGGAGCAGTGGACAAAGGGCTGCACCCAGAGTCAGAAAGACCTAAATTCAAATCTGGCCTCAGGTACTTACTAGCTAGGGACCCTGAACAAATCACTTAGTTTCCATCTGCCTCAATTTTCTCAACTGCAAAGTGGGTATCATATCACTTACCTCTCAGTGTTGTTGTGAGGATCAAACGAGAAAATATCTGGAAAGCACTTAGCACTGAGTCCGACACATAGTAGGCACTTAATAAATGTGTGTTCCCTTCTCCTTGCTTTCCCCAAAGTCTTATAGGAAACCAGGGCAGTGGCCGTCTGGGACCTATACTGAGGCTAGGCCAGGGGCTTAGCCATTGGCTTATGTTATGTGAATGCAAACATTTCCTCCTGTCACAATAGCCACAGATGAGCCTGAAGATATTAACTTGAAGATGAAATACTGACTCCTCTGATATTTAAAGCTCTTCACAACCTGGCCCCCTCCCATTTTAATAGCCTCCTTATACACTACTCCCTTCTGGAGACACGATGGCCCATCCAAATTGGTCTGCTTGCTGTTCCTTACTTAGGATGCTGCATCCTCTCATCTCCATACTTTTAAACCATCCCCATTCCCATGCCTAAGATGTTCCTACTCCCCTTTACTTCTTAGAATCCCTGGTTGACTTGGAAACTCCTTCTATGTGAAGGCTTTTCTGATCCACTCACTTTGCTGATGCCCTCCTTTCTCCCCTCCCAATTACTTTGACTTTATTTTGTATACTGTATATAGCAGCAGCAAGTGGCGGAGCAGAGAGCTGGTATTGGTAAAGCAGGCTGGTAGGCAGCTGGTCACTCTCTCGAATTGTCTACCACTCCTAGAGTAGGCAGTACCCTTCTTTCCCAGTTCCTCCCTTTGGGTGTGACTTTCTAGTCACTTCCTCAACTCTTCAGGAATGGTTTTCCTTTCCAACCACCTTTGGAAAACAATGGAAAGAAAAAAGTGGCCAAGGTGTCCCCTCTAATACCAGTGGTAGCTCACCACAGCCTCTAAAACTGCTGAGCCATTGCCTAAGAATCATTCGGGTCTCTGTTGCCACTCTGATTTGGAGAAGTTATAAAATATGAATCACTTTTGCTCAGCTCTGAAGCACCATGCCAGGAAATGTCCCAGCTATAATAAAAAGAATGTTTCTTTAGCCCTTTCACAACTGAACTTGACTAATGAAACACATGAACTATTAACACAAGGGTCAAAAACCAGCTTTCAAAAGAAAAGGGAAAGGGAAGCGCCCAAGATCCTGAAGCAGTAAAGATTTAGGGAACTGATACCACTCTCATGGGAAAAGAAAATGAAGAAGGGGAAATGGGGGAATCGCCAGCCTTGGGTCTGCCCTCCCCTTTGGGTGAGCTCAACATAGAACATCAACCACCCAAACATGGCTCATGGACCCAGGGATCACCCCTGTTGGGCTCATCATTGGTGCTCCTTTCCAGCTCCCTTGGCCAGATTTCTGTTCTCTTGGTCTCCCAAATCAGTTTCCCTGGGTGCCATGCACTCTGTTAATTTAATCCATGTTGCACCTATTAACCCAAGGCTCTGCCACGACTACCTTCTCCCTCTGTGTTAGTTATTTCACTTAGTGATCTCATCAGCTTCCTAGGTTTCAATTATCACCTCTATACAAATGACTCTCAGATCTACTTGTCCAGCCCTAATCTCTTTCATCCTTGTATCTCCACCTGCTTATTGGACTTCTTGAACTAGATGGTCTATGGACACCTTAAACTCAACAAGTCCCCTACTTAACTCATCATCTTTCCCCCCAAGCCCTTTCCTCTTCCTAACTGGCCTATCATTGCGGAGGATATCACCATGCTCCCCATCATCTAGGCTTGAAAAACAAGTGTCCTCAACTCCTCACTCTCACCACCTCCCCCCCCAATATCCAATCAGTTGTCTCTCTTCACAACATCTCCTATGGATGCCCCCTTTCCTCCTCTGACATTGTCACCACCCTGGTACACAGGTCCTCATCACCTCACACCTGGACTATTGAAATAGCCTGCTGGTTAATGTCCTGGCCAATCCATTCTCTGATCAACCGCCAAAGTGATCTCCCTAAAGCACAGATCTGACCATGTTATATCCCTGATGTACTCAATAAACTCCCTTGGCTCCCTATTACCTGCAGGATCAAATATAAAACCCTCTTTTCAGCTTTGAAAGCCCGGGCTATTCCTGTCCTTTCAGGGACCCCATTCCTCTCCATGGCCTCTTCAATCCAGTGACACTGGTCTCCTGGCTGTTCTTTCAATACTCTATCTCCTGATTCCAGGTGTTTTCATTGGCTATCTGTAGCCCATGCCAGGATTTCTCTCCCTCGTCATCTCTGCCTCCTGGCTTTCCTGGCTTTCTTCAAGTCCCAGCTAAAATATCATCTTATGGAAGAAGCCTTTTCCAGTCCTCCTTAATATAGTACCTTCCCTCTGACATTACTCTCAATTTGTCCTGTTTATATCTTGTGTGTACTAGTTGTTTACATGTCTCCCTCATTGGGATCCCCAATGCTTAGCATAGTGCCTGGCACACAGTAGTGTTTCCTAAATGCTAGCTGACTGATTTGGCTGATTTATTCTCTCTTGCTTGCCTCTCAGTCCCAGTGAGCACTGCCTGAGGTTGCTTCCCCAAGGTCTGTGGCTTCTTTGGGGGACCTCTGCACAGCAGCTGAGCTGCCCAGGTTCCCTACTCCCTCACATCTTGCCCAAAGGCTCCCGTGTATACACCACAGGGGCTATGTCTTCCATACTGCCTTTCTCTCAGGAGAAGGCTAATTTGTCAGTTACCACCTGCTCCGTCTCTGTGATAGGGTTAGGGGATAATGTAGATGAATGCTGGGGGATTTCCTACATGCCACTAGGCATTGGTATCCAGTGTCCTGTTACATATATATTCTGTATGTGTGTATGTAACAGTGCTTGCACATATATGCATATACTGTTACATGCATACGTACACACAAAGAGAGTATCTCCTCCAAGAGAATGTAAGCTACTTCAAGGCAGGAACTGTTTCATTTACGTATTCTCAGCTTGGCACATTGTAGGTACTTAATGAATGTTAAATGACTTGATTTAAGTGAATTGTTAAGTGATTGACGTAAAAGAAATAACGCTATTAGACATTGATGTAGCACTTGAAAAGCGACCCACACACACCATGTCTGGAATTCTCCCTACCCCCATCCTCACCTCTGCCTCTCAGACTACCTATTTCCTTCAAGGTTCAGCTCGGGGGCCACCTTCTATATAAAGCCTTTTATGGTCTTCCAGTGGCTAGTGGCCTTTCCCCCCTGAAAAAAAGCTATCTTGAATTTGTTTCACGTATACATATTTAGCTTCATGCTATCCCCACGCCCCAGAGAATACAGGCTTCTTCAGAGCAGGAACTGTTAGCTTTGAATCCCTAGTCCTTAGTGCTGTCCCTGACCCATAGAAAACATTAATCAATCCTTATTGATTGATTGATTGATTATCTCATTTGCTCCTCACAACAACCCTGTAAGTACTCATAATATTAATATCCCTATTTTATTGATGAGGAAACTGAGGCCAAATGATTTGCCCAGGGTCACACAGCTAGTAAGCGTCAGGAGGGATACAAACCCACATGTCTGTTGATTCCAAGACTGGTTGGTTTTTCCCAACAGTTTTTATCCTCTCTTAGGTCTCAGCTTCCTGACTCAGCACCATGGGGCTGCTGGCTACAGGCCAACATGTCTGTCAGCCTTCAGGAGGTCCCATAACCTCCCTGCAGCAGAAATGATAAGGATACCAGCCTGCCTGGGGTGAAGAGAAGTATTATTTCCAGGTCACATGGCAGAAGCCCATTCTTACAGCATCTGTAGCTGCTGGGAAAGACACTAAGTTTGCTGTGTTGGGGCCTCCCTCCTTGAGAGAAGCCAGTGCTGACATCTTGAAACTGCCCTCAAGGCCCAGGGGTACCCTTAGACCAGGGTGGCTCTGATAATGGAGAAGGTCACAGGCAGCCCTTGACCCGGGGAGAGCTAGGCTGGATTGGTGAGTGAGATGCCAAAGGGGAAAAAACCTTGTGAAAAATTCACAGGGCCAGAAAGATGGCGTATCTCAGTTCCCAGTGCTTAGCCCAGCACCTGGCTTCTAGTAAGATTGTAGAACCATAGATACAGAACTAGAAGAGTTCTTACAGGTCATTTGGTCCAAGTCTTTCATTTTGCAGTTGAAGAAACTGAGGCCCAGTGAGTTGAAGTGACTTATGGTCAAAAGGGTAGCAAGTGGCAAATTTAGCATTAGAACTTGGGTCCAGCAATTCCAAATCCAACAGTCTTTCCACTGTACCATAAGTATTTAACAAGACAGAGAGGATGATAGGGTTGTTGCTGTTGCTGTTGATGTATGTGTGTTTTCAGAGACTGGGGAAGACCTGAGTGCGACTGTAGGCCTCAAAAAAGGTACTGGCTGATGGGGAAAGATTAAAGATGACAGACAAGGTGGGAATGATTATGGGGTTTATCTTAATGGAGGAGGCCAGCGTGGGACAGGATCAAGGGTAAAAGTAGAGGGTTGATCTTGGAAAGGAGAAGGGCCCTCTCTTCATCAGAAGTTTGGGCAAAGGGAGAGTGAGGGGATAATGGCAAGTGTCCTTGAGATATAGAAGAAGGAGCTCACAGAAAATGACTTCTGTTTTATCAGTAAAATAAAAGACAAGTCCTCTGCTGGGGGTGGGAGGTAAAGGAAAGGAATGGGGACAGGGAAGAGGTGGCATTGGAGTCTTCATATTGAATTGAATTGATTGGATTGAAACAGGCTTGTCCAATACCACTACCGTTCTCTCCCCAAGGTGCTGAGACTCTAAGAGAAGATCCTAGACCTAGTTAAAGGCAGGAGATACCTTTCCTTGGCTGTCATACTCCTCTTCCCCAAATTCAGGGTCCCTAAGGGACCGTCTACCTGTGAGCGGGACCAGAGGCTTCTGGGAAGTTTCTCATCCTGCATAGGATCAGCATCAGAATAAAGAGTTGCAATTACTGCCTCATGCTGCTGTGACTCAGCCTTGGTTTCCTTGGGCAACAGGACAAATATTTGACCTGTCCTTCCTAAGCTATCTGACTATAATGCTGACTACCCTGGCCCCCACTGTCTGAAGGCCAGGTATGTTATATTTTGACATTCCCCTAGGGTTTTCTGATACCCTGAAAGAGTTTGACGGTGTCTAGTTTCTTCCATTGGCTCCGGTATCTAGCAAGTATCAGTACTGGTCCCCTGCACGCCAGTTCCATTTAAACACTAACAGTTGGATAAGATTTTACGAAAAAATATTAACTTCAAAAGGTATAATATCCAATATACAAATAGCCTAGCTCAGTTCCTACAGAGCACAGCCCTAGTTGCAAGTCCAAACCTGGCCCCACCTTGGACGCCCGAGGTGGGAGTCTAGGGAACCCCGACTTCCCAGGCCTAGTTGCAACATCCCATTTGCAATGCTGAGCTCCAAGGTCAACATAGCTTGAACTCCCTATTCCTGTGGGGAATTACCACTGGCACCTAAAACTGAGAAGGATAAATTAAACAGAACAGAAACACCCTCAAGGCTATTTCTTAAAGACAGGGTAAAAATGAAGGTGGGAGAGGAAGATATCTCACTCCTAGTTCAGTTCATGGCACCTGCACTATGGCTGAACAATGATCTTGACCCTCTGACCAACAGCTAGAAAAGGCCCAAAGGAAAGAGAGTGACTGTCCAATCCGGCCAGGTGGGCCTTGAAGCCAATCAAAGGACAATCCTCCCACAGGGAAGCAGGGGGCCTCCATGGTAGGTAATCTGGACATAGGAAGTGTCGGATTTGAACTCAGGAAGATGAGTCTTCCTGACTCCAGGCTCAGCGCTCTATCCCCTGCGCCACTGAATTATGTTTTTAAATGCACAGTATAAAAAGCATAAGAACACAAGGGAAATCAATGATACTGAGATACAGTTGTCAAAATATATTTATTTTTAGAAGTTCTTAGGCCCAGGTTAGGAGCCTCTGCTCTCAGGCAGACCTTTTGTCTCAAGATTTCCAGGAAGGGGAAACCTACCACTTTCCCAGGAACCCCATTCTTGTGGATGGCTGTGCTAACCCCAGTGGAAAGGACAGTGACTCTTTGGAGTCGGAGCATCTGGGTTCAAATCCCACCTTGGAAGATTATTCACTGGGTCAATGTGGCTAAGTAAATTGGTTTCCGTGGGCCTCAACTTCCTCATTTGTCAGATGAGGTGTATGGACTAGATAGAAGGGTTTGGCCTCTAACATTCCTTCTAGCTTGAGATTTATGACCCTGATTGTTAGAAAGGTTTTTCCTGAAATCAGACCTGAATCTACCCCTCGGCAAATTCAACTCTAGTTCTAGGTCATCTCATTTTGAGACAAAAGAACCCTAATTGCAGGTCAAGCAAATAAGGAGGGAAACTGAAGTCCAGAGCTTGATAGCCTTGGGTGTCACTGGTAATGGTACCTGGGAGAGTGGGGGGGGGGGGTGGCCTTGGGTTGATCAGACCCTGCAGGCCCCTCCCTGCTCCATCACTAATTCTCATTGGAATTAACTGAACTAAACCAGGGGCTGGGTTCTGGACAAATCAGTTTGCTAATCCCTGAGTCTTAGGCAGTGGGAGGGTCTGGGCGTGTGAGCTCAGCCAGGGAGGTAGTCCTGACTTAGGAGGCAGGGAGGACATTCCACACATGATGGAGGAGTGCAAATAGGATTCAGAGCCCGAAGGAACTTTAGAGGCAGCAGTGTGATGGCTCCAGAGAAAAAGGAAAATATACGCAGGACACATTTGCAGCATGCACATTTTCTCCATCACTTTCTCAAGTCTAAACAACCAATAGAATAATAAATCCAGCCCTGATTTGTAGCTGTTGCCAATTTTTGAGGTGTAAAAGGTTCACCCTAAAAATTTAACAATCAGCTTTGCTATGAGTAAGCATATGCCTGTGAGGTCATCTGGTTAGACCTCCTTATTTTACAGAGAAGGAAACTGAGGCCCAGAAAAGGGCATGGGGGGTGCAGTTAAGTCATACAGTGGATAGGGCACCAGCCTTGGAGTCAAGAGGACCTGAGTTCAAATCCGGCCTCAGAGAGTTACTATATGTGACCCTGGTCAAGTCATTTAGCCTTGATTGGTAAAAGGGAGGGAGGAAGGGAAGGAGGGAGGGAGGAAGGGAGGAAGGAAGGAAGGAAGGAAAGAAGAAAGAAACAAAGAAAGAAACAAAGAAACAAAGAAAGAAAGAAACAAAGAAACAAAGAAACAAAGAAACAAAGAAAGAAACAAAGAAAGAAAGAAACAAAGAAAGAAACAAAGAAAGAAAGAAAGAAAGAAAGAAAGAAAAGAAAGAAAGAAAGAGGCATAAGATCATAGATTCAAAGGTAGAGGAGACCTTAGAAGCCATGTCATCCAACCCTCTAATTTCACAGATGAGGAAAACAGAGCCCATGTGGCCAAGGTCAGACAAACTATTTAAACTCAGGGTGGCCAGTGCTCTCTCACTGCACGATTCCCACCTTCCCCTGCAATCTCACCACTCTGGCTCCAGTTCCCACCCAGCCCATTTTCTCAAGGTAGTCCTTCTCCTTCCAGGCCTGGCTCACATCACATTGAGGCATCCTTGTTTAAGGAAGATGAGGGGCGGGGGGAGGGAGGGAGTTGGGAGGCAGATCTTCTTCGCCCTTCTTTCTTGTTCCCTGGGGACCTCACTGACTGTAAGGTCTCCAAGAAGCCCCTGCCTGGATTGGTAATCACCCAGCATGTTCAGGAGGCAACATTAACATAACTGGTAATTAATGTGTTTTAATTGTTTTTATATAATCCCCTTGAGCGACCTCATGTTTTGTTCTGCATCTGTTATGTTTTTGACTCCAATCTTAATGCCTTAATGGGAAGGCAGCCAGCTGCCAAGGAGCCGGATTGGTGCTGAGAGCAGATCTGGCCCTCTGCCAGCTCGGATGGCAGAACCCCCCACCCTAGCTCAGCCAGCTCACTCACAAAACGTGACCAAATGACTGCTATTAATAATAATAAACCTACTTCTGCAGGTTAGTAGCACTATAATATCACATTACATGGAAGGAGAAACTTGAAGCTTGGGGTGTGTTCTTCTGGGTGGGGTGTGAGGGGTGAGGGTGGCCCCTTCCAGGGCGAGGATTCTCCGCAAGGGTGAGGAGCTCTCTTAGGGAAGGCACATTTGCTCTTGACATGCTGGGTCTTGAGTAAGGTGTCCCCTAGGTTGAAGTGTCCTGCCTTGGCTGAAATATCCCTTCCAGCTTGTTCCATGCTGGAGTGAGGTATCCTCTCCTGTGTCCTCATCCTTGGGATTGTAGGAACAGAGGGACCTTAAAGTTCATCTACTCCAATCCCCAGAGGAGGAAGATGAAGCACAAAAAGATTAAGTCACATGCCCAAGGTCACACAGGTGGCAAAAGCAGGATTAGAACCCAGATCCTGTCATTGCCACCTCCGTCTCCCCTGTCGCTATACCCAGGACAGAGGCTTCTTCTCCCGGGTGAGTTGAGACAGCTTCTCTTGGTGAGCTGATGTGATCACCAAGAGGGCAGACAGAAAGGAGAAACGGGTCCAGGACAGAGTCTCAGGGGCACACGTTTCCGGTAGCCTTTGGGACAGTTGTTCCCACTGGCTGTCCCTTATACTGAGCGCGTGCTAGTTAGATATCCGACCTCTATCAGAAAACCTGGGTCCCAGCCCCTGGGTTCCGGACACAGCCTGGCCATGGGATGCTCAGAGAGTCTCTCAGGGCCCCGAGGGAACTCAGACAATCAACGTTTGCTCTGTATTAGCAGAGGGAGCTTCCTTAGGAATCACTGGCAGCAGGGCAGGTAGGTGGCGCAGTGGATAGAGCTCTGGCCTTGGAGTCAGGAGCATCTGAGTTCAAATCTAACCTCAGACACTTAGCACTTACTAGCTGTGTGACCCTGGGCAAGTCATTTGACCCCATTGCCTAACCCAAAAAAAAAAAAAAAAGAAAGGAAGGAAGGAAGAAAGAAAGGAAGAAAGAAAGAAAGAAAACATGGACACCTACAATTGTACCTTGCTTGCATCTCAACCCAACAAATCCAACACAGAATTTATCTTTCCCCCCAAACCAACCTCTCTTCCTCTTTCTCTCAAGGCCCCACCTTTCTTCAAGCCTCTCAAGTTCAAAATCTTGAAGCCATCCTTGGCTCTTTCCCTTACGTGTTGTTGGTGTTCAGTCGTGTCTGACTCTCTGTGACCCCATTTGGGGTTTTCTTGACAAATACACTGGAGGGGTTTGCCCTTTCCTTCTCTGGTTCATTTTACAGATGAGGAAACTGAGGCAAACAGGGTGAAGTGACTTGCCCAAGGTCACAGAGCTAGGAAGTGTCTAAGGCTGGGTTTGAATTCAGGTGTTCCTGACTCCAGGCCTAGCGTTCTATCGACTGAGTCATCTAGCTACCTATGTCCTCCTCATATGGGACTACTTACTGTTCCTTGTAGATGACCATCCTTCTCCCATCTATGTACCTTTGCACAGCCTGAACTCCATGCCTGGAATATACTCTCTCCTCACCTTTGCCTCTTAGAATCCCTAGCTTCCTTCAAGGCTCAGCATTAGGGTCACCTCCTACAGGTGGTCATCCCTGATTCTTCCAGACACTGATACCCCACCCGCCTCACTCCCTCCCCCAATACTTTGTAATTAACTTGTTTATATTTAGCTGTTGGGGCTTCTAGGTGGCTCAGTGGATTGAGGGCCATGCCTACAGTCAAAAAGACTCACCTTCTTGAGTTCAAATCCAGCCCCAGACCAGCTGTGTGACCCTGGCCAAGTCACTTATTCCTGATTGCCTCAGTTTCCTCATCTGTAAAATGAGCTAGAGAAGGAAATGGCAAAACCACTCTACTATCTTTTCCAAGAAAACCCCAAATGGGGTCACAAAGAGTCCAAAATAACTGATAGTCAATATGTTATTTACCCTAATAATAGTATTTAAGGCCCTTGAGAACGAGGATTATTTCTTGTCTTGATATCCTCACACTCTAGCACAGAGCTATAATGTCTTGTACGCAGAAGGCATTTAATACATGCTTGTCTGAACATTTATTTTTTATACATCTATTATATGTAAATAAAATATATAAAATAATATTTTATTTTTCCCCAATTACATGCAATGATTGAACACTTATTAAGTGTCAGGTGCTTGGGATTCAGAGACGAAAAATGTGACAGTCCCTGCCTTCGAGGAGTTTACATTCTACTGGAAGGAGATGAGTATGACAGGTCCCCAGGGAAGTAAAGCTGAAACATGCCAATGTATACAACGTAGGATACTCATCAGCAGCAACCTCAGAGACCATCTGGTCCAACCCTCTCATTTTTACAGATGAAGAAACTGAGGCCCAGAGATAGTAGTGGGAGATCTGGGCTTCACACCTGGGCTTCCCTGATTTCAAATCCAGAGTTCCTTTCTTGGCACCATGAAACTCATGTGACTGTAAAATTCCCAGGTCTTATCCTTGAATTATTCTCAATGGTTTTCCAGAATGGTTGAACCAATCCTTGGATCCGCCAGAAGGGAAATAGTGTGTCTGCCTTCCTCAAGCCACCTCCATGATGTATTTTTCCATCTTTGGTAACTTGATGAGTATGAGAGGTTTCATTTTTCCGATTTTAGTGACTTTTAACTTTCTCATAGATCAGTGAAGAAACTCTAGAGTTCATCTTGTTTGTTGTTTTTTTTCTTCGCCAGTTGGTGTCAGTTGAGGATGCCCAAACTGGAGAATGGGAGATTTCTATCACTTGTATCTCCAATGCCTGATATCTATAGTAGTAGGTGCTCAATAGAAAATCTATTGAATGAAATAGAATGGAGCTCATCCATTTGTTAATTCATCAAGCATTTATTAATCACTTATCAGTGTTAGGTCCTAAGGATACTTATTGTTCACCTTTCATTTTTGAAGTAGACCAATGACATCATGGGTGATGTCTTGACTTGCATGTGAATTGGATTTAAGTGAGGCAGAATTGCACAAAGTTGTGTCTGTGCATAAGGAGGAAGGCCTTGGGGGAGGGGTGAGTCTGAGTGTGTGTGCATATGTTTATCCCAAGGATACAAAGACAAACCCAAAAACCATTCTTCCTCTTAAGGAACTCACATTCTTTTGGAGAATACAACATGTGCCCAGGAAGTAATGGGAGTGGGGAGGGGAGAAGAACAGGATTCTTATAAGAAGCAAGTTTTAGTGGAGCTTTGGTGAAAAATTAAGGATCCTAAGAGGCAAAGGTGAGGAAGGAGAATATAACATGGATGAGAGACAGTCTACACAATAGCTCAGCTTTGCTGAAATATACAGTGCACAAAGGATAGGAACATGTAGTAAACCTGGAAAGGTGGCTGGACATCAGACTATAAATTCCTAACAGAAGAGTTTCTATTTGATCCTAGAGGTAATAGGGAGGTATAGAAGCTTCTTGAGCAGGGGAGTATGAGATTTGTACCTTAAGAATATCACTTTATTTACTAGTTGTATGACCCTGGGCAAGTCACTTAACCCCAATTACCTAAAAAAATAAAATAAAATAATATCACTTTAGGGGCAGCTAGGTGGTGCAATGGATAGAGTACCAGCCCCTGGAGTCAGGAGGACCTGAGCTCAAATCCAGCCTCAAGACACATGATATTCACTAGCTGTGTGACCCTGGGCAAGTCATTTAACCTCAATTGCCTCATCAAAAAAACAAACAAAAAAAAAACAAAAAACAAAAGAGTATCACTTTATAGTTGTGGTGTGCGGATTGAAAAGGGAAAAGTTCTGCTATAGGAAGATCAGTTAGAAAGTTATTGAAGCAGTCATTGAGAGTACAGAGTAGGAGATAGATTATAATGGAATGAGACAGAATGTGCCCCTCCCTGGGTCCTAGGGAAGAAAAACTGTGAGACCTCAAAAAGTCTGCCTAGACTTGGTAACTTTAGCCTCTCCAGAGTTTGGGGTAATGTTTGGAGAAGACCCAAGAGCTGGGTGGACTGTTACCACCATTCCCAATTGCCAAGCCAGAATGAGGTCAGCCTTCATGAATTCTGGAAATATTTACTAGCCTTTTTTGTGGGGAGGAGGATTTGGGGAACTAGGAGGGTCCTTTGTTTTCGTCTCAACAGAACACGTTAGCCTGAGTGATATCTGAAGGCCAGAAACTTGGCTGAAGTCACATAATTGAGTTAGTAGAGAAACTGAACCTGGTTAGTCAACAAGCATTTATCAATGTGTGGAGCACCATGCTAAATGTTGGGGATGATAAGAGAGGTAAAAATACAGGCCTTGCCCGTGTAGTCTAACAGCGGAGACAACATGCAAATGACTATCTAGAGACCAGCTATATACATAGGTTTAAGGGAGGTAGTGATCCCAGAGGGAAGCGGCTAAAAGGACCTGGGGGATTAGGGAGTAGGAGAAGTCTCCTGACAAGGATAGGATACAAACTGAGTCTTGAAGGAAGCCAGGGGAAGGAGGAGGGAAGGAGAAAAACATTTCAGGCCTGATGGGGACTGGAGATCCAAGAAAGCCAGAATCACTGGTTCATACATAAATTGTAAGAAGATTGGGCAAGTTGGAAAAGGAAGGACTGGAAAGGTAGGACACACACACACACGCCCCTTTATTTTCCTGGCTTCCATCCTGGGACTTTTTTCCCCCTATGGCCAATTGCACCAATTCTATACAAGGTCTTGGGTAAGGGATGCTGGGGAATAAAAGGATGTATAGTACATGGTCCTTGACCTAAAGGGCCCCCCTGGGGTAGGACTGTGTGACCACAGCAGAACCATCCAAAGCCTGCCTGTTTGTTTCTATTGTTTATCTGAATGGGATGTCTATTGGCTGCACTTAATACCATGTTACCATGGCAACCCCACCAGCTGGGGCTTGGAGGACGAAAGGGGGAGGAGGAAGAGGCCAGGAAAAAGTGGGAAGAAATGAAACAAGTGAAAGAGAGAGGAGCCTTGTACCCAGCCCAGTGCCCAGCACAAGGCTTTGTCCACAATAGCTGCTTAATAAATGTTGGCCGAATGGATGGATGGATGAAGTGGGAATATCCACCCAAGTGGAGAGGGGAAGTCATGGAAAAATGGACTCCAGACCAATGAGCCATCAGCTCCTTCGCAGACCTGCCCCAAGTCTCCTGCAGGCAATAAAGGCAGCAAAACTCACACATATATAGTACTTGAAGCCAAGCAATTCATAGACATTAGAGGGTCAGAGAACAGTAGGGATGGAAGGAACCCTGGAGTTCATCTTATTTTTCAGTGCCTGTCAGGGTCTGGTAAAGATACCCAAACTAGAGAGTGGGAGATTCCTGACATATGTGTCCTCCAGGGCCTGGTACATAGTAGGTGCATTCTGGATGCAGAGTCTGGAAGATCTAGGTTCAAACCCTGCATCTTTTATTTATGAGTGGTATACTCCTGGGCAAGTCTGCATCTCCCATTCCTGATCTGCATAATGGGGATGATACAACCCCTAATTCCCACATCATAGAATAGTTATAAGGCAATATATATATACATACATATTTGTCAAGAAATTATTTTAAATACTATTTTTTCCCAATTATATATAAATACAATTTTATTTTATTTTTTTGCTTTTTGGTGAAGCAATGGGGTTAAGTGACTTGCCCAGGGTCACACAGCTAATGTCAAGAGTCTGAGGCCGGATTTGAACTCAGGACCTCCTGACTCCTAGACTAGAACTCTTTCTACTGTGCCAACTAGCTGCCCCAATATAAATACAATTTTTAACATTCATTTTTTATAAAATTTTGAGTTCTAAATTTTTTCCATCCCTCCTATCCCTCTTCCTTCCCTAAGATGGTAAGCAATTTGATATAGGTTATATATATGCAGTCATATAAAACCTATTTCTATATTAGTCATGTTGTGAAAGAAGAAACAGTTTACAAAAAATACAGTTTGCAAAAGGAAAAAGAAAATATTAAAAAATAAATAAAGTAAAAATAATATTCTTCAATCTGCACTTAGACTCCACCAGTTCTTTCTCTGGGTGTGAATAGGATTTTCCATCATTGCTCCTTTTGGAATTGTCTGGGATCATTGTATTGCTGAGGAGAGCTAAGTCAGTCATAGTTGATCATTGCACATTGTTGCTGTTACTATGTATAGCGTTCTTCTGGTTCTGCTCGCTTCACTTTGCATCAGTTCATGTAAGTCTTTCCAGATTTTTCTGAAATCTGATGAGGCAATATATATTAAGGCACTTTGTAAATCATTTATTAATGACTTTGTGGAGTAGACCAAAGTTGGGGTTGGGTGCCTTATTTTAGAAGGAGGTAACTCTGGGTTCCCAAAATGAGAAGGCTTCAAGAACAGATTCAATGCCTATTGTCCAGGGACCAGAAGCACAAAACTAGGTTGGCTGCAGGACAATGGCTTTTTAATTTCATTTAGTTTTGACCACAGAAACTCTCAAAACCGCCAAGGCTGTGGTTTAATGAAAAAACTACTGAATTTGAAGTCTGGAAGATCTGAGTACAAATTTCAGCTACTCATTCTCTGTAGAACTCTTTGCCTTCCTACTACTTCACTGACTCATCTGTAAAATGGCAGAATTTTACTAGGTAATCTCAAAGGCTCCTGCCAGCTTCTAAATCTGTGCTCTGGACAACTGCAGTCTATTTAATAAGCTTGTGAGCTGCATGGTAGAAGGCAAGCCCAACCAAGGAAATATCCAGGGCTTGAGGCATTAAATCCTTGCATGATCACAGCTGGGTCAGTCAGCCAACAAGTCAACAACCTACTTGGTGCCAGGCACTATGCCAAGTGCTGGGGATACAAAAAAAACAAAAGATTCTTTTGTGAGCTCCTTGAAGGCAGGAACTAGATTTCACTATTTTTTGAGTCTTCAGCATTTAACATAGTGTCTTGCTAATTTATCAAATAAGCACTTAATAATTAGTGATTATTAATAATAAATTAATAATTAAATTTATTAAATAAGCATTTAATAAATGATTGATTGAAAGGACAGTCCTTGCTTTCAAGAAGCTCACAATCTAATGGGGAAGACAGAATGAAAACAATCACAAGCAAGATAGGGACAGGATAAATTGACAATAAACTCCGAGGGAAGGCACTAGAATTAAGGGGGATCAGGAAAGGCTTCCTGTAGAAAGCAGAACATCATCTGGGACTTAAAAGAAGCCAGTGAAGCCAGGAGGCAGAGATGAGGAGGAGAAAAAATTCCAGGTGTGGGAGACAGCCAGAATTGGGAGTTAGAGATCAAGGAACAGCAAGGAGGCCAGAGTCACTGGATTGCAGAGTATGTAGTGGGGTCTAAGAAGACTGGGTTCAGAGAGGAGGCAGAAATAGAATATAGAAGCTGGACTCAGAAGATGAGGGTTCTAATCCTGCTCTGGTAAGTGTTGTGCTGTTTAGCTATGTGTGTGGTGTTATTGTATTGCTTCAGTCCTGTCTGACTCTTTGTGACCCCATTTGGGTTTGTCTTAGCAAAGATACTGGAGTGGTTTGCCATTTCCTTCTCCAGCTCATTTTATGGATGAGGAAACTGAGGCAAACAAGGTGAAGTGACTTGCCCAGGGTCACCCAGCTAGTAAATGTCTGAGGCTGGATTTGAACTCAAGTCCTCCTGACTCTAACACTCTATCCTAGCTGTCCCACTGAGCTGTGGAGCCCTGAGTAAATCATTCAGCCTCATAAAACCTCAGTCTGCTCACCATGGGAATACCTATATCATCAAGTAATATCTAACAATAACAAATAGTAATGTTATTAATAAAGAATAAATTTAATAGAGTGGTTAATAAATTAATAATCTATAAATTACTATAATTTAAATTAATAATAAAATTAATAAAAATACAGAGTTATTTTAAGGTCCAGATGACAATGTATAGAAAGCATTTTGTAAACCTTAAAGTCCTATATAAATGATGACTATTGCTACTATGCTACTCCTCAGCAAAGTGTTTGCCCTAGAGAGTCATTCAAGCATGAAAAAGCAAATGGCAGCCCCAGAGTATGCCAAGTGCCTCATGAGAAGCACAGACAATGAGTGATAGGTTCAGCAGGGGCAATGGATGAGGACTGGAATAGTCTTGGCAAGGCTATCCAGAGAGAGCGGCCCTCAGTCTGGGCTTTGAGATCATAGGAACATAGCTCTAGAACTGGAAGTGACTTAGACCAACCTCTTCATTTTACAGATGAGGAAACTGAGGCCCATGGAAGTCAATCAACTAGCCAACATCACTCAAGAAGTACTTTGAGGAGGTGGAATTTGAACCCAGATCCTGTGACTCCTGAATCAGCATTCTTTCCATCTTGAAAAAAGAGTGGGGGCTAGAAGTGCAGAAAGAGGGGATGCCAGCAGAGGGCAGGGTAATGTAGTGAGGGGAAATTGCCTAAATTCAGATCTCACTTCTGCACCTTTACAATCTTTGTGACCATTGACAAGTCACTTGATTTCTCTGGGCCTCAGTTTCCTCATTTATAAAATGGAATCTAGTCAGACTAGATCAGCCCTTCTTAAACTGTTTAAGAAGTGCTAAAGGGGTCATGAATGGAAAATATTTAAGAAGCCCTGGATTAGATGACCTTTGAGACATCTTCCAGCTCTGTGATCCTACCTATATCACCTTAAGCAGGTCAGTTAACACTCCTAGTCCTCAGTTTCCTCATGTACAAAAGGAAAGGATTGGACCTAAAGATCCCTAAGGTTCCTCCTTCTCTATAGTTGTCATCCTATGTCTTGCTTAGGGACCATGAAGAAATCCATTTGGCTAAAACAGAGGTCTTGTAAAGGAGTAGTAAGTCATCAACCAACAGATATTTGTTAAGCATCTACCAGGCGCCAAGCTCAGTACTAGGCACTGAGGATATAAGCTCAAAGAATGAAGCAATCCCTACTTGCAAGAAGTCCATATTCTAATAGGAAAGTCAACAGGGACTTATGTAAATATATACAGCCAAAATATAGAGTCAACCCAAAAAATCTATGCAAAGTAGGTAAACTCGTGGTAATTTGGGAGGGAGGAAACTAAGTATTGGGGGAATCAGGAAAGACTTCAGGCAGAAGATGGTATCTACACTTCATCTAAAAGGAAGAGGAACTCTATGAAGCACAGGTGTATTCCATGACATGACATGAGAGATGGAGTTCCATGAGTGAGGAACAGAGAGAAAACTAGTTTGGTTGGATCAAAGAGTGGTAGGTAGAAGGAGAGTAATGTCCAGTGAAACCTGAAAGATGGGTTAGGGCCCCAGTCAACGAACCATCCACCCCAAATGTTCACATGCACTATTTTTGCCTGACCTGTGGTAGAGCATTCCAAGCTAGCATTGCTCTCATCAGCCACAGTCAGTCACATCATAACCTCTCTAACATGGCAGTGTCATTTTGGTCCTCTTCGAGAATGAAGGACAACAGCCAACTAACCAATGAAGTGTCACTGCTGAGGAGGCAGCAGCCTCTCCCACAAGCCCCCATGCTTCCTGACTTGGTCTCTTTGTCCACTTCCTCCTTCTTCAGGCTATCTCTACAGCTGTCCTGTGCACTCTCCAGAAACTCCGCTCTTTTGACTTCTTTGCTGATACAAGTGATGTTTCCTGCTGGAAATGAGGCTTCTATTCACGTAAGAATTCAACAAAGACACTGCAAGAAAACCCTCACCAGGGAGGTTGCTGATGAGACAAATAGGGAGAAACTAAGAAGAAATTTGCCTGAACTGAGCATCCCAGAATGTAGGGAAATAATTCAGCTGTGATTGCTAGGTGGCTCAATGGATAGAATGCTGGATCCAGAGGCAGGAAGACTCATCTTCCTAAGTTCAAATCTGGCCTCAGACACTTACTAGCTGTGTGACCCTGGGCCAGTCACTGTTTTCCTCAGTTTCCTCATCTGTAAAATGAGCTAGAGAAGGAAATGGCAAACCACTCCAGTATCTTTGCCAAGAAAACCCCAAATGGAGTCACATAGAATTGGGCATGATTGAACAACAACAATTCAGCTAGAGTGACCAGTAAAGAACATATCCTTGTTAATTAACAAAAGAAAAAAAATTGATGTAGGTGATGGCTCTCTAGAAGGGGGAAGGGAAAATATCCAGGGGAAATGTGTGTGATTTAAGAACAGAACATATCAGTAAAAGGGAGTTCTTTGTTTGCTTTTTTAAAAAACATATGCCAGGTCCTTGTGGAGAATGGACTGGACAGCTGAAGGTTCATGCGTTTTGACTGCTTGTGGCTCACTGAGGCTTATGTGAGGATTTACTTGAAATGAGCAGGAAAATTCCCTTCTGTCCCTTGTCACAAGCTTCAAAACCTCACAGCTTGTATAATATAACCATTTGGGGTTTTCTATTTAATTTGGACAAGAGTAACTCATTCATGAAGTAAACTTGAGAAAACTCATTAAGAAAGGAGGGAAGGAAGGAAGGAAGGAAGAAAAAGAAAGAAAGAAAGAAAGAAAGAAAGAGAGAGAGAGAGAGAGAAAGAAAGAAAGAAAGAAAGAAAAAGAAAGAAAGAAAGAAAGAAAGAAAGAAAGAAAGAAAGAAAGAAAAAGAAAGAAAGGAAGGAAGGAAGGAAGAAAGAGAAAGAGAAAAGAAAGAAAGAAGGAAGGAAAGAAAGTAAGAAAGAAAGAAAGAAAAGAAAGAGAGAAAGAGAGAAGAGAAAAGAAAGAAGAGAGAGAGAAAGAGAAATCAGTTAGAGCCAGGTTGTGAAAGTATTTAAAAACTAGACAGTGAGGCAACAAGGAGCCACCAATGTTAGTTGAGTAGGAGAGGAATGTGGTCAGATCTTCACTTAAGAAAAATTTACTGGGCATCTGAGAAGAGGGTAGATTAGAGGAGATTAGAGTGCTTGAGGCAGGGAAACCAATGAAGAATAATCTAGGCCAGAGGGAATGAAGTCCTGAGCTAGGTGAGGTGGTTAGCTATGTGAGTGGAGGGAAGAGTGGAGTCAGTAGGTATTTTGTTGGTGCTGAGTCATTTTTAGTCATACCTGATTCTCTGTGACCCCATTTGGGGTTTTCATGTCAAAGATATTGGAGTGATTTGTCATTTCCTTCTCCAGCTCATTTTATAGATGAGGAAACTGAGGCAGACAGGGTGAAGTGACTTGCCCAGTGTCACATATCTAGTGTCTGAGGTTGCATTTGAACTCAGGTCTCCTTGACTACAGGCCCAGAATTCTATCAGCTGAACCACCTAGCTGCCTTTCAGGCAGTGTTGAGAAGGTAGAAACATCAAGATTTGGCAACATATTGGATAGATGTGGAGAGGAAGAGTGAGGAGGCCAGAGAAGTTACAAACATGGGAGACTGGAAGGGTGGTAGTGACTTTAATGAAAAGAGGGAAATTTGGAAGTGGGGAGGGCTTGGGGGGAAAGATGATAAAGTTAGTTTTGGATATCTAGTCTGAAACATCCAAAAGACAGTTGGTGATGTGAGATTGGAACTCAGAGGAGAGTCTAGGAAAGAAGATAGATAATAGATAGATAGATAGATACATAGATACATAGATACATAGATACATAGATACATAGATACATAGATACATAGATAGATAGATACATAGATACATAGATATATAGATACATAGATACATAGATATATAGATAGATATAAATGGATAGATTGATAGATGATAGATGGATGGATAGATGGATGGATAGACAGGTGGATAGATAAATGATGGATGGATGGATAGATGGATGGATAGATGATAGAGATGACATGTATAAAATGCAGATGAAATATATATAAATACAGATGACTCATATATATATGAGTCTATATATATATATTTGTCTGTATATATATGTGTATATATGCTACACACAGAGAGAGACACACACACATATACATACATACATATATAATACATACATATGAGTGAAGTTACTGAAAGAGTATAGAGAGTAGGTAAAGGGTAAAAAGGTCATGTTGGATGCAGTAGCCCTCTGCCCTTAGGCCAGGACAGAGGACCTGACACTCCACTAGGGTATGTCAACCTCGTGGAGTTGGCCATTTGGCTATTTGATGATGAGTGTATTGGAGCCTACCTTTTCTTTGGTCTTTGCACCTCTAGTGCACAGTACAATGCCTTGTACATAGCACATGAATCATGAATGTCACTTGTTGAACTAAATAGAAGTCAACAACCCAGCAGGCCCGTCTCAATACCTCCTTCTAACCTAAGGTCAAACAGCTCAGGGTTCAGTCCTAGAGAATCCAGCTCTTCCTTCTCCCTGTACTTACCCAAATGGGAGCAGGCATGTAGGTTTGTGGTCTAGGAAAAATCCCTGGCTAGGGGAAAAGCTCTGTTTTTTCTATGTTTGGAACTAAGGAAGTAGATACAAGAACCAGAGCTGTAAGTAGCATGAGGCAATTAGAGCTCTTCTCCAGGGTGCTGACTACTGGGTGGGGGGCCGGGGGGCGCTTGCCACCATGAACTGACACCAGAGGGTGAACTGAGACATTCAGGGTCAGTGGAGGACCCCAAGGTACAGAGGACCAGTCTGGAAAGAAGGACCTCTACTACCATCCCCACTCCCCCATCCCTAGGATATCCTCCAAATTAGACTCCTCTGTTTGGTTATTGCACCTGAAAGGGAGCCACCCAAGATACCCGGGATCAGGGGTAGATTCAGATGAAATTATGATGCAAGCCACCCTCAGTCTTTGTCTCCTCCCCAACTGAATTTATCTCAGGTGCCAGAAATTCCTAGGCAATAATGGTTTTGATAACAGTCCTTTAAAAATGACTATTAACAGAGCAGCTAGGTGGTGAAGTGGATACAACACTGGCCTTGGATTCAGGAAGACCTGAGTTCAAATCCAGCCTCAGACACATAACACTTACTAGCTGTGTGACCCCGGGCAAGTCACTTAACCCTATTGCCTAGCCAAAAAAACAAAAACAAAAACAAAATGGCTATTACCCACAAGAGATGCCTCTTCCAGGAACAATCTCAGAAGTTATAGAACCTCAGAGTTGTCAAGGGGCTTAGACCAAAACATTTTATGAACTGTCAGAGCTGGCAGGATGAGAGGTAGGAGAGGGCAGGACTTTAGAACATAAAATGTCAGAGCTGGGAGGGCCCTTAGAACCCAGAGTGTCAGAGCTAGGAGGGCCCTTAGAAAAGAGAATGTCAATTTAGACTTGATGATGAATGAGTAAAGAATCATTTATTAAGCATTTACCATGTGCCAGAATAACTATGCTAAAAGGTTCGGGGGGAGGGGGATCAGGGAATACAAACACAAACAAGCAAGAGAGTGCCACCCTCAAGGGGTTCTCTTTCTGACAAGGGAAGACAACTTCCCCTCCCCGTCCTGTCCTGTCCTGTCCCCTCCCCTCCACTCCCTTTTCCTCTCTTCTCCTCTGAAATTTGGATGGGGAAAAGGAGATTGGTGGGGAGGAGGTTTGGGGCAGACAGATATGTGTGGCCTAGTTCTGTCCATAGGCATGGTGAGGTGAAAGGTCACCTCTCAGAGCCCAGGGTCTGGGGCCAGGGAAAGCTTCCTAGGATGGTCTCAATGGGGGCCCAGGAGTCTGAGGAGGGAGCGTATGCCCACTCAGTGAAGGTTTTCAAGTAAATGACCACTTGGGGATATTTTTTGGGGGGGATGCTTGCTGAAGTCTAGAATGGCTTTTGACCTCCCTTCCAGATCTCAAATTCTGTGAGTTTGTGGGATGTTCCTAAGAAATTAATTTTTGTTCTTGCCAATTACCATAAAGAGAAATGTTCTAAGCTAGCAGCAAACCTTTCAAAACCCTATATTTAGTGGAAAATATTAGCAAAAATCCTGAGAATAAATCACAATTCAAAACACAAAGTAACCAGACTCAATAAATCACAATTCAAAACACAAAAAGTAACCAGGCTTTTCTGTATGGGGGCAGAAAAGCCAGGGCGACTTAACTGAAGGGAACTCGATGGACTCCTTTAACACAATGGGAATAAGTAGATTGAAAACAGTTCTCCTTTCTGCTCTTAAAACTTTCATTATCTGAAAAAAATACTTCTGAGATTGCAAAGTCTGAAGAAAAGAGCAACTGGAAAGCTTCTCCCCAAGGCCTCCCCTCCCGCTCGTCTGCCTCCCCCGCTCCTTCCTCTCTCCCATCTTTACTTCAGAAATAAGGGCCAAGTGGCCAAAACCATCTCGGGGGAAATTGCAATCAAGTGTGGAGATCTTGAGCTGCTCCTGAAATGAGCCACCTGCTCCCAGAAAGCCCAGGATCATTAATTTGCGGGAAATAGTTCCTGAGAGGAAAATCAGATTCAAAATTTTAGCCACTTATATAAGACCAAAAATAAAAAAGGAAATGGAAGGGATGGAAAGGGAAGGGAGGGGAAGGGAAAGAAGAGGGAGAAATACAGAAGGGGGGGTGAGGGACAAAGGAGGGAAGGAGAAGGAGACAGAGGAAAGAAGGAAGGAAGGAAGGAAGGAAGGGAGGGAGGAAGGAAGGGAGAGAGGAAGGGTGGGAGGAAGGAAGGGAGGGAGGAAGGGAGGGAGGAAGGGAGGGAGGAAGGGAGGGAGGGAAGGGAAGGAGGGAAGGGAAGGAGGGAAGGAAGAAGGAAGGAAGGATTCAATTTGTCATGATGGGCCATGATTTCCCAGCCTACACAATGGGAGAAGTAAAGGAAGCGTAGCAGTAATTGAAAAAAGCCCAGTACTTTTTACCAGGGAGAGTTGATTCAACACACACACTTACACACCACACATACTTACACACCACACATAGACAGTCAGCGCGTGCACACACACATGCACAGAAACACACGCAGAGACCTGAGGGCCTCTGTTTTATTCTCATTCTCTGGAAATGCAACAGAACCCACATTTCCCATGAGCCTTTAACACTAGCACAGTCTTTCTCTGGCTCCTCACCCCATTCCCAGAAATGGAGCTGACCCCTATGGAGAAGCCAGGTAGAATTCAGCTCACCTCTGAGGCTGGCTTCAGGATGATTCCCGGAACCTGACTTACAAAGGATGAGCTGTCATCCCAGCATCACGAGACTCGGGTGCAGGATGTTCAGACTAACCCTATTCTCTCTTTCCTCACTGCCTGGCTCTCCAGAGACCCATTAACTACAAGCAGATCTTAGACAGGGAAAAGAATGACAAGTCAGAGACTCCATCTCCTCCTTGGTATAAGAAGCTTAGAATAGGAGCTCTCTCCCAGCTCTGACATTCTATGTTCTAAGATTCTTCGCCGCTCTGATCTTCTAAATGCTAATAATCTTGTGCTGAAGGCACTCCTAATTGACATTCCACATTCTAAGGTCTCTTCCAGACACAACACTCTGTAGGTTCTAAGGGCCCTCACAGTTCTGATATTCTATGGGTCTTCCAAGTTCTGATTTTCTATGTTCTAAGGACCCTCTCAGTTCTGACAGTCTATGTTCTAAACTCAGCTTACTGTGTTCATAGGCTTACATGGTCATACATGATAGATGGCCATAAGATGACCTAATAGGCCATCCAGCCCCTTCATCTTACAAATGTGGAAACTGAGCCCCAGAGAGGGGACATGTCCTACGGGCCCTGGCAACTCGAAGGTTCTATGGCTCTTCTCTGGATGGCCCAGGCCTGTCATTCCTCGTTCAAGGCTGTGTTGGGGGAATGGGATGGCCCGATCTCATGCCCCAGGTAGGCTGGGTGGAGTGTCGCCATGATCACACAAACACCTCCTCGGGTCTGTTCAGCTGCCTTGCCTTTTTCAGAACATGTTCCTACTCATATTTGGATGAGATTCTCACAACAAGCCCATGAGTTAGGGAGGGAGGGCGGGTGGGTATGAGAACATGAAGCTTTGTTCATGAAAGAAAGCAGGGTGGGCATGAGAACTGTCTTCGGGTATTTGAAGGGCCATCAGGGAGAAGGATTGGACCTGTTCTGTTTGGCCTCAGAAAAAAGAAGCAGGAGCAAGTTTGGGGTCAGGACAATGAAAAGATTTGGAAATGTTGTTCAGTCATACCCGACTCTCCATGACCCCATTTGACCAAGATACTGGAGTGGTTTTGCCATTTCCCTCTCCAGCTCATTTTACAGATGAGGAAACTGAGGTAAACAGGGTGAAGTGACTTGCCCAGGGTCACACAGGTAGGAAGTGTCTGAGGTCAGATTTGAACTCAGGAGGATGAGTCTTCCTAACTCCAGGCCTCTTGCGGCTCTAGAGACTGTTCTAATTTTTCCAAGGGACAGCTAAGTGGCACACTAGATGGAGCACCTGGCCTGGGGTCAGGAAGACCCGAGCTCAAATCTAGCCTCAGATCTTTCCTAGCTGTGTGACCCTGGGCAAGTCACTTCACCCAGTTTGCCTCAGTTTCCTCATCTGTAAAATGAGCTGGAAGAGAAAATGGCAAAACACTGCAGTATCTTTGCCAAGAAAACCCCATATGGGGTCACAAAGAGTTGGAACTTGACGGAAACGATTCCATACCACCACTACCAACAGCAACAACAATGTTTTGGTAAGGCATGCACCAGCATGTAGTGAGTTCTGTACAAGAAGAGGTCTTTAGGCGAGAGGCTGGTTGACCAATCCAGGAAATTGTACTAAACCAGAAAGTTCTGAGGTTCCATAAGCCTTATTTTATACATGAGGAAACTGAGGCCCCAAGGAATAAAAAGCCTTTGCTCTGGGCCCCACAACAGGTTGTCAGGAGGTCTGAAATGACCAGCTGAAATGGCCCCCTGCCTGCAGGCCTGGGCTTGCTGAATCACCCCAAAATAATTCGCTCCAGGATAAGTACTCCTGTGTTTGATGGCAGCCAGAAGGTCCACTGGGGAGATCAATTCACCATCGATGCAGGGAGAGAAAGACTAGCTTCTACAAACTCATCCTAAATCTTGTTCTCAGGATCTCTGAGCATTACACATCCTTACTCATTAACCCTCATTACATCCTCATTAGGCAGGTAGAGGCAAAGTCAGGCATGACTGAGCATTCAATTGATGGAGAAACTCAGAAACCCAGGGACTCAGGCACAGGCATAGAGTGAGGTCCAGAGACTCCCAGTCATGCCTTCTCCCTCGCCTCTGCTCTGACAGATCTGCCCGTGGCCCCCTCTCGATTCCGGGGCTCTGCTCCCTGCTTAAAGGCTGCACCTCCTATTTCATCTGCACTTTACTGCCAACAAAGTGCTTTTCTCTCCATTCCCCAGGGGAAGGAGATGCTGTCATCTGTGAGTGCTGTCATCTAAGTTTGACAGTTGAAGAATCTGAGGCGCAGAAAGGTCAAGTGACTTCCCCAGGGTCTCACAGCCAGTCAGTGACAAAGTCAGGATTTGAATCCAGTCCCTCCTCAGAAAGAATTGGCCTCCCAATTATACTGTAAATGTACATGGTAGAGGTTCTCTCCCCCATTAGAAAATTCTCTTCCCCACTGGAGACCTTCAAGGACCTAAAACCTAACGGGGGAGACATTAAGCTATACCCAGGGTAGATGGGTGCCAGCACCATACCCCATGCTCCAATTTCATGACGACCCTCCAAGGGAAAAAAAAAGAAAAGATATTGAGGCTTAGAAGTCTGGGAGTTGTGAGAGGCCCCAGAGGTACAGTGGATAGAGCTCTGGGACTGGACCAAGAAAGACCTGAATTCAAATCCAACCTCAGATACTTCTTAACTATGTGATCCTGGGCAAGTCACTTAACTTGTGTCTGCCTCAGTTTTGTCAACTGTATGATAATAGTCCCTACCTCACTGGGTTGTTGTAAACATCCAAATTTTTTTTTTAAATGCATGTGTTTGCTTTCTTTGCAATCCCGGTGTTTAGTACAGTCCCTGCCATATAATAGGTACTTAATAAATGCTTGTTGAATGTTGCTTGATTGATTAGTAAAGCTACAGGCCTTTCCACTATACTGAGCCCACGACTAGAAGCAAGGACCTCTTGGGCAAAGGATGGACCTAGGGTTGACCCTGGGAGGTTTGATCTGGGGGCAACCAAGAGAAAGGGTGGGGGCAGGATCAATAAAATAACATTTTCCCTCCCTTTCTTCCCTTTACCACCCCTCCCCCCTCCACTGCCAGAGATCAATCAGTTACAATCCCAGATGGATGAGGTCACCTCAGAGGGACCACAGTCCAATCCAATCCACAATAAACATTTATTAAGTGCCTACTATGTGCCAGACACTGTGCTAAGCACTGGGGATATAATTAATAAAAAAGAAAGACAACCCCTGCCCTCAATAAGCTTATAATCTAGTAAAAGGAGACAATATGCTAAAGGAGGCAGAAAAGTTGGGGAGACCAGGAAGTACCCAGCACAGGGTGGGGCATTTGTTCCATGGAGTTAAATCCAGGCAGAGCAGCAGATGTGGAGTGGTGGGAGGTGAGAGTCCAGTCTTTGCCCTCTATAAAGAAAGGCATTGGGAGGAGTTTGGTGCTCTACCCTCCAGCCCTCCAACCAGAGGGGAAAGTTGACTGAGGGGAGTGGTGTCGATTAAGGCTTGAGTTAGCAGCATGGTAGTGAGATTGGAGGGGATAAGCACATGGAATGTCCTCTCCAAGGACCTTCTCACTGTTCAACCATCTCTAGCTGGCCTTTCACACTCTTACTATGTAGGGGCCTGACTCTGAGTGACTCCGAGCCCCATTAGAATGTAAGCTCTCTGAAGGCAGGGATGATTTTTGCTTTTTTCTTTCTATCTCCAATACTTCTCAGTACAGTGCCTGGCACATAGTTGGTCAGTCAACAAGCATTTATTTACTGTATGCCAGTATCTACTGTATGCCAAGGCTGGGGATTACAAAGAAAGGCAAAACCAATTGCTGCCCTCAAGGAGCTTACATTCTAGCAAAAGCGGTTAATATAAATGTTTGTTGACTGCTTAACTGATTTCAAAAACAAAAAAAGAGGAAACTGAAGCCCAGAGAGGGAAGATTACTTGTTCAAGGTCATACAGCCAATTATTGGTTGAGCCAGATCTGGAGCTCAAGTTATTGGTATTCTGACCGAGTGCTCTTTCTATTGTACTGAAATCTTAGGCTCATATGACAAGAGATAGAAAGGACCTGAGTAAAGGGACCTATGTGAACTGTAAGAAATCTCTTGAGGGAGGGAGCTATGTGTCACTTCTGCATTAGAATAGTGAAGAAGCTCCAGGTCATGACACGTGAGGAAGACTTGAAGGAAATGGGCTCTTAGCATGGAAAAAGGAGTTGTGGGGGAGAGAATAGGCATTTATTGGGATACACCTATGTGCCAGGCAATGTGAACATTACAGATTCCTCATTTGATGAGAAATGAGATAAAATTTTATTTGATCCTCTCAACAACCCTGGGATGTAGGTTTTCCATTTCCTTTTTCAGATCATTTTACAAATGAGGAAACTGAGGCAAACAGAGGTTAAGATTTGCCCATGGTCACACAGTTAGTGTCTGAGTCTGGATTTGAATTCTTGACTCCAGCCTCAGCACTCTATGCAGTATGGTGCCACCTAGCTGCCCTGAGATAATATTTAATTTGATCCTCACAATAACCCTGGGAGGTAAGTGCTATTTTTATACCCATTTTATGGATAAGAAATCTGAGATAAACAAAGGTTAAGTGACTTGCCCAGGGTCACACAGCTACTGCCTGAAGCAGGTTTTGAACTCAGGTCTTCCTGATTCCAGGCCAGGAACTCTATCCATTGCACCATTTAGAAAAAAATAAGGCTAAAGGGAGACACTATACGTCTTTAAGTATTTGAAGGACTGTTACTTAGATTTATTCCCAGAGCGAAGAAATAGGCTGGAGTCGCAAGGAGGGAAATGTAAACTTGATAGACAGAAAGCTTCCTAACGGTGAGATTGTCCCAAAGCGAACAGGCCACTTTGCAGAGCTGATTGATCCCCTCTCGCCAGATCCCTTCGAGCAGTAGCTGGGTGAGCGCGTGCTGGAGGGAACGGGGGCTTGCTCAAGTCCGGGTTGGACCAGACGGCCGCTCAGGCACCTTCCCACTCAGACGCAGTGACGTGGTGCCTTCACAGGCAGGGCTCTCCCCGACCGGACCCCAGGGGCAAAGGGCCCCCCACTCCTGGCCTGCCCTCTGCCCCAGTCTGCATGCCCGCGATCTCCAGAGCTGGAAAACCTGGGAAATTCGGTCAGTCTAAAGTTCCCTTTGCCGCCCTGTTCTCCAGGTGGGTGAATAAGTGAGTGAGAGATGAGTAATGAACGCTCCACACCCTGTCAGGAGAGCTAATGAGCAGCTGTGTGGACAGCTCCGGAGCAGAGACCCGGTTCTTTATTTTGTTGTTTTGTTTTGTTTTGTTTCATTTCATTTGGTCTTGGTGTCCTCAAGCATCTAGCAAAGTGTCTGTATGTTTAATAAATTTATATTAAAATATATATAATTTGTATAAACTTATATAACTTTGCATAAATTTATATAAATTGAATAATTTGTCTAAATCATATACATTTATATAAATTTATTTATTATAAATTTTTCATAAGTACATTTAATAAATTTTGTTTGTTAAACAAATTAATAAATGGATGGATGGATGAATAAGTGAGTGAGTGAATGAATGAACAAATGAATGAATGAATGAACTACAAAGCCAGCATGGTTACCCTGGTCATAGGGAACTACCCAGAGATCCCTGTGGAAGGCGACCCCATAGTAGAAGATTGTTCTGAATGCCCACAGAACACAGCCCTGCAGATGGATGAGCATTAAGAAGGAGTGGAAGGGGAGATCACAAGCCAGATGGTTCCTATGCCAGGCCAGAGTCATAGGAACAGGAACTCTGACCAGGGCTCCCCAAGCAGGACCTGTCCCTGACCACCTTGCATCAACTGTTGGCTCAATCAGACAGGCACCAAAGCACAATGGACAGTGCTGAACTCGAGTCAGGAAAAGACAGGGATAAGGCCCTGACCCAGGATTTCAGTGTTAGAGGGAATTCCCAAGTCAGGAAACTTCCTCCGCCAGTGCAGGTTGGTGGCTTCTCTGCAAATTATAGTTGTGGGGAGCTGCCTAGCAATCTTTTCCAATTTGAAATCTATGATCCTAGGACCACCAAGGTGATGCCTCCTTCTTCCCTGGCCCTGCAGGAAGGAAGAAGAAGGTTGAACCTCCCCAAAGACTGGTAAAAAGGTCAAGAGGGGCAGAGCAGGGTACGGCAGAACAGGAAAGAGAACTAAGATCTTTCTTGGCAAAGGTAGGCACAGATGGCCTTGGAGCAGACAGCTCTGGTTCTCTCTAAAGGGTAAACATTGTGCTCCCAAACCCATGGCACATTCCGCCATCACTCTAGCCTGGGCCATCTGCTTGCCAGTGCAGGTCCCCAGAAGCCAGTACCCCCAGAGGTTACCAAGGACAGGAGTAGCTGAGAGTGTGGATCTAAGCAGCTACTACACAACACTACCTCTCTTGACCCCTCAAGAGCAGCATCATAGGATCATACATTTAGAGCTGAAAGAGAGCTTAGAGGCCATACAATCTAACCCTGGCATATTGGAGCCAGCTTTTACCATCTTGAGAGAATGGGATTGTTCGGTTTTCAGCATGAGCATTTACCCCTCAGAAATCAGCAAATACCACAAATCAGGGCTTGATTTATCCTCTCGGTGATTGTCTAGACTTAAGAAAGTGATGGAAAAAATATTAATGCAGATTCAATGTAAAAGTGTACCCTGCAGACATTTTTTTTCCCCAGAGAGTTATTTGTTAAATATTTACCAGCATAACCCTGTATGTAGTTATGTGCCTGGTTGAAACTTAACCAAGCTGAAGATCAGAAGTGGAAAAAAAACCACTAAAGATGTCTGAGACAATTTGCCCCAGGGTACAAACTGCTTCCATACCTTTTATCCAGCCACTCATCTACATAAAACCCAGTAGGAGTCTGGGAAGTGTAATTGAGTTGAACTTCATAGGTAAAGGTAGAATCCTTCCCTAAGGGAAGTCACCTCTGAACCAGAAAGAGCTGTTAAAAGGGAGAACCTAGATTTTTCTCACCCTCTACCAGAAGAGAAGCTTCTGTCAATCCTAGGTAAAAGGTTGTTGCCCTTGCTATAACACCAACTGAAGAGGGTGCACCACCACCTAGCCAAGTAGTGGCCAAAGGTAGTGGAACACTTCGCTGAGTCTTATAGACCAACTCTAGCAGAGATGCTGTTTCCTATGAAGAGCCCAGCAGCTAGCAGCATTCCAGAAGTCAAGTGACCTGCCTGCCCATATGGAAGCAACCATGCCAGTGGCATGGATTGATCAATCCAGCTCTGAGATGCCATGGCTTATGAGAAGTTAAGTCCAGCTGAGCCACCCATCCATCTGAGAGAGGGTGCTCAGATAAGCAGCAGAGAAACTTGACAGTCAGTCAGTAAGGATTTATCAAGCACCTTCTGTGTGCCAGGCACTGTACTGTAAGCATTTATTAAGCACCTTCTGTGTGCCAGGCACTGTACTAAGCACTAGGTATATAAAAGAGGCAAAGAACAATCCCTGCCCTCAAGGAGCTCACAATCTAATGGGGGAGACAAGCAAACAAATACATACAAACGAGCTATACATAGGATAGATGGGTATCAACACCACACTCCGTGTTTCAACTTAATAAAGATCCTCCAGGAGGGGGTGGGGAAAATATTAAAGCCCTGAAACTTTAGAAGTTTGAGAGGCAACCAGGTGTGCAGTTGATAGAGCTCTCAGACTGGAGTAAGGAAGACTTGAGTTCAAATCCAACCTAGGATACATCTTAGCTATGTGATCCTGGGCAAGTCATTTAACTTGTGTCTGCATCAGTTTCCTCAGCTATAAAATAGGATGACAATAGCACCTACCTCACTGAGTTATTGTAAAGATCAAAGGAGCTAATATTTGTAAAATTTCTAGCACACAGTAAGCACTTAATAAATGCTTGTTTCTTTCTTTGCCTTAGCCACATGTGTTCCCCACACATGTGCCTCACTATCATTGTATTGAAAGTTTGTGTCCACCCTTCCCATCACAGACTCTTTGTGTATTATGGGAAAGTGTGCCCCAAGTTTAGGGAGGCAATGCTTTGTAACTCCTGTCCCTGCTATGCTATTTGAGTAAATGCCTTTGCTAAACAACTGGGTTAGACTGATTGTTAAACAGAAGCGCACCGATAGGGGCTTGTTGCCACCATGTTAGAAGCATAGTCACCCGTACAGTTACCTCTAGCATCCTGAAAGCAGTAGCTGGTGGTACAATGGATAGAGTGCTGAGCCTCAGCTCAAATCCAACCTCAGATATTTCCTAGCTATGTGATTCTGGACAAGTCATTATTTGCCTCGGTTTCCTCAACTGTTAAAAAAAAAAAAGGGCATGGGGAGATAATAATAGCACCTATTTAGCAGGGTTTGTAAAAAGTCCTTAGCATAGTGCCTGACACATAGTAGGTGCTATATAAACGGTGATTCCCTTCCTTCTCCTTCCTGGGACCCAACCTGTCAGGGCCAGTTCAAACTGGGGGAATGTGGCCACAAAGGGTGCTAATACACATAGATAAGAAAATTAAGGCCAAAAGAAATTATGTGATTTACCCAAGGTCACAAAGTAGTAAGAGGCAAAGCCAGTATTCAGACTCAGGTCCACTAACTCTAAAGCCTCTGTCCACTGTTCCAGTCTATCTGTAGAGGATGGTGTCCCACAGGAGAGTTTTTCAGTGAAATGACCTGGGGTTGTCTTCCAACCAACAATTGCCCTCCCGAGGATTCTGCTGTCAGCAAATCCCTGGAACACACCCAGAGATCCAGCTACTCACCCGAGGGGTGGGCTCTGTGTGGAGGTTGTTCTGTTGCCTGAGCACAGCACCCCTCCCTGGGTGGAGGCCTCAAGAGAGAAAGCCCCTGGCTGGTGTGATTCTATTATTACAGCCCTTCCATAAACAGCACTTACATCATGCCTGAGCCTGAAGACTGAAGAATATTTCCCTACCCAGTCTTAAAGGAGACAGGCAGGGGAAAGGGTTGAGCCTATTTTTAACCTGTTCTGACAGGGCAGTCCCTCCCCAGGATTCCTTTGCTCTTTATAAAATCATTGAGTCAGGGAAGGCACCTCCAAAACTGAATCTGACCCAGAGGGTGAGGAGGGCAAAGGGAAACATCTTGTCAGGTCCTGGTCAGAGTCCTGAGCCTTGGACTCTGGGCCGGGGACTCCTAACTCTCAGCTCTGTAGCTCTGATATCACCCTGGGCTCTGTTGGCTGACAAAGCTCCCACCAGCCTCTCTGTGTGTCCATGCCCTCCTGGCAGATGTCTGGCGAAATTTGCCGGCATGCCAGTTACTGAGGGACTCAACAGAGAGCTAGGATTTCAGTTCCTGATGGTGATAAGAAGTGAATCTGTCCCCTTCCCTGGCTGCTGCCTCGACTGCTTGGCTTATGGGCACCGGGGTGAAAGGAAGGGAGAGTAAGGGAGAAAAGGAGGAATAGAAGAAAGGGGTCTTTCCATGATCCAGTCTTCTTTTCTCTGCCCTTCTTTTTACCTGGCTACCTCATGGAACAAGAAACAAGAGTCATGAAACCTGGAGCTTAGAATATGAAGTCCTTAAGAGCAAGGATAGTGCTTTTTCCTTAATCTAGTGCCCAGCACATAGAGGATGCTTAATGAATGTTTCTTGACTGACGAAAAGAATCAGAGAATCCTAGAATCCCAGAATCTCAAAATCAGAAGGAACCACCTAGGTCAACCAATACTTCAACCAGAATTCTCTCCAACACCCCCAACCTTTTACCTGAATATGCCAAGGGACAGGGAACTTACTACATTTGGAAGCGACCTTTTATTTGGGGATAGCTCTCACAGTTGGGAAGGGATTTAGGGTGTTTCTCCCATTGAGTCTAAATCTGACTCTCAGCAGCTGGGCCCCATTACACACAGAACCACACTAATCCATTTTCCAAGTGTTAGCCCTTCAGATATTTTAAGACAACCATTAAACCCTGCCCCAACCCTCAATCTGCCTTTCTGTAGTTTTACAGTCTCTAATTGTTTTTTTTAATGGATCCTGGTATAAAGTAATCTCCTATCCTCTCATTGTCTTGGTCACCTTCTTCTGAACTAGTCATCAGTCCAGTTAACAAGCATTTATTAAGCACTTACTGTAATGCCAGGCACTGTGCTAAGTGCCAGAGATACATAGGAAGGCAAAAAACCAGGGTCCCTGTTCTCAGTGAGTTCACAGCATGCAAACAATTACCTACATAAAAGATATCAACTGGGTAAATGAAGCAAGCTGAAAGGGAAGGCTCTGGTGATCGGGGGATGTGGGGGTACTGGGGAAAGCCTCCTACAGAAGGCGGGATTTGAGCAGAGTGGAAAGCTCACTTTCCAGCTTAATTTGGGAGTTTCTCCGCTGAGGTAACCCACTGGCCCATGCCCAGGCTCCCAGGCTGCCAAAGCGAAGGATCACTCTCCCAGTAAGACAGGTGAGCTTATCAAATCCCCTGAACCTGTTTTCCCTGGGCTGGCCTATTATCATCATTATCAGCAATCTTCCAGGAATGGACTTGTTGCTGCATCTCCTGCCTGAGGCTCCTTCAGTGCCTGCCATTAAATCTAACCTTCTCTGATCCACACTCCGGGCCCTTCCTAATCTGGCCCAGTAGGATCTATCCAACTTTATCACCCGATGCTCCCAACACCCACCCTCCCAAACAGCTAGGCCAGACGGATACCCTGCTCATTCCAGCTCTGTCTACACATTCTTCATTCTCCTGGAAGGATTTTTCCCTTTCCTCTACCTTTCCAAATCTGACAAAGCTCAGCTGAAGTCATAGAATCACATACTCAAATGGGCCTTACTTGAACATAATCCACATAAGACACCTCATGACCTAGAGAGATTCTGAAGAGTTCTGCCCCAGGAAGAATCAGTTAAGTGGTGTGAAAGACTTTGAAGGGAAAAAGCATTTCTATAGCACCCACTATGTGCCAGGAACTCTGCTAAGCACCCCCTTTTTTATTAAATAAAATCTCATTTGATTTTTACAAAAACCCTACAAGATAGATGTGTGCTGTTATTATCCCCATTTTACAGATAAGGAAACTGAGGCAAATAGAGGTTAAGTGACTTTCCCAGGGTCACCCAGAGCTCTACCCACTGCAACACCAGCTAGAAGACCTGAGTTTGAATGCTGACTCAGACATTGAACTAGCTGTGTGACCCTGGGAAAGTCTCTGCCTCAATTTCTTCATCTTTAAAAATGGGGATAATAATAGCATCTGGTTCTTACCGGAAACTCTGAGGGTTTTTCCTTCCCAGATTGATTCTTTTGTGAAGGCAAACTAGGCCACCTTTCCCCTAGGTATTGCCTGGGAAAGACTTAAGCTTAAAAAGACTAAGATTCTCCCACTGTATCTGGGGCCATCTCCAGTAGTTTTGATCCATGTCTGGCCACTGGACCCAGATGGCTCCAGAGGAGAAAGTGAGGCTGGTGACTTTGCACAGCTCTGCCTCACTTCAATCCAATTCACTTGCAAGTCAAGACCTCACCCTGCTCATGTATGTCATTGGCCCTCTTTGAGAAGGAAGGATGATTAACAACAATCATAATATCGTCTACCTCTCATGGTTGTTGTGAGGATAAAATGAGATGACATTCATAAATCACTTTGCAAACCTCAAAGCACTGTATAAATGCTAGTTATTGTTACTGTTATCATCATCACAATCACCATCATCATTTTTATTAACAGTGACTCTGCCTTAACTCAGAAAGTAGTGAGGAGTGTCCGGAGGCAGCAAGGTGGTGCAATGGATATAGCCCTGGGCCTGGCGTCAGGAAGTCAGCTTCAGACATTTACTAGCTATGTGACCCTGGGCAAGTCACTTAACCCCAATTGCCTAAGGAAAAGAATGTCAACTCCTTGAGGGCAGCATCAGTCATTCTCTCCATTTGTATTTGTACCCCCAATGCTTAGCTATTATCTCCAACTTGCATCTATCTTGTATGTAACTTGTTGATAGAGTTATTTTCAAGTGGTTTCCCCATTAGACTATAAGCCCCTTGAGGGCAGGGACTGTCTTTTGCCTTTTTTTGTTATCTCCAGAGCTTAGCACAGTGCCTAGCATACAGTAAGTATTTAATAAATGTTTATTGACCAAGTTGGCCAGTTGGCTATTGGCCAAGCATCTAAGGATGGGTCACAATCAGGGACAGGGGCTAGATGCTTTTTGACTAACTCATTATAACTTACCCATTCTGTACTTGGTTCTTTTTAAACCTCTACCCCACGCTCATATAAGTCTCCACATGGAGGACTACAGTCAGGGCAAACATGTGCTTCTCCCTGGGGCCAGAAGAAAAAACGAAGTCAGATTATGAGCCGTCATTGGCTAGGAATCCCATATCTCTGGATCAAACATCTGCTTGCCCTGGATAGTTCAGGGCCGAGTATAATTAGGTCTTCTAATTGACAACTTTTTGGAATCTTGAAGCCAACCATCACATTTCCCCTTAGTATTTGTCACTTTCTCCAGGCTAACCATCCCAACTTCAGCCCACCGAGTCTCATGTGCCACAATCTTGACTCTGAGGACCTTCAAACACTCTGCTCACACTCCTCTGGACACTCACCAGTTTATCATTGTCCTTACTCAAATATCCCTCATCCAACCAAGATGCTGTACCGTTAGAGAAGCAAGCCCACTTGAGCCACCCAACCATCTTAGACAATTTATCGGGCTGATTTTTTGAATCCAGGTGGAATACTTTGACATTTATGAATGAATGAATGAATACATGAATGCAAAAGTATTTATTAATCATTTACTATATGGCCAGTACCATACTAAGCACCAGGGATATAAATCCAAAAGAGAGACAGTCTCTGACCTCAAAGAGCTTACATTCTTGTAAGACTGGTGGCCAAGGAGGGTTATTTAGGTCTGGGAAGTTTCAGGGGATCCCTAAGGCAATAGATTGCCCCACTGTTTCTAGGAACAACGAGAATAAGCAGTGGCAAGTTGAGCAGATGGGTGGGGTGTCCACAAAGGAAGAGGCAGCATGGGAAAAGACAGTGGCAAAGTTTAATTTCTCTGTCCAAATTCTAACCTGTTGAGATCTTTTTGGAACCCGATGCCGCCACCCAACAAATGACTCTAAAAGCTCATCTGCCTGGACCAAGGATGAGGAAGGGCAGTTTGACTTGGAAAATATTTGTAAAGAAACAGTTTTGCAGGTTTTTTTTAACACTCTGCTACTACAATTCAAACTAAACCCAAGGATTTCACAAGGCACCACCCTCCCCCCCCATTCCCCTATGGGCACCAGCAAATAAAAGGCTTCCTCGGCAGTCTGTCTCCTGGCCCCTTTAGAGGATCTCAGAACAAAATAGTTGGATTCTGCTATGGCCCCAGCTGCAGCTCCCAGAGGCCTCCAGGGAAGTTTATCTTTAATTTTTCAGGAAGAAAACTACAATTTCCTGCCCAAGGCTGGTCCCATGTTAACAACACACACATACATGCTGAACATACAAACACTTATCTAAATCTGCTTCCCATTTGTCTCCTCTATTGCTCCCTGAAGCCTTTCCTAGGGAGGGATATTCTGCCTGCCAGGGGCCACAGTAGGGACTGGCTGTTGAGAGGACAGAGGGACCTTGCCAGGAAAGACAGATCTGGCCTGGGAGTAAAGAAATAGCTCTGTCATCCTGGCTGTGGCCACGACCTGGATGGTGTCAGTGTTTCTCCTGAAAGCCATCCAAGGTAAGCAGATGTTCAACCCAGAGATATGTGATTCCTAGCCAATGATGGCTCACAATCTGACTTCATTTTCCTTCTGGCCCCAGAGGGGAGGCACATGTTTGCCCTAACTGTGGTCCTCCACATGGAGACTAATATGAGTATAGGGCAGAGGTTTAAAAAGAACCTAGTACAGAATGGGTTAGGTATAATCAGTCAGTCAATAAGCATGTATTAAGCACCTACTATGTGCCCAGCACTGGGGATACAAATGTAGTGCCAGTTACAAAGCCAACAGGGACTCTCTTCCTATTGGGGGCCGTGAATGCCCTGTGGGCAGTGTGGAGTTCACACTATCTATCTGTCCCCCTTTTGGAACTCTCCAAGAGAGTTTCCTTAGAGATCCCCCCTCCCCTTACATGGGACTAGTCAAGCTTCAAGTGGGAGAAGAAGGGAGTGAGAGAAGATGGGACAGGCCAACCCCACTTCACGTATCTAAAGGAACAGACTGGGAAGCCATGAGAAAAGTGAGCCCCCTCCCTCATTTCCCCTTCCCAGCTTGCTACTCTTGAGACTTCAGGGTGTTTCCCTTTGGGCAAGATCAGGACCTTTTGTCTTGGTTGAGCTGAGTTATCTCACTCCCAGTGGGAAAGCTCTTCCACTCTGTATTATCTGGTATATATTCTCCTTTGTGTAGTTGTTTGTCCTTCATTCTCAAAGAGGAGCATGGCATCAGGAAGGTGATGCCATGACATGCAAGTGCATTGGATTTAAGTGAGGGAGGGCTGTGCAAAGTCACCAGCCTCACTGTCTCCTCCAGAGCCATCTGGGTACAGTAGCAAGACACAAATCAGGACCATTGGACATAGCCCCCAATGCAGTAGGAGACCTTGACCTCTTTAAGCTAAGGTCTTTAACAAGTCTCAGTCTGACTGAGGCAACTCTAATTCAATGATTAAGGCTAGGTAAGAAATGAGGCCAAAAATGACCTCTTTTATCTATTCAAAAAAAATCAGTCTGGGAGAAGAAGGTCTCTGGGTTTCTGGGCAGAACAGAAACAATTGCTATTTATGCTTGGATTGGGTCCATTATTGGCCAATCAGTGAGAGCCAGAGTGATTTGGGTTGAAGGCATAGTCAAGTAGATCCATTTGAATCCCAATGGGCTTTATCAAAGCCTTGTCTAACAGAGCTCTATTTGAAGGGATTTATATTCCTTTGGGCATAGCACCCACATGTAAATGTAAGATTCCCCATGGGGAGGAAGGAAAGAAGGAAGGAAAGAAGGAAGGGAGGAAGGAAGGAAGAGAGGGAGGGAGGAAAGAAGGAAGGAAGGAAGGGAGGAAGGAAGGGAGGGAGGGAGGAAGGAAAGAAGGGAAGGAAGGTAGGGAGGAAGGAAGAGAGGGAGGAAGGAAAGAAGGGAGGAAGGAAAGGAGAGAGGGGAGAGGGAGGGAGGGAGGAAGGAAAGAAGGGAGGAAGGAAGGAAGGGAAGGAGGAAGGAAGGGAGGAAAGAAGGAAAGGAGGGAGGAGGGAAAGAAGGAAGGAAGGAAGGAAGGAAGGAAGGAAGGAAGGGAGGGAGGGAGGGAGGAATGAAAGAGGGAAGGAAGGAAGGAAAGAAGGGAGGAAGGGAGGAAGGAAGGAAGGGAGGGGGGAGGGAGGGAGGAGCATTGCTCAACTGGAACTGGCAGTTGGGTCCCCAGTGGAGCAGCTACTACTACTCACAGATTGTTATTTGTCCTTACCTATTCTCCTATGTATACCTTCTCTGAATAGTCAGTCCAACATTTATTAAGTACCTACTATGTGCCAAGCACTATGATAAGCACTGAGGATGCAAAAAGAAGCAAAAGACAGTTCGTGCCCTCAAGGAGCTCACAGTCTAATGAGGGAGACAGCAAATAACAAATATGTACAAACAAGTCGTGTACAGGACAAACAGGAAATAATTGACTACCAAGTATAATCAAATTAATTAATTTAAAAATTAAAAAATCAAGGATTAAATAAAAATGGCTGATGTTCATAAAACCAGATCGCTTCTCTTCTCAAATGTTTTCCTGGGCTTCCTATTCTCTCCAGGACAGAATGCATAATCTTTAGTCTTGTCATGTAAAGCCCTCCTTCCACTCTAACCTGTCTAATCATTGAGCCATGTCATGACTCCCCATCAGCTACTCTCTCCATTCAGATCCAGCTGTCCTGCTGGGTGCTGAGACCCCTGCAACATCCCCTGCGGGGGAGCTGGGACAGGCTGAGTCTTCTCAAACTGGTCACTCTGTGACAGTGTCTTTTTCTGGCTCCTACTCCTCTTCCTGCTCATTCCAGGGGGTGAAGATCGAAGTTTGCCCCCAGCACTGCTGTCATGAAGGATCCAGGATGGAGGATACCTTTCCTGCTCTCTTTTACTCCAGTTCTGAGAAATAAGTCTGGGGTTTCTATTCTGTTTCATCTGTCTTCAGTTTCAGGAACACCAGACCTGGGAGACTGAGCAAGAAAATTGGGGAGGTGTGAACTTCCAGGGAAGCTCTAAGAAGCCCCCAGGGTGGCTGGGACTCATGCCTGCGGGTTTGGACTTGGAGCTGGAACTGTGTTTTATAGCAACTGACCTAAACGATGAATCTAATCCCCTTCCCCTCCCCACAAACTGCTTCACTGAAGTTGGGGGGTTATGTTTGTATATTTGTGAATACCTTTTGAAGTACATATTCCTTTGTAAAAGCTAATCCTACTGTTAAATGGCCAAATGGAAGTGGGGTTCAGGGAATCACCCCTACAATTGGATAGAACACCATCAGTGAGGGCTGGAGCCTAGACAGAGAGCCTAGATCCCCCATCAAGGGTAATGGAAAACCCTGAGGGAGGGATGAGATGTAATATACTTAACTTCAGGCAGTGAGGACCAGTCAGCATTACATGTATTTATTTCTCTGTGTAAGTGTTCTAGCCATTTTCTTCCCGCTCCCACCCGAAAGAGTTCCTTAAGAACTGGGATTGGTTTGTTTCATTTTGTCTTGATATCTCTAGTACCCAGCAGAGTGCTTTGCATATAGAAGGCAATTAACAAATGTTTATTGAATCGAGTTGCCTCATCCAGGCAATCTGAAAATTCCATCGCCTGACAATCACCTCCCTGAGAGTGGTCACTGATTCACCTTGCAAGCACAGGGTTCGCAAACGCTCAAGAAGGAACAGATTTACTTAACAGGTCATAGAAAACAAATATGACTCAGAACAATTCATTGCCTGCCTGTGAGCAAATCTCTTCAGAGAACCTGTGTCACCTTACTCATTTAGTCATACCCTGAGCACCTAACAGGGGCTGCCTACAATGCAGCTTCTCAAATGCCTAGTAAGGCTTTCAGGAATGCTCCTTATCACACCTATGTATCACTCCTCACTCTGCTGTCAGTCCTCTGTGGCTCCCAGGAGAGCACAGGGATAATTGCTCCCCATTAAAGGCAAGTAGATGGTGCAGTGGATGGAGTAGTGGGCCTGCAGTCAGGAAGACCTGAGTTCAAATCCAGCCTCAAACACTGTCTGACCCTGGGCAAGTCACTTGGCCTCTTTTTGACTCAGTTTCCTTAACTGTAAAATTAAGGATCATAATAGCACCTATCTCCCAGGGTTGTTGTGAGGATCAAAGGAGACAATATCTGTAAAGTGCTTAGCACAGTGTCCGGCACATAGTAGGTGTTCTATAAATGCTTTTTCCCTCCCCACCCTCCTATCATGGTTCCTTCACCTTGTACAGCATCACAAGAGCCTGCAGTTCTCCAGCAGATGGCATCAGGCTTCTTCTTCCTCTCTAAGCCAGTGGTGTCCCAGATATAGACTAGGTCTGTAGGTATAGATTTTATTCCAGAGCTCCTTTGTCTTGATTAAAAGCATCTGGCCTCCCTAAATCTAACTCTTAACAATTCATTAGAAACCACATCAAGAGCTAGAAGTCATCCAGTCTAAAAACCTTATTTTACAGATGAGGAAACTGAGGCCCAGAGATGCTAAATGATTTACCAAAAATCACACAGCTTACAAATGGAAGAACCAAGGTTTGAATGCAGGTCTGGTACACAGTAGGTGCTAAATAAATGTTTGTTAACTTGACTCCAACTCCAAATCCAGTGATCTTCCCATTGCACCATATTACTTCTCCCATATGAACTATATTATTCAAGTTTCATAATAAGCTCCAAAGGTCATTTTACAGATGAGGAAACTGAGGCTCAAAGGTATCAAGCTAATAGGTATCACAGGCAGGATTTGAACTAGATTTCCCTAATTCCAAATCCAGCAGTCTATCTACCGTACTATAGCAAGCTTGGAAATGGCACATACATTTCACTTCCATGCCAAACACAGAGTCTCCTCCCTGTGTTTTGAAATTTCTCTATTAATCCTCTGGCCTCACAGAGACACGGCCAGCAGTCAAAAACTCAATGTCCCCGGAAATTTCCAAGCTGATCCCTGTCCCCAGGAGCAGATTGGGTCAGAGTGATTTACACGGTCAGATGTCCTTCTCTCCTAGCAACCAGACTGTGCAATGTGTGCCTCTTGTTCAGGTCAGCCTCTCCCACAGGGCTGGAGTAGAAGGCCCCAATCTTCCACCCCTTCAAGATTCCCTCTGGGGCCAGCTGGGTCAGGTTATTCCAATTATGGTGCCTCAGGAAGAGAAAAGGAATTGTGATCCCTGTGAAACCTGCTTGTCCAGCCTGCCTATGTGCCTTCTACTCAAAGGCTTCTGGTTTCAAAGGAGGCTAGGTTTTATTTCCACAAGATAAGTCTTTTTCAACACTGCTCATTGTTTTGGTCTCATAGTCAGTTCCTCATGTTGCTTGCTACTGTCTCCCAATCATGCTCCATCACCCATGGTCCCATAAACCTGCCTCCATGCCCAGACATGTAAGTAGGAGGGCATATTATACCATCTGGAAGGAGCAAGCCAAAGAATTGGTGGAGATTCATAGAGGCCTCTGAAAGGGGGAGAGCTGTAACCATGAAGTCAGATTCCAAACTTTAATGCACTTAAATAATAATAACAAATAATGATAATAATAACCTGCAGTTTAAAAAGTTTGTTTTCCTTACCTTCCTTTATGAAAAAGGTGGTACCAATATTATTATCACTATTTTACAAATCAGGAAACTGAGGCTCAGAGAGGGTAATTGATTTTCCTATGGTCACACCGCTAGTCAGTGTCAGATCAATGACCTGAATGTGGATATTCAGACTCTAGGTCCAGTGTATCTCATATTATAAGCGGAAAACCCACACACATATCATAAAGCAACCATTCCCTGAGTCTGAACATCTGACTTGTGACTATTTCCTACACATGATGATAGAATGCACCAAACACAATTTAGCCCAATGGCCAAACTAAAATCCTGGATCATTAACTCTATTATATTGAGAATATGTCTTTTTTCTCCTTCTTTCCGCCCCTGAACTGTAACTATCCTGGGGCAAAAGGGGCTTTGGGCCAAGAAGATGACATGGGCCATGGTTACTTTTTCCCTAACATGATTATCCGACAGTCTGTGTCTCATCTCAAAGTCCTCCACTGGCCCATCCCAGGTCAGTCCCCACCCTAGGCTTCCCAGCCCAAACCAACCCTTCTTCTGACAAAGCTACATTTGTGATAGGACTGTCTTCTATGCTGCCCCTCCTGGCACTTTCAGGGTAGAATCCTTCTTCCACAGAAGGGAGACCACCACACATAGTAAAGGGGTTACAAATGCCAAGAGGACCCAGAAGCCCAGTGCCAGGGTAGAAACAATGTTGGGCTTGGAATGAAGAAGCCTTGGGTTCACACCCCTCCTCTGACACTTATTAGCCCTGCCATCATGAACATGTCACTTCACTTGACATGAGTCTCAGTTTTCCTATCTGTAAAATGCGGATAATAACACCATAATACCTACCTTACAGGTGTGTTACTGAGGTCCAAGTGAGATCATGGATTACAGTCCTAGGACTATAGGCCACCAAATCTAACCCTGTCATTTTACAGATGAGAAAGCTGAGGCCCAGGGAATTTAAATGATTTGTCCAAAGTCACACAGGTAGTATAGCCCTTGGCAGACTTTACATGAAGATTTACATGAATACCTGCTATAATAACACAAATTTGAAACTGGAAAGGATTGTACTCCAACCACTTCGTTTTACAGGTGAGGAAATTGAGGCACAGAGAGATTTGCCCAAGGAAGAAGCAAGAGTCAAATCCAGCCCACTAACTCCAAATTCTAAAACTACTGCTAAAACCACACACTGTTGGCTGGGGTGGGGGTAGGAGGAGGGGAGCAAGACATTAATTATTTTTTATGATCACAATTTTTGCAATTAAGTGTTTGCATCTGTTTGTTACACATGAAAGAATTTCCTTAACCTTCTTTATACGTGTGTGTGTCTGTGTGTGTGTGTGTGTGTGTGTGTGTGTGTGTGTGTGTATACCAAATTATGAGCTCTGGTAAAATGAAAATAGTTGATCTGAGCACACGGGCTCAGGCCTCTGCATATTTACAAAAATCTGTAAATAGGTCAACTCTAGTTCTTTACTTCGGTGCAGAACAAGGTTGAGCTGTTTTGAGAATCACCCTCATAAAACAGTTTTAAAATCAGTCCTCATTCTTATGCAAATAAGAGACTATTTTTGTTATATTTTTAATCCTCCCTATTGCACATTTTAAAAGTGAGTTCCTTTACCATCCTTCTCTGTAGGCAGGTAAACAGCCTCCTACATCTCAGTATGCCCCCATGGTGCCCAACACAGGGCCATGGACAGAGCAGGTAGCTAGGAAATGTTTTCATTTGGAAATTAAGAGGAATAAAATGCCATACCCAAGTAACCCCATTTCCTTTTCTGACTGTTACTAGGCTCCTACATTTGGGGAACACTGTGGAAACACCTACATGAAATCTTTCCTGGGCCTCTCAGCTACCAGTGGCATTCCCTCTTAAAATAGCCTCATTTTTAGGGATAGGGATGGAACCTGCGATTCCATTGGCATAGGGGCTATTGGGATAAGCCAACTCTCTTTACCAATGTAGGTTAGTATCCTCTTGGCAAATCTGAGTCTTAGAAGGTGGCCTGGGTCAATGAGACATTAAGTGACCTTAGATTTATGGATCAATCGGTCAACAAGCATTTCTTAAGTGCTTAGTGTATACCACACATTGAGCTAAGAGCTGAGGAAACAAAGAAAGGAGAGGATAGTCCCTGTTCTCAAAGGGCCTAAATTTTAATGGGAGAGACAACATGTAAATAACTAGGGAAGAGACATACAGAGAAGAAATGGAAGGCACCTTAGAGAGAAACATACCGAAAGTTGGGAATTCCAGGAAAGACCTGCTACAGAAGGTAGGACTTGAGCTGAACCTTAAGGGAAGTCAAGGAAAGAATCTCTCCCATTGATTTCCATTAAATTGTAAGCTCCTTGAAGGCAGGAACTGTCGATTGCCTCCTCTTATATCCCCCAACACTCAGTACAGAGCCTGGCACACAGTAGGCACTTAATGAAGGTTTAGTGATTGATTAACTGTCTCCAGATTCTACCTCCTTCTCCTCTCCTACTGAACTACCACCCCCAGAAACCTAATGACCCCATCCCCAGACCACCATTTTAGAGAGGACCCCAGCCACACTTCACCTCATTCTGGCTTTGACTCTTTTCAGACTCCCCTCCTCATCTGCCTTGTTACTTCTATAACATGGTTGACTTTGGCCCCACTTTCTCAGGGCCAGGCCTGCTCCATTTTACCCATAGGGTTCTCTAGTACCCTGAAGGGTTGGGGAGTCTCTTCTGCTATCATCTCACCAACTGTGCCCCCCCCATTTAATTTTTTTGAGGCAATTGGGGTTAAATGATTTGTCTGGGGTCACACGGCTTGTAAGTGTCTGAGGCTGGATTTGAACTCAAATCCTCCTGACTTCAGGGTTGGTGCTCTATCCACTGCACCACCTAGCTGCCCCTCATCCCCCCCCAATTTTAGAGGCTCAATGACTGGCACCCCAGTTTTCTTCAACCAGATGACATATAACAAGAATAACCATACAAATACATCCCCTAACACCTTGATAACATAGTCTTCCACATACTACCATCATTCTTGGAATCTGTAGCTCGATTCCCACAAGTTCAAGTTCAAAGCCAAGGTAAAATTAAGCCACACTGGCCTCAACATCTTACCTGGCTTCCTGGACTTCCTGATCATTGTCTTATATTCCCAGGCCAGATCAAAGACCTTACTCCCTGTACCTAGAACAGGAAAAAAGAAGGAAGGAAGGAAGAAAAGAAAGAAAAGAAAGAAAGAAAGAATGAATGAATGAATGAATGAATGAAAAATGAAAATAAGAAGGTATGAGAACCCTTACCACATGGATTAGGGAGGTTAGTGATTTGCCCAGGGTCATAGAGTGCAACTGAATCCCATGACAGGCCAAAACACTGGGCCAAATCCAGTAAGATAGAATTTGATGGGAGATAAATGAACAAATGAACCAATGAAGTATTTATTAAGTGCTAACTATGTGCAAAAAAAAAAAAAACCAAACCATGAGATTACAAAAAGAGAGGCAAGACAATCCCTGCTCTCAAGGGGCTTATATTCTAATTGGAGAGTAAGCACATAGGGAAGGTTTCAGCTGCAAATCCGAGGAAAAAGTCTCATGATTCTTAGGGTACAGGGACAAAGCAGATGGTCAATGCCTCTCCTTTTAATGTCATTGCCACTAATAAATTGATATCACCATCTGATGATATTGGACTATTTGGCAGAACCAAATTTGATGGATAAATGTAAAATATTAATAATATATTATAAATAACATATTATGTGATAATATGATATAATAAATGCAAAATAAAACAACCCTACCACCTATGGTTGTTTTGAGGATCAAATTAGATAACAGTTGTAGAGTACTTAGTACAGTGCCTGGCACATGGTAAGTGCTATATAAATGTTACCTGTATTACTATTGTTATTATTATTATTATATTGTCATCAAGGCAAGCCAAGAAATTATTAGCACCTCTGCTTTTGGCACAGAAAGCTCCAGTTATTATGGATAATTGAAGTTCCCTATTACTATTATATTACACCTCTCTCTCTTTCTGCCAGGCTTGTGATCTCTTTCTTAAATGCCTTAGCTATTTCCTCTTACTGTTCAGAGAGTCAGTTGTATGCTCCAATGATAATTTCATTTCTGCTTCTGTTTCTAGTAATCACCTAAACTCTTTCCCCCATGCTTCCTCTCTGTGGTTTCTGAATTTACTCCCAAGAGTATTATCTTCTTAATTTATAATGCCACCCTCAGCTCACTCCACCCTTGACCCCCCACCTATCCTGTTTTTATTTTGAATAAAATACAGTTGAGAACCATGTTCCAATCATAGGTCTTATCCAGGGATGTACCAGTAAATATTTAACAACCAGCTCTCCTCCATAAAAAAAAATTTGTTAAGCATGACTTTTAAGTTTAATTTGAATTATTAACATTTTTCTGTGTCACTTTCTTAAGTCTAGACCATCAAAAAATCAATGAATCAAGCCCAGCTTTGTTAACAGTTATGAATTTCTAAGGTATAAATACTCACACTGAAAATTTAACAATCAGCTCCCTTGAGTCAGTATGAACTGGCTCCAGCACACCATTGGCCCTATCTCATCAAGGTTTAGTAAAACCTATGATTCCAAATTGTCCTCCCTGTCTTTGGACTCTAATCCATCTAGTTCATCAGTCATATCTTGTGTCTTGGTTTTACTGTTGGCACTTTTACTGAACTCTATCTCCTGTGATTTTCTGGATAACTTCTTTGCCTGTCTTCTTCCCCCACTGTGGTTATTCCCTGTGTATCCTGGGAGATATAAACGCTTGTTGAATGAATATCCCATGATCCAAATACTGCATAGTCAGATTTCTCTCTTTCCTTCCCTTGTCAGATTAGATTTGCAAGATACCAAGCAAATACATTTTTACTGGCACAGCTGGTTCTCCAGCTGAATCTCATTGGGATCTCATGATTATAGTTGCTTGGGTGAGAATTTAAGGGTTCTGGCCCTCTCTTGGGGTGGGTTGTTCTCCTCACTGAGTTGCCACCAAAAAAGGCTCTGATCCTGGACTGTTCCTCCTTTTCTCCTCATATTTGGACCCTGGTAAATTGAAAAACAAAATGAGATGGGACTGCCCAACTCTGGGGTCATGTTGGGCTGCTGGATCTTATAGAACTTGGGCTTAAATGCCATGTTTCCAGCCTCCAATGACAATGGGCTAATTAGTCAAGAGACCTGGGTTCAAATCCTAGAACTTCCTGTCCTGGGTTGGGACCAAAGACTGGTCCAAAGGATCATGAGGATCCCTTCAGACCTTGAACAATGCCACAGGCAGTGTTTCTGATTAAGAATAAATAGTCATTCTATGATTTTTCCTCTAGGCAATAAGCTCTGACTCTCACATCTGGTTTAGAAAATTTGGTAATAAAGAAAAATAGACTGTATAAAAAGAAGCATGAGGTTCAAAACCTTGGAGGAGACAGTCCCTTTGTATTCTGCTCTGGTCAGATCATATCTGGAGTACTGTGCTCCATTCTAAATCTTAATATAATTACTATTCTTGCTACACCATTTGAATAAATACTTTTGCTAAAGAAGTGACTCTATCAGATGATGTTGGGGGAGCATAACCAGTGGGGGCTTGTAAGCTATTTTTAAGAGACTAGCCACCCACAGGGTTTCCCCTAGAACTTTGAATGTAGTAGCAGCCACTCCTCTGGGAACCAATTTGCCAATGTCCATGTATGTTAAGCAATTGAGCCCTGAGTGTTATATTAGGAAGGATGTGGATAAAAACTAGAGCAGTCAGTCATGATGGTGAAGAACTGTAAGTTCATACCATGTGAGAACCAGTTGAAGAAACTAGGGATGGCTATTCTGAAGAAAAGAAAAGGGAGGACATGATAGCTGTCTTCAAGTATGAATTTAAAAGGTTCACAGTATTATGGCTCTACAGAGACCACTGAATACAACCCTTTCATTTTGCACATGAGGAACTGAGGCCCAGAGCAGTTGAGAGACTTTCTCAAAGTCAAAATGGTACTAAATACCAGAGGCAGGATTTGAACCCAGGACCTTGGATCCAGAACTAATATTTTTCCACTATTCCACACTGTTATTGTTCATTTGTTTCAGTCGTGTCTGACCTTTTGTAACCCTATCTGGGATTTTCTTGGCAAACATACTGGAGTGGTTTACCATTTCCTTCTCCGGTTCATTTGACAGATGAGGAGACAGAGGCAAACAGGGTGAAGTGACTTGCCCAGAGTCACACAGCTGGTAAGTTTCTGAACATAGATTTTGAACTCAGGTCCTTCTGACACTGAGTCCAGCAGTGTGACAAGTTTCACTCCCTGGCTGCCACATTTATTAAGTGCTTACTGTTTTAGGCACTGTGCTAAAACATCACCTATGCCCTCCAAGAGCTCACAGTTTGCTAACAATGAGAGTTCTCCAAAAGTATGATGGGGAAGTAGTGGATTTTCCTTTATTGGAGGTCTTCAAACACAGGTTGGATACTCACTCATCAACTGTGTTGAGATGGAGACGGTTTTTTTCTCCAGCAGGAGCTGTCCAAGATATTTATTTGCCAAGGCCCCTTCCAGTTCTGAAATTCTGCAATCACGAGTCTAGGAAGAAATGTACACTAAGGAAACACTTCGGGGGCTCTTCTCGGGGTCCTGGGCAGGGAGGGGAAAGGGCTATTCAAGTACCTCTTTTGGAAGGATGTAGTTGGGACACTCAACCCAAGTGCCCACTTATAGAGCCTCCCATTTTGGTGGTGAGCCCAAGAGGGAGAAAAGTGTCTACCACATTCTGGGAAAAGCTAAACCAGTCTCTAACACAGTGAGGACTCTGGCAACATGTGAAAGGAATCCTAGGGCCATGGATTTCGAGCTGGAATAGACCTCAGCAGTCACTTAGCCTTATTTTTCCATTTTACAGATGAGAAAACTGAGATCCTCAGAGGGAAAGTGACTTGCCTAGAGTCATAGAGGTAATAAGTATCAGAGCCAGGCTTTGAATGAAAGTCCTCTCACACCTACCAAGTGCTCTTTCCACTTAACCTGTTGGCCTTTGTCTACCTGACTACCCCTTCCCCCTCCTCAGGTGCCCAGGGTGCTCATGGCCTGCCCCAACTAAGTTCCAAAAGTATTCCACTTTTCTTTCAAACTTCTCATTCCTTTTGCTCTCAGTGACCTCTCACTGAAAAAAAAAATTCCTTGGAAATTAATTCACCTTATGGGGTTCATATTAGAGTTAGGATGACCTGAGTTCAAATCCTGTCTCAGATAGTTGGTAGCTTTGTGACCCTGAACAAGTCATTTAATCGTTGTTTAACTCAGTTTCTTCATCTATAAAATGGGGATAATAATAGCACCTACTTTCCAGAGTTAGTGAGGACCAAATGAGATAACATATATAAAGCCCTGTGCAAACCTTATGGAGCCTATAAATGCTAATTACTGTTATTAAACAACTTACTGTCCCCTTGAGATTTTTATTTTTAAAAGGGACAATAGATGAAGGTCTAATGATAGACTTTCAGGCCTAGGAATGCTGGTGGGCCATAGGAGAGACCCCATAGCCTCTCTCATCACACTGTCTTTCACTGACCCATGAGACAGGAAGTACTGGGAACATCCCCAGAAGCTGTACGCCAGAGATTTGTCCCTTCTCTTCTTCACTGCTCAGGTTCTGACCTTGCCTGACAAGCCAGGGGTCTTTCCTGCATGGCAAAGCCAGGATACAGTTTGCACAAACTGTAAAGTTCCCAACCCACAGCCACCAGACCATAGCACCCAGCTCACCGGTTTCAGGTCACAGTTTCCCAGAGCCATAGCTAGCAATTTTAATGCCTGGCCTCCAGGCCTTTTATTAAGGGCATTTGTTCTGTGAAGTTTGGATTCAGTCACAGGGATGCACTTGAGGACCTAGAGGGCCACATGTGGCCTTAAGGCTGCAGGTTCCTCCCCACCCCTGGCTGGGGAAGACAGTACAGAAACATACCCTCATAACAACTTGGTAAGTAATGCTGTGAAAATAATACAAGTAATGAGGCCAGATTCACTTGGGAGGCATGGGGCACAAGGTAGGGAAGATTTGGGGCACTATCGCAAGGGGAGGAGAGATTCCAGGATACTGCCCTGTCAAGGAGACACAGATATCCCAGGATTCTTTTCTCCGGGACACCAAGAAGCCACTGAGGAAGCACCTTGGAGAGAAGAGAGAGCCAGGTGGGGCCAGTCTGGGGAGGAGGAAACCCATCATCTCATAGCTTCGCATTTTAGCTAATCATTCTCGATAATTTGGTGCTCATCTCTGGAGTTTCTAAGCTGTTAGAGGAACAGGAGTATAGTCAAAATGCAAATGTAACCAGCTTTAAATAGTGAGGTCTTTCAAAACTCTTTAAAGAAAGTTTGTGACCTCTAAATTTCAGTGCCCAGAGGCAAAGAGTTGACTTCCCTGCCCTCCTTACAGCCCTGCAGCCCCACAGCCCCTAGATCACAGAGGCCTGCACCCTTAATCACAGAACCTGGCTACAACTCCACATAGAACTAATTAATAATCACACAGTAAGTCAACAAACATCTATTAAGTAACTACTATGCACCAGACGCTGTCCTAGATGTTGGGAATACAAAGACAAAAGTGAAAACAGCCTGTTCCCTCAAAGACCTTATATCTATAAGTCAATTCATGATAAATACAAAATGATTTGTAGGGGAAAACTCTGGCAGATGGGATCATCAGCAATGTAGAAGGTGGCACTTAAGATGATGGATTCTGAAGGTGAAAGAAACTAAGGATTCTGAGAGAAAGTAGTAAAGAGGGATTGCACTCCAGGGAGAGGAAACAGCCAATGCAAAAGCCCAGAGGTGGGAGATGAGTGTTATCTGTGAGAAACAGCAAAAAAGCCAGTTTAGCTTGGCCTCTGTGTGCATGCAGGAAAACTAATGCACAGTAGGGATGGAAGGGTAGGTGTCAGCCAGGTTGCGAAAGATTTTAAATTCAAAATGGTAGAATGTGTATTTGATTGTAAAGGTAATAAGGAGCCATTAGAATTTATTGAATCAGGGAATGATCCAGTCAGATTTGCATTTTAGGAAAATCACTCAAGTGGGGACTGCAGAGGTATCAAGCTCACAGCCTTTTGGCTGCTCCATGTGGCCTTAAAATGTCATTGGAGGGCAGCTAGGTGGTACAGTGGCTCTAGAGTCAGGAGCACCTGAGTTCAAATCCAGCCTCAGACACTTCCTAGCTGTGTGACCGTGGGCAAGTCGCTTAATCCCAATTGCCTACCCCCCCCCAAAAAAAGTCATTGGGAAATATTTAACAAAATGAATAAAAATACAATACAACACAGATAATGTTAATTTGATGTTTTCTAGGTCAAGATGAAGTGTACAATTTGAGTTTGACACCACCAGTATAAAGGAGGATGCCCAGGAAGGAGAGCACTGGGGAGATAAATTAGGAGATTATTACAGATGAGAGGTAAGGAAGGCATGGACTATGGTGGTCATTAGAGTGGAAAGAACGCCCTGCACACTGCTGTGGGAAGGGCATTCTCTCCAGGGATACTGGAAATGAAGGCAGTTTGTAAACAGGGCCTTTTCCCAGGCTCCCTTGGACAGATCTGTCCACAGCTTGTCAGGCTCCCTTCATCCTGACTCAGCACATTCCACGGGGCGGAGGCTGCCGGCTTCCCTCTCTCAAGGTCATCTTCAGTATAAACCAGGCTGTCAGCACTTTGGAGAAGCCAGAGTCGTCTTCTCCCTTGCCCATCATCAAGGGGGCAGGGTGTGAGCACGTGGGTGTGTAAGAGTGAGTGCGCCTTGGGAATGAGTCCCTGTAGTGTCTGTGTGTGAGCAAGGGTGGCTGATACACAGGAAGTGATTATTTAAAAGGTGCAGTCAACATCAGACGCCAATGACAATAAATCAACCCACAAGCACTGATTAAGGCTCACTGCACATGTCGAGCACTGCACTAAGCACCCGGGACACAGAGAAGGGCAAAAACGTGGTTTCCTGTCCTCAAGGAGCTCACAGTCTAAGGGGGAAACATCATGCCAGCAATTTGTCGTTGTTCAGTCATTTCACTTGTTTTTGACTCTCCAGGACCCCATTTGGGGTTTTCTTGGCAGAGATACCAGAGCGATTTGCCGTTTCCTTCTCCAGCTCATTTTACAGATGAGGAAACTGAGTCAAACAGGGTGAAGTGACTTGCCCAGGATCCCACAGCCAGGAAGTGTCTGAGGCCGGATTTGTACTCAGGTCTTCCTGACTCTGGGCCCAGTGCTCTATCCACTGAGCCACCCAGCAATGACAGCAGTGATGAGCATACAAAATTGAGAGCATAGAGAGGAACCGGGAGGTAAGTCTCAGAAAGCACTAGCAGTGGAGGGGATTGGGAAAGGCTTCCTAAAGATTAGATTTAAGACTGGAATAAAGCCAGGAAGTAGAGGAGAGGAGTTTGAGCACTCCAGACACAGGGGTCAGCCAGAGAAAAGGCCCAAGGTCCAGAGACAGGTCACACGCCAGGGATGCCAAGCAGGCCAGTGTTGCTGGAAAATGGAGTGTGTGGAGGGGAGGTAAGAAGACCAGAAAGGCTGGAAGGGACCAGGTTGTAAAGGACCTTGAAAGCCAAACCAAGGATTTTATATTTGATCCCAGAGGTAATAAGGAGCCACTGAAATTGATGGAAGAGGACAGGTGATTTGGTCAGACCTTCCCTTTACCACTTTGACAGGCGTCTGTGCTCAGGCCCTCTTCAGCCCCAGATTAAGGAGAAGGAAGGAAGGGGGCCAGCTCCTTAGCCCCTGATTCAGATGTCCTCTATGTCCAAAACCCCCCACTATTTTGCTGGCTGGCCCTGAAGGACATCTGCCTTTTGAACACCCAAATATCAGAAGACGAAGAACCTCAGACCGAGAAGAAGACACCAGAAACTGAGGCCTAGGTCATACAAAAAGTGATAGAGCCCAGGTTCAAGTCCTGATTCTCTGACTTCAAACCCAGCACTCTCTCTACTACATCACTGCCTTTAATCAGTCAGTATGTATGTATGTGGTTAAAGCCTTGGGCCTGGAGTCAGGAAGACCCGAGTTCAAATCCAGGCTCAGATGCTAGCCATGTGACCCTGAGCAAGTCGCTTAACCTTTGTTTTCCTCAGCTGTAAAATAGGGGCACACAGACACACACACAGACACACACACATATATACAAATATATTTATATGCACATATGTACACATATATATTTTATATCTATTATATATGTGTGTGTACATGTGTGTATATGTATATAATATAAATATGAGAGAAAGAGAGAGATGTCTACATCCCAAGGTTGTTGGGCATATAGGTACCTCCGGTGGACAGAGAGCCAGGTCTGGAATCAGGAAAACTCTTCTTCCTGAGTTCAGATCTGCCCTGAGACACTTATTAGCTGTGTGACCCTGGGCAAGTCACTTCACCCTGTTTGCCTCAGTTTCCTCATCTATAAAACGAGCTGGAGAAGGAAATGGCAAACCGCTCCAGTATCTCTGCCAAGAAAACCCCAAATGGGGTCACGGAGAGACGGTCACGACCGAAATGAATGAACAACAAACCCAGGGCTATTCTGAGGAGCAAATGAGATAATAATGGTAAAGTGCTTAGCCTGGCGTCGGGCACATAGCGGATGCTACATCCATGTTAACTATTGTTGTTCTTATTTATTAAGTGTTGCCTACATGCTGGGCACTGTGCCTTGCCAGCCTCAGGCTGCCTGTATCTGGGAGGTTGGGTTCTTTCAGTTTGCAGTTGGAGGGGGTCCTCAGAAGAGCACTATATTAGGACTCCAAGGAGCTGGGCCTACGCTGGGCCTGGGTGTTAGGAATAAAACGCAGCACTATTCTCAAGAATCTCTAGAGTCAGTTAACAAGTATTTAGCCTGGTATGTGCCAGGCACTGTGTGAGCCAAAGAAAAGCAAAATCACCTTCCCTGTATTAGGACACTGGACTGGCCGGGTAAGTCTTAACCTAGAGCCCCAGACTGTCCCCACATCCCAGAGTTCTGCCTTATGGGCATAGTCCATGACTCCAAGGTCCTAGCTAGCTCCAAATCCCCACTACCCAGCCCCCCAACATTGGGTCAGGCCAGCTCCAGAGACAAATTGGCCAAGTTTCCCGGGAGTTCAGAGCATAAACACAAAGGAAGCCCCCACAGCTCTATGAGAGCCTCCCGGCCTGCCCCAGTTTTGAGAAGCTTTGTCTGCATGTCTCCTGGGAGAAGGCAGGGCATGCGATGAAAACAGGGGTGCGTTCAGATGGAAGGGCCCAGTTCTAGTCCTAGCCCTACTACTGACTAACTATGAAACCTTCTACTAGCCGCGTTAGAGTAGCGTTTCTTTTTGTATCCTAGACCCCTTGAACAGTCTGGTGAAGCCTATGGACCCCCTTTCAGAATCTTGTTTTTAAATGTATAAAATAAAAGACTGTGTGTGTGTGTGTGTGTGTGTGTGTGTGTGTGTGTGTGTTGACAGACCCCATGTTAAGAATCCCTAGACAAGAGGGTCTCTAATGTTCTTCCCAGCTCTGAGACCATTCAATTCATAAACATTTATTAAGAGCCTACTATGTGCCAGGCACTGTGCTAAGGGCTGAGGATACAAAAAGAGACAGAAGTCAGCCCCTGACCTCAAGAAGCTTACAATCTAATTGATGAGACAGTGTGCAAACAAATACATACAAAGTAAGCAATGTACAGGATAAATAGGGAAGAATTAACAGAGGGAAGGCACTGGAATTAAGACGAGTTGGTTTAGGTGGAATTTTAGTTGGGACTTAAAGAACACTAGGGAGAGCAGTGGTCAGAGCAGAGGAGGAAGAGCCTTCCAGGCACGGGGGACAGCCGGAGAGAATGCCTGGAGTTGAGAGATGGAGTGTTTGGTTTGTGGAACAGCCAAAATGTCAGCGTCACTGGAGCAAAGAGTATGTGTTAGGGACTAAGGTGTAAGAAGCTTAGAAATGTAGCAGGAGGCTAGGTTGTGTTTGTATTTTCTCCTAGAAGGAATAGGGAAGCACTGGAGTTTATGATTTGACCTGAGGTTTAGGAAAATCAGTTTGGGCTGAATGGAGAATGGTTTGGAGTGGGGAAAGTCTTGAGGCACACACACCCACCAACAGTGCATGCAGTAATAAGGGTCTGAACTAAAGAGGAGGTAGTGTCACTGGAGAGAAGGAGGCTTATTGGAGAGATGGCACAAAGGTAAAATCAGCAGGCCTTGACAAGAGTTTGGATATGGGGAGTGAGAGACAGTGAGGAGCCTAGAATGACTCCTAGATTGTGAGCTTGAGGGACTGGGAAGATACTGCCCTCAACAGTAATATGGAAGATAGGAAGGGGATGAGGGTTTCGGAGAAAAGATAGTGAGTTCTGTTTTGGCATATTGAGTTTAAGAAGGATGTCTCTCAGGTTAATGTTCTTTTTTTTTTTTTTAAAGCATACTATTGTCACTTTTATTTTCCTTCTTGTGTTTTTTTCCTTTTGTTCTGATTCTTCTTTCACAACATGACTAATGTGAAAATATACTTTTTTTGATTGCACATGTCAAATCTATATTAGATTGCTTGCCATGTTGGGGAGGGCTTAGGGGAGTGGGGGAGGGAGAAAAAATTGGAACTCAATTGGAACCGAATGTCGAAAACTATCTTTACATGTAATTGTAAAAAATAAAATAATGTTGAGTGGAAAAAAATTTTTAAAATGAAATAATGAAGGGGATGATTTCAATGAAATCTGAAAAGAAATGCTACAAATTGATGAAGAGTGAAATGAATAGAACCAGAACAATTGATCAGTATAATGATGAACCCTGACAGAATGCAGAATGATATTACATCTGTGTTTATACGTATATACTCCTCTCCCTTTCTTTCCTTTCCTCTCCTCTCCTTTTCTCTTCTCTCCTCCCCTTACCTGAGGGTGTTTTGCCCAAAGGAAGGCAAACTTTGATGGCCAATCAGGTTAGCGTTCTAAGAGCCCAGAGAAGGAGGTGCCAAATACACAAGGAGCCAAGTCTCTTAGCTTCTGGAGGGAACTGAGACCCACAAATAATCATTTCCTCCTTGACAAGAACCCTTCTGCAACAGCTGCTCCAGTGCTCTGTGCAGGGACAGGGGTGGCAGGGACGGGGGTGGGGAGAGAAGGAGTTAGGATAGGAGAGGAAGGGGAGCAGATTGTGACCCACAATGAGGCCCACAAAGACCCCTCCCTCCTCCTGCCACAGGAACCTCCCTCCATTCCTGGCCCAGCCTCAAGCATTCTGCCCAGAGATTACATAGTAATTATTCTTAGCCCTAGCATAAAAAAGTGGGGATTGCTAAAATACTTATTAATGAGTAATTATCCTGTAATTAGGGTGCAATTATACCAATTATCCCTGCCCTGCCAACACGCTGGTGCCTTGACTTCCTTACTGAATTAGCACCGGAGCTTGGCCTGGATTGGAGCAGGGACCCATTCTCCCGCCTCTCCTCTCCCTGAGCAGCGTGGTGCCATCTGTACCCGCTCCACCCGGCTTCTCTGCAGTCATAATGGGGGAAAATCACCAGCAATCAGAAGGCGTCAGCAGCTCCGGAGCCCATGACGGAAGAGCCTGGAACAGCTGTGCCATATCCTTCTGCAATTAGCCCCTGGCTTCTCCCTAAGCAGTTACCCCTCACTTGTCACCTGCCCTCGTCCTGGGACCACAGACTTAGAGCAGGATTAGATTAGGAGACTTAGAGCAGGAATCAGACCTCTTAATCCATGCGGTCCAACCCTGTCATTTTACAGAGGAGGAAACTGAGGCCCAGAAGAGAGAAGGGAAAGGATTCCAAGGTAAGTGGCAGAGCCAGGATAGATTCAAATCAGAGTTATAAATAGGACAGGTGCCCAAGGGGCTATAAAACTGTGCATACTCTTTGACTTAGCAATGGCACTATCCAAAGAGATCAAAAAAAAAAAAAGGAAAAGGACCTATATGAACAAAAATATTTATAGAAATATTTATGGAAATTGAGGGGAATGCCTACCCATCAACTGGGGAATGGCCGCTTAGGTTGTGGTATATGATTGTGATGGAATATTATTGTGCTGTGGGAAAGGAAGAGAGGGGTTGATTTCAGAAAAACATGTCAAGACCCACATGAACTGATGCAAAGTGAAATGAGAAGAACCAGGAGATCATTGTGTATAGTAATGGCAATGTTGTACTGACGATCAGTTGGGAAAGACTCGCCTACTCTGATCATTATAATCATTACAATCATTATAATAATCATTACAACAATCCAAGACAATTCCAAAAAAAATTCCATGATGAAAAATGCTATCCGCCTCCAGAGAGAGAACTGATGAGCTCCGAATGCAGAGTGAAGTATAATTTTCTCACTTTATTTTCCTTGTCTTTTTTAAAATATGGCTAATGTGAATATGTGTTTCGCGTGATTTCACATGTATAACTGATATCATATTGCTATATTGCTTGCCTTTTCAGTGGGTGAGAGTAGGGAGAGAATTTGGAACTCAAAATTTAAAAAGGAAAAAAATGTTAAAAATAAATAAATAACAAAATAAAATATTTTCAAAATAAGTAGGCAGGATGACAAGGGCTTTACAATGGGATCTGGATTTGGAGGTCATTGAAAGCACTTTCAGTCCTTCAGGAGAAGAAATAACAGAAAAGATCACATAGTAGGAATTAGTGTGCAAAGGAAGCTATAGTCCTGTATTTCAGGTTCGCGCCTCTTGGCCTGATCCTACCCAGTGATTTTCCTAAAGTGCAGACACTTACTAGCTGTATGACCCAGCGCAAGACACTTCACCCTGTTTGCCTCAGTTTCCTCATCTGTAAAATGAGCTGGAGAAGGAAATGGCAAATCACTCCAGTGTCTTTGCTGAGAAAACCCCAAACGGGGTCATGAAGAGTCAGACAAGGCTGAAACAACTGAACAACAACAGAAGATCTAGCCATGTTGTCCTGCCTCCCACTCAATAAACTCCAGCAGCTCTTTATTACCTCTAGGACCACATATAAACTTATGTTTGGCATTTAAAGCTTTTCACGGTCTGACCTCTTACAATGCACTTCCCTCCAGGCACTCTTTGGGAGCTAAACTGACCTGGCCTACTGTTCTTACAAACACCATGCCATCTCCCACCCCTGAGTGTTTGCTCAGAATGCCCTCCTCACCTCTGCTTCTTGGAAGCCTTGATTTCCCTTAATATTGAGCTCACGTGCCACTTTTCCTGTGAAACATTTCTTGGTACCCCCAAGAGGAGATCCCTCATTCTCTCCCTCCCAAAATTGCCCTGCATTCATTTTGAATATACCCTGTTCGTGCGTGTGCGTGTGCGCACACACGTGTACATGTATGTACATGTGTGGATGCGGACATATATCCTTAAGAGCACTGGGAATAGCAGACCATTAACTCTGCTTCCATCCTGGCTCCCACAGACATCATTGAAAGTAGAAATCTCTATGGAAAAGGAACGCACCTTCCTTGCCTTCCCCACCATCCATCACCGACCACCTGCCATTAACAAGCAGGTGAGCCCAAGACCTCTGGAAATGCCAGTGCTCCTCTACAAAACCAGCCCCTTTTCTGCCTCCATCACCCCAGGAAGCACCCTGCAGAGATGCAGCCTGGAAATTGAGTGTGGCAGCCCCAGCTACTGAAGACCCTGAAAAGAGCATTCTTCCTACCAAAGTCTTTTACACTGTCAAATGGTTCAACATCTGAAATTGGTAGGATCTTCTCAGTGGAAACAACTACCAGCTGTTCTGCTGCACCCTAAGGATCATGGGACCTTTTCATCTGATTTGCAGCTAAAAGCTTCCAGATGTATTGTCTCCCTCATTAGAATGTGAGCTCCCTGAGAGCAGGGACAGTCTGACTTTTCTAAGTGTATCCCAGTCCTTAATGCTTTTCCATTCATTCATTCATTCATTCATTCTTCACATAGTGTTGTCTCCCTTCCCCACCCTGCTCCCTTAGAAAGTAAGTTCTTGGAGGAAAGGGACTTTCACTTCTGCATTTGTATCCCCTGTGCTTAGCAAGGGCAGTGCCTGGAGCATAAACAGATGCTTAAAAAAGTTTGTGGATTGATTTATTGATTCTTTGTTTGATCTTCTCTCTCCCCCTCCACCTTCCCCAAGGCAACTTCCCCAAAAGCTACCTTACAATCTCCTGGGGTCTCCTTTCATAGAAAGCTGGTGTCTCAGCTTTGGGGTTTCCGTACCTCTTCCCCTAGGCACAATTACTGCTACCCCAGAGGCAAAAATTACTCGGTTCCTCTAAATGCAAATCCAGTCTTCTTTCCACTGGGCCATACTACCTACATCAGTCCACCAACTACTTCTCTAAACCTCACCCTCCTCTAAACAATGAGCTCCCTCTGTGTTTTATTGACTCTCCATTCCTGGCCATCAGGTTTCATTTCCTCAGCTGCAATATCCCTTCCAGTTCTGAAAATCTGTCACCTTTCCCTAAAACTTCATCCTTATTTTAATTAGTCCTATTCCCAGCCCCACTGCTACCTAATTCACCTATCACCTAGCTTGTTTTCCTATACTCATTCCATTCTCAACAGCCTTTCCAACATTCTTGATTTTCTGCCATCATTATTCCTTCCATCTCTTTGCTTTGGCAAAAAAAACCGTCTCTCCTGGAAACACACCATGTCGCTTGCAGCGCTCTCCATCGGAGGCCACTCCTTCTTCACCTCCTTCTGATATACCTGAAAGATATTCTTGCTCTTTCCACTTGTACTTTGTCCACTGCTCTAGGAAGGACCCTTTTCTGAGGTCCATGCACTCTTCCAATGTGACTCTTTCTCTCCCCAACTCTGTCACTATCATCTACCAACCTCTCGGTTGTTCTCCCAACTTTCTCAATTAACTTCAGTACCTGGCTCAGTCACCATTTTCTCCATCTCATTCATTCTTGACCATTAGCTTTAAGGTC
>NW_020954713.1:3579897-3631379 GCF_900497805.2 Vombatus ursinus | reverse complement strand
TAGTCCAAAAGCATTTATTAAGCACCTGCTATGTGCCAGCACTATGCTGAGTTCTAGAGTCACAAAAACAAAATTTAAATGGTCCCTACCCCCAAAGAGCTTACCTTCCACTATTGGAAGTGAGGTGAGAAGGATAGCGTGTACGTAAATAAATACAAAAAAAATCATTTCGGGAGGAGAGAAAACGCCACCACCACCACCTCCACCACTACCACCGCCACTACCACTACCATTACCACTATCACTGCCACTACCACTATCACTACTGCTACTACTACTACTACTAATAGTAATAATAATAATAATAACAGCACTTATATAGTACTTAGTATGTTCCAGGCACTGTGCTAAGCATTTTACAATTATTATCTCATTTGATTCTCATGAGAACCCTTAATATACCCATTTTACAGATTAAGATGTCAGACAGAGGTTAAGTGACTTGCCACTAACATATAATGGAGTTAGAAGAGGCTTTCTCTAGAAGGTGGCACCTGAGCTGTGCTGTGGAGGAATCTAAGGGTTTTACAAGGTGGAAATAAGGAGGGAAGACACTCCAGGCATGGAAAACAGGCTGTCCAAAAACTTGGAAGGGAAAGATGGGACATTATGTACAGGGAACAATAAGGACACCAATTTCACTGAAATACAAGAGGCGGAGTAATAGGTGATCAATCTGTACAGGTAACTTAGAGCCAGATTGGGAAGGCTTCTGAATGCCGGGCAAAAGAATTCAGACTTGATCCTGGAGGCTGTAGGGAAGCGCTGAAGTCTTATGAGCTGGCAGGGGGTGATCATCTCACAATGATGACACCTCAGAATTAGGCACTTTGAAAATCAGTCCTCAGATGACAGCCTCTTCTCCCACTCTCTCATACTAACCCCCTTCTTCACCCTTATGTCGTCCTCTGGGCCCATGCCCCTTCTTATCCTCTCTGTCCGCCTCTCCCTCTCCTGCTTTGTTTGCCTCTCCGCCATGCAATTTGCCACATTAATGCTTCACCAGCTGCTTCCTTACCTGTCCCCGACCCTTTTGTCATCCCTGACCTATGAATCCTCGGCTCTTGGTAACCCCAGCACTGGATTTCTCTGCACCCTCTCCAGAAGTGATAATCACTGGTGAAGAAGAAAATCACGTAACAGAAATCATTTCACCCACAAGCTGATGTCACATAACCTGGCCATCGTTGCTACTTGCAGCCCTTCTGGAAGGAAGGTGGTTACGCACACATAAACACACACACACACACACACACACACACACACACACACACAATCCTCAGTTGACTAGACAAAGAAGGCCCAGAATGGAATCACAAGGTGTTCACGCTGTGTTCAGCTACCTGTCAAGAAGTACTTATACCCTGTTATCCATTTATGACGTGTGAACACTTTCCTGAGTCAGAGAAGGGAACAACAAATTAGTCAGAGCTCTGGAGCTTAAAATAGCTAAGCACGGAGGAAGGCAGTCAAGGCTGGGGGTGGCTGTAGAGTGAGACCCCTGCAAGAGAGAGGAGGGGTTTTCTTAGTCTCCCTCCATCAGTCAGACAATATTTAAGGGAACAAATAGATCTACTTTTAGCCCAGTACCCCCTCTCTCTGAGCAGATGAGTGGCCAGCCTCTGCCCCCAACCTCCTATTTCCCCACCTGGCAGGAATCAGTCTCCCTTGGAGAAGGGAGGGGAGAAGAGGCTAGAGGGTGTATTTTGCTCCCCCTGAGAGCCACAGATGACACTCCACCCTACACTGAGTTTCAGGAACAAGAAGCAAGCCAATCTGAGGCAATGTCTCATTTCCCACATCAATTGTTCACGGTTTATTTTTTCTCCTTGCTATTCATTTGTCTCGATTCTAACCCTCTTTCTATCCCTTAACAGCAGATGAGCTAAGTTCCTACTTCACCAAGAATATTAAGTCTAAGATGAGCCTTGGTCCTTCATGTCTCAAATGAGCATCTTTCCTCCTCCCTTTGGGTAACAAAAGAAAAAATAACCTTTCTCCTTACTAAGATTCATCCTTCTCATTGTTCCCATTCCTTTATTCCATCCTCTCCCACCCTTTCAGTTCTTGGATCGAGTAGCCAACTGCTTGTCCCTTATGCATCTAAAGTCTTTCTTTCTCCACTGGCTTCTTCACATCTATCTACAAACATATTCTGATCCCCACAGTCTCTTAAAAAAAATGGAAGCCTTACCTTGACCTTTCTTCCCCATCCAGATGGCATCTAGCCATCCTTTCTCTCTTCCTCCCATCATTGCTAAACTGCTAGAAAAACCTATCTTCACAATTTCCACCCTCACTTCAAGCTCTCTCTTCAATCCATTGGAATTTTTTCCACTCCCATCGCTCTGCCAACATTCCTCTCTCAAAGGTAACCAATGGCCTCCTAATCACCAGATCCAATGACTTTTTTTTCAGCTCTCATTTTCCTTTACCCTTCTGGAGGTATTTCTGGGGGAGTGGGGGGCAGCTAGGTGCCATAGTGGATAGAGCACCAGGTCTGAAGTCAGGAAAATCTGAGTTCAAATCTAGCCTCAGACGCTTACTAGCTGTGTGGCCCTGGTCTAGTCACTTAGCCCTGTTTGCCTCAGTTTCCTCATTTGTAAAATGAGCTGGAGAAAGAAATGGCAAACTACTCCAGTATCTTTGCCAAGAAAATTCCAAATGGGTTCACAAAGAATCAGACATGACTGAACAACAAGATTTTTATATTGTTGACCGGGCTAAAATTCTCCATATCTTCAAAGATGTCACTCACTTTTGGCTCCCTACCTACCACCCCAATGGTTCTTTCTGTGTCTTCTTGGCTTGGCTTCTCAGCCTTCTCCTAAGCCTTAATATGGGTATTCCTAAAGCTTCTATCCTTATCCCTCAAAAAACACTCTCTCTTTGTTGATTCATTCACCCCCTGGGATTTAACCTCAATGCGAATGACTAAAGAGAGCATAGTGTTCTGGATATGAGCTGGATTTAAATCCTTCCTCAGAAACTTATTAACTACATGACCTTGAGCAAGTCATTCAATCTGTGTGAGCCTTAGTTTTCTCATCTGCAAAGTGGGATTTTTGGACTCCATTCTAAGGGCCCTTCCACCTCTAAATCTATGATCCCTGAGTCCCATGTATACATATCCAATACCAAACCCTCTTTGAAGTTGCATACCCAAATTGACCACTGCCTAAAGGAAATTGATACTCTTGTGTCCCACTGAGACCTCATACTCAATGTGTTTATGTAACACATTTGTCATTTTCAGCAGTCAAAGCCACAGAGTAGGTGGTGACTGTCAATCACCCATCACTAAGCACGCTAATCCTTATGGTGATATCCCAGAAGCATCTGTCAATCACGATGCATCATTCATTGCTCAACCTCTGCCTATAAGCTCTTTCTATTTCTTCCAAATCCAGACACTGCTTCAATCACTCACCTCCAAGTCATGGTTAAACAAAGGCTTAATTGGATTAGTCAAAGCATGGTAACCTCAAGAAAGCAATAGGCCCATGTATCAGGGAATAGGGCTTCCCCAGTCCAACAACTACCTTTCCAAGGTAAAAATGAAAGGGTTTCTGGTTGGATCCCACTCCCTCTTCATTCTCTCAGTTGCATCATGGGAGCAGGAAAGAGCCAACCCAGAAGTTGAGGGTCCCAGGAAAGCAGAAATGAGGACGTGGGCAATCAATTCCCAAGGAGTTCCCACTGGGATTAGAGAGTTCTGTAAGAATTTTCATAATGCTCGTTTGTTGATTGCCTCATGAACGGATGGATGAACCAAGACCAAAGAACCAAAGCTCCAGGGATCTTTGCCTCAGGGTCTGGTTCATGTACCTACAAGCGCAGCAGTAAGGAGGGACACCGCTCAAGGGGTCCCAGAGGCTAATAACGCCCACAATGGTGCTGCCTGACTGTCATCATACTGACACAGGCAATAACAGAGGGTCAGGCACAGCCTCGGCTTCCATTTCACTGTCAAGCTCTCAACACCCACTCCTGCGTTTGACGTCACATCTGTGACCCATTATGGCAACAGTGTCAACCAGAAATTGTCTCAGTGCTGGCTGTTCCCGTGGAAACGCCGCAACCAATGAACACATTCCCCATATCCAAGATCGAGTTTACCATCTTTCTGTCTAAACCCACTCCTGTTAACTTCCTTATTTAATAATAATAATAGCTAACATTCTCATAGCTACTAAGTGCTGGGCACTGAGGTAAGAATTATTTTTTTTACAAATATTGTTTCACACTACTAAAATGGAAATATGTTTTGCATGATTTCACATGTATAATCCATCTCCTATTCCTTGTCTTCTCAATGGGTGGGGGAGGGATGAGAGAGAGACAATTTGGAACTCGGAACAATAAAAAAATTAATGTTAAATTTTAAAAAATGCAATTAGGAAATATTTCATTAAATAAATAAAAATATATTAAGAGCTGGGAGAGAAAAAAAAAAAGCAAGAATTGTTTCATTTGATCCTCACAACGGCCTTGGAAGGGAAGGGCTATTATTATTCCCATCTTACAGATGAAGAAATTGAGGCAAACATACTATTTAAGTGACTTGCCCAGGTTAGTTAATTAGGTAGTTAGCATCTGAGACTAGATTTGAACTCAAGTCTGCCTGACTCCAGGGACAGTGCCGTATCCACCGTACCACCTAGATTTTCTTTCTTCTTCTACCGTTCTGCACCATCATTGTTCATCCAAACTCCTGTGTTCGAAGCCTTGGGGTGTCTCCCATTCTTCCCTCTCCCTGGTCAACGATCTCCAATCACTTATCAAATCCCATTGATTCCATTTCTGTAACCACATGGGCAGGTCCCTGGTCCTCTCTGTTTCCTTCTTCTCTATGGGTGTCAGCATGGTTCCATGGAAGAGTGTGGGATTTGGGGTCAGGGGTCCTGGGCTCAAATCGGGGCTTTGCTAATGGCTACCTGTGTGACCCTCTTTAAGCCTCAGCTCCAAATCTGTCAAATGAGGGGGATGAACTAGATTAGGAGTGGAGTTTTTAGCCTGGTATCCACAGAGACCCAAAGGGTCTGTAGATTTCAAAGGGTCCATGAACTTGGATGGGGAAAATGTATATCTTTCTTTTCACTAACCTCTAGTTGAAAGTTAGAATTTCTTTCAATTATTTAAAAATATGATGCTGCAAAGGGGTCCATGGACTTTTCAAGATTACCAAAAGGATCTGTGATACAGAAAATGTTAAGAACCCCTGGACTAAATATGCCCTTTCAGTTCCAAGTCTATGAGCTTGTTCCAAGAGGCAACTAGATGGTGCAGTGGATAGAGCACTGGGCCTGGGGTCAGGAAAACCTGAGTTCAAATCCTGCCTCCGACACATATTAGCTTTGTGACCCTGAGAGAGTCACTTACCCTCTCTCTGCCCTGGTTTCCTCCTCTGTAAAACGGGCGTCATAATAGCCCCTACCTCCCAGGGTTGTTGTGAGGAACAAATAAGATGATATTTTTAAACTACCTGGCATATAGTAGGTACTTAATCAATGCTTGTTCCCTTTCCCTCTCCTCCTTGAAAATCTCTAAATGGACCTTTACTCTTTACCCATACTCTTGTGATGGCTTTCTAATAGGTCCTCCAGCCTTCACTTTTCCCCATTTCCAACCCATCCTCCATCCTATTGCCAATGTAATCTTCCTAATGCTTCCCTGCTCATATCATCATCCTGCTAAAAAGAAAAACCAAAACAAAACCTCCAGTGGCTCTCTATTATCTCCTCAGCAAAATTCAAATTTCTCTGCCTAACATTTGGAGACTTCCAAAATCTCTCCTCCATCCTTTACCGTCTTATCTCACATTGTTGTTGTTCAGTGGTGTCTGACTCTTCATGACCCCATTTGGGGTTTTCTTGGCAAAGGTACCAGAGTGGTTTGCCATTTCCTTCTCCAGCTCATTTTATAGATGAGGAAACTGAGGCAAACTGAAGTTAAGTGACTTGCCCAGGGCCACACAGCCAATAAGTGTCTGAGGCAGGATTTGAACCAAGTCTGGAGTGGAGTCTTCCTGACTCCAGGCCCGGCACTCCATCCATTGAGCCATGTAGCTGCCCGATTACCTCCCAGGACGCCTCTCCTTGAGTTCAACTCTCCGGCCAAACTGGGTTACTCTCTGCCCTCCAAACATTAAAGCCTCGTTGACTCACAGATTTAGCGCTAGAAAGGACCTCCAAGACCGCCTAGCCCACCTAACTCATTCTATGGGTGAGGAAACAAGACAGTTCAGATGACTCATTCCCACACAGGCAGTAAATGTCAGAGGTGGGATTTTAACCCAGATGCTCAGGTTCCAGAGCCAGGGCTCCCTCTGCCTCACCTTCACCCCTGGCCCTCCTTTTTCTGGATAGAGTCAACTGAGGAAGCACCATCCCACACATCTGCAGAGAGCAATGTTCTAATTAGAACCGTGGAACCAGTACAGTCTGCAAGCTCCTCCCTACGTGGCCTTCCCTCTGCCTTAGGGCCAGCAAAGTCCTACATCCTGCTCCCCAGTAAGTCACAGTTTCTTTCTAGGTGGTAACATCTCCCCTGGGCTCCCTCACCACGCCCCTTCTCATCTATTCCCAGCCTAGCCCTACCTCTCTCCTTATCTTCCTCTGCCTTGCCCTTCTACTGTGCCCTCTGGAGCTCTGTCCTGTCATTAACAAATCCCCTTCATTTTCCAGCTTTTTCTCCTACTCTTTCCATCTTCAGGCTTTTGCTGAAACCAGTCTTTCTCCCCTGTTACTTCCTCCAATGCTAGTTCCGACTTGGTGCATACCATCCACTCCTGAGCCAGAGAAGCAGGAGGAGGAATGGGCACACACCTTCCTTGCTCCGCGTGGCCACTTCCAAGGCCCTTCTCTGCCATTGTTGTTCAGCAATTTCTCCTCTGGAGTTCGTGCTTTCCTATTATATCCTGCCACCCTGATTATTCTTACTGTCATTTCCTGACCTCCAGGTCACTGGGACTCTTTCCTCAGTGAGTTCAGTACCTGGCTCATAGCCCTTCTCTCCACTCCAACCCCTGCCCTCATCCTTGGAGGCGTTAATATTTCTGTGGATAGCCCTTCAAACTTCCTGACGTCCCAGTTAATTAAGCTCAGCTCCCATGACCCCTTGCTTTCTCGAAGAAGACCAATGGCATCAGGAGGGTGATGTCTTGACTTTCGAGTGAATTGGCTTAAAGTGAGGCAGAGCTCACTCTTTCCTCCAGTGTCCATCCAAGTCCAGTGGCAAGACAAGAGTTGCCCACGACCCCTATCTCTTCCTCCGCCAGCCAAAAGGAAGGTTGAACTTTTGTTCTGCCATCCCCTGGACCCCTTCCACTTCGAGGACCTCCAACTCTGAAATTCTGCTCCCTGATCACAATCTCGGCCCCTCAACATCCCCCATGTTGTTTCACTTCTCCTAGGCCTCACACACTCTATTCTACTTCCTCCATCCTTTCCTGTCCTCCAGGCTGTTCAATTCAACAAGCTCTTATTAAGCATTGACCAAGTGAGAGGCATTTTACCTCTGCTACAGATAATAATAAAAAATAATATGTGTATAGTGTTTGACAGTTTACAAAGTATTTTATAAATATTGCATCATTTGAGCCTCATGACAACCTTGGAAGGGAAGACTCATTATTAATCCCATTTTGTAGATGAGAAAACTGAGTCTGAGAGAGATAAAGTGCCTTGCCCCAGCTCTGAGGGAGTAAAATAAATCAACATGATATAGTGTGTAAAATAGTGGGCTTAGGTTCACAATTTCTAATCCTATCCCAGACACTTACTAGCTGTGTGACTCTGGGCAGGTCATTCAATCTGTTGGAGCCTCAGTTTTTTCATCTATAAAATGGGGGTAATAATCTCACCCCTTCCAACAGGATTGAGACTCAAATGAGTATAATATAATATAATATAATACAATACAATACAATACAATACAATACAATATCATATCATATAATAAAGTTTATGTATTATATTATATAGAATATACAATAATATAATAATATATGTTAAACTATGTAATCATAAAGTCAGAGCTAGAAGGAATCTTAGAGGTCATTGAGTTCCTTACTTTACAGATGAGGAAACTGAAGCATAGATTGGTTAAGTAAAGCATTTGCAAACTTTAAAAGTCCTACGTAAATGTCAGCCATTCTAATATACGGTGTAGTAGATAGAGAGCCATGCCTGTAATGAGTTCTAGCTCAGCCTCTGACATATCCAGGCTGTATTACTTCGGGCTAGTCATTTAAACTCTCCGTGCTCCAGACAGCCCTCTGAGACTCTAAATTGTAGAGAAAGCACATTGGCAGAGGGAGTTTCCTTACCTGGGAGTTCCCTAGGTCACTGAAACCAGAGGTCCAGTTCCTAACCTGTGATTATGAAAATAGGTGTTTAATCAATGCTTATTGCACTGAATTGGATCCCTCTGGGCCCTCCATCTCTAAGCGTCATGATCCCAGAGTCAGGCAGCCTTGCTCCAAGATGGCCAGACCATGAGGCCCAGTGCTGGGGCTCTGTCCTCGGCCACCTGCTGGGTTCTCTACCTCCTTAGGCCTGGCTTCCTTCCAGTTCCAAAGCTCTTCCAACCCTCTCTGGGCCTCCCAACTCTGATGCTAATTAAAGCCAAATCACAGTTACACAAGGTCCTTGGCTCCTCTGAGCTGCTGCTCCCTTCTACCCCTCCACCTTCTCTCTCTCCCCCAGCATACACACTCATTTCTGCCAAGCCCAGGTAGCTCACACCTATCCCCTGGGGTGACAGCCAGGTTGTACCTCATACAGGGCTCTCTCCCTGTTCCCCTCCCCCAGTCCACAAAGCAGTCTCTTGTCCTGGGAAATGTTGGCAGAGCAGGACAACCCACCTAACCTAAGCAGGATTGTTCCCTGAGCCCCCAGGGACAGGTCCCATGCTCATTGGTTTGGGCAGTCTGCAGAGTGAGCCAGTTACAGACACAAATCCCAACCACTGCATCTCTGTTAACCCTAGAGATCCTGAGACTGGCGTGTTCTTGAACCAGACACAAGTGCCACCCAGGCTCTCTGTATTCAGCCTGCCTGAGTCTCAAGCTGAGATCGGGTCTCAGGGCTGGGCTTTGCTGACATCTGAGATCTTGGCTAAGTCTGTTGCTGAGGTCAGGGGTCAGAGTTTGGTCTGGGAACAAGGGTCAGTCCAGGGTTGAAGTCAGTGTTCAGCCTGGGGCTGTGGTCAGAGCTCAGGCTGGGGTCAAGGTCAGCATTTAGTCTATGACTAGGGTCAGGGATCAATCAGTCTAGGGCAAAAGTCAAAGTTTAGTCTGAAGCCAGAGATCGTTTTGGGATCAGGGCATGGTCTGGGGTCAGGGCTCAGTCTGGGACTGAAGTTAGGACTTCATCAATTAAAATCCTATTTTATAGATTAAATTATATTTCAATTATCAAATATGTTTTTTCTCCTTCCCACCTCTCCTTTACTGAAAAAAAAAAAAGTAAAGAAAAACAAAGTCGGTCCAGCAAAACAAATTCCAATACTGGTCCATGTCCAAAAATGTGTGTCTCTTTCTGCATATTAGTTTATTCCTCTCTCCCAGAAGGTAGAAAGCATCTTTTATCATAGATTCTCTGGAATCATGGTAATTGATAAGGACAGATTGAGTCCCTAAGGGCCAGCTATCAAGAGCTAGGAGCTAGACATACAAAGGCCAAAGTGAGATGGGGGGACTAGAGAAAAAAAGAGAATAAGCACTTATTAGATACCTAGTATGTTCCAGGCAATGTGTCAAGCACTTTACAAATATCTCTTATTTGATCTTCACAATGACCCTGAGAGGTAGGTGTTGTTATTATTACTATTCCAATTTTTCAGTTGAGGAAACTGAAGCAAACAGAGGTTAAGTGATTTGCCCAGGGTCACACAGCTAGTAAGTATGTGAGGCTATATTTGAACTCAGGTCTTCCTGAGTCTAGGCCCAGCACTCTATCCACTGAACCACCTACCTGCCTCAGTCAGCTGAGGTTAGGGCTAGCTGAAGTCACTATTCAGTTTAGAGGTCAATATTAAGTCAGGGATCAGTGCTCAGTCCCGGGCAAGGGTCAACCTAGGGCCCTTAGGATCAGTGAACTATGATAGCTCAGTCTGGTATTGGAGTCAAGGTGATACCAACTGTCTTCAGGTATCTGAAGGACTGCCAGGGGGATGAGGAATTAGCTTTGTTCTACCTGGACCCAAAAGGAGAACTATTTTAAGCAAGGGGGTGAACCTGACAAAGAAGCAATTTTTAGCTTGATGGCCGGAGAAATTTCGTAGCAAGGATAGCTGTCCGTGGGTAGAATGAGGACGTGAAGGATTGTCCCTCACGGAAATCTTCAAGCTTAAGTTGGATGATTATTTCAGGGCATTGTAGGGCATCAGTCAGTCCTCAGTTGGGCCGTAAAAGGCCCTTCCACCCCCAAGACCTATTCTGTGCTGGGCCTGGCCTGGCTTATGTTTAGGGCTCATTCTGGGATCAGGGTCAAAGTTTTGTCTAGGACAGAGGTCAGGAGGCTTTCTAAGGCAAGGATGAAATCTCAGTCTGGGGCCTGGGTTAAAGTGAGAAGTCCATCTGAGGCCAAGGTCAAGGTAAATGCCCAGTCCGGAGCAAAGAAGGAAGCAAAGCCTGCCCACATGGGGCTCAGCACACTCCACCTTGGTCCTGTGAAAACCCATCATTGGTTGGGGGATGTTAAGGTCCCTGGGCTAGGTGATCTCCCAATCACAGCTGAGCCCACTGAGGTCAGGGCTGGGGAGGTGGGGTTGGAGCAGAGGTATAATGAAGATGGGGGTTTATAAGGAGATAGACAGCTCTTGACAGTATCCACCTCCAGTAGGGTAGGATGAAGGCTAAAGGGAAACATAGATGGAGATGAATGATGGGGAAAAGCAGAAGGGCTCCCCGGTGGCTGCTCTCAAAAAAAAAAAAAAGATTCTTGATCCTAATTCTTTCCTTCCTACACCTGTTCAAATACTAGCCCTCTTCCCTCCCCTAAACCCAACCTGGTTCACTGATCCATCCTCATGTAATCTCTTGGTCTATTGTTTCCATCTCCATATGATTCCCTAACCTAATCTATCTCTGTGAAGTCCTCCGATCTGATCCTTCCCAGTGCAATCCCTGGCCTGGTCCATCCATATCCATATAGCTGCCCATCCATGCATTACCCTGGCCAGATACATCCCCATGTGTCCATGGCCTGGTCCATCTCTGCAAGTTCCCTACCTTGGTACATCTCCATTTGGTTCCCCAGCCTAATCCATCCCAACATCACTCATTATCCAGTCCACACACATGCAGTTCCCTGGCCTGGTCCATTCACATGCAGTTGCCTTGCCAGACATATCCACGTGTAGTCTCTGGTCTGGTCCATCTATACAGTTTCCCACCTTGGTACACTTCTAAGTGGTTCCCCAGCCTGACCCATCCCAACACCAACCCTGATCTATTCCACACTCATGCTAGTTTCCTTCCCTCTCCACATGGTACCCTGACCTTGATCACCCTCACTGGCCTGGTCCATTCCCATAAGGTTCTTTGGCCTTGCTCAGCTCCATGTAGATCCCTGACCACTATGAATCCTTTTGCCCAATGCCTCCAGTGTTGATGGGCAGGCAGGCCAACCAGCCCTTAGTACCTATCTGCTTCTGCTCTGCAAAGTCTCTATAAATCAGCCAGCCATTATCAGGGGTAAAATTAGCTCCCCTTACTGACAGCATCTATCACTCATTCCTGCTCTAATCTCTACCAGGGGAAGGATTTACAGGCAATGGTGATGAAAGAGAAGGGGGTGAGTGAGGAGGAGAATCAAAGAGAAATGGAAAAAAATAACTATCAAAGGAAAGCTATCAAAAGCATTTGTGGGGCCAGAGAGACAAACTGCATTGTGTTTCTGACAAAGGGATCTCATCCCAACTGATAAGATTTTCATAACGCTTTTTTTAAGCCCTCTTGAAAAGATGAGATAGATTTTTCTCTTCCTCCTTTTGGGCAGCAGATTCTCTGAGTGGAGACGCTCAAGACCAGTGCCTGCTACACCAAGATAGGCCAGGGCTAAGGCCTCTGAAGAAAGAAGCTCACCCTGGACAGGAAGGATCCCAATTATCTCCAAGATATAAGATAAACTCCTTTGTTTGGCGTTAGAGGTCCTTTGAAGAGACCAGAGGACCAGGCTTTAGAGATTATCTAGCCTAACCCTCTCATTTTATAGATGAGGAAGCTGAGACCTCTTAAGGTTAAGTGCTGGTCATAGGATCATTGGTTTAGAGCTAGAAGTGACCTTAGAGGTCACCTAATCCAACCCTCTCATTTTACAGTTGTAAAAACTGAGAACCAGAAAAGTTAAATAATAAGGACCATAGGACCGTAGAGAAGATTTCATTAAATCCAACCCCTTCATTCGGCTGATGAGAAAACTGAGGTGCAGAGACATTAAGTGATTTGCCCAAATGCTCCAAGGAGTGACGCAGGCAGGATTTCAACCTGGGTTCTCTGATTCCCAATTTACCTTTCCAGGTTTACATCCAGGCAAACCCAACATTCCATCTCCTGCTTCTATGACTTTTACAGGCTCCTACCTAGAATGTCTTCAATCTTCGTTTCTGCTTCTTAGAACCACTGTTGTTGGTGTTCAGTCATATCTGACTCTTCCTGACTCCATTTGGGGTTTTCCTAGGCAAAGATACTTGAGGGTTTGCCATTTCCTTCACCAGCTCATCTTACAGATGAGGAAACTGAGGCGAAGAGGGTGAAATGACTTGCCTAGAGTCACACAGCTAATAAGCATCTGAGACCAGATTTGAACTCACGAAGAGGAGTCTTCCTAACTCCAGGCCCAGCACTCTGTGAGTTATGGTGCTACCTAGATACCTACTTAAAACCCCTAGCATTCTTCAAGATTCAGCTCAAGCACTTCCCACCTGCAAGAAGGCTTTTCCTGATTCCCTCAGTTGCGGGTGCCCCAAGAGAATTACTTTGTACTTAACTTCGTATATGTTTTGAATTTACTTCTCCACATATACATTGCCTGTCCCTTAAACCATATGCAAGCTCCCTGAAGGCAGAGATTGTTCTGTTTTTATCTTTGCACCCCCTGCACTTAACACAGTGTCTGGGATATTATTAAGAAACTCAAATAGATAAGCTGTAGGACAAGGCAGCAAGGCCCGCGTCCATGGGTCACAAGGAGGAAAGGGAAGGAAAGGGCTGGGTCCTGTGGCCAGTAGTCCCCTGGCAGTAGACAGACAGATATAGATAGAGCATGTATTACACATTCACTATGTGCTAAGCCCTGTGCTAAATGCTAGGGGTATATATAAAAGCAATCGAAATAGCGCCTACCCTCCAGGAATTGACATTCAGATTAGGGAAGGCAATACATGAAAGGGAACTAGAAAGGAGGAGGGGGACAAGGGGGTCGCAGAGGGGGAAAAGTCAAGAACAGGGGTGAGGACCTGGTGACCCACAGACACTGGCCCCGAGGCTTGTGGCCACACTCGGGGACCTAGAGGGCCACAGGAGGCCTCAAGGCCGCAGGGTCCCCACCCCTGGTCAAGAGAATCAATTGACTGAAGCCCTCCCGAAATACAGTTAGCTCTTCCACATCGTGACTTTTCCCCATAGAGGTTTCGATGTATCACAGGTCAGCTTAAGAAATTAAGAGGGAACTTTGGGGGAGTTTTGCAGAAGACAGAGACAATGCAGGAAGGTCTGTAGGCAGCACAGAGCCTATGACCAAACACTTAACCCAAATTATACTGTAAACACATTGTAAAAGAAAAAAAAAAAAGAAAGACCTGAGTTCTCTAGTACAAAGGGAGGGCCAAAACGTTCAACGGAGATTTTTCCAGATGGCTGGGGCACAGTGCCCTGATCTCCGAGATATAGAAGGGGTAACTGTAATTAGAACAGAATCTCAGATCTGGGGCTGGGAGGGATCTCGGGGGCATCTAATCCAATAATCCATTCTACGGATAGCCCAGAATCATACATCTAGTGAGTGCCTGAGGCTGGATTTGAACTCAGATCTTTTCCAACTCTAGGTCCTTCACTTTTACGTCTTGAGCCACACCAACTCGAATCCTGGCTCTGACATTTAACATTTAACAACTTATGTGACTTCTAAGCAAGTGACTTCTCTGAAACTCAGTTTCCTCATCTGTAGAACGAGGGGATCAGACTTGGTGCCAGTTGGGTGGTGCGGTGGGTAGAGCACTGAGTCTGAAGTCAAGAAGTTGTTATCGAGTCATTTCAGTCGTGTCCGTGACCCCATTTAGGGTTTTCTTGGCACAGATAAGGGAATGGTTTGCCGTTTCCTTCTCCAGCTCATTTTACAGATGAGGAAACAGACGCAAACAAGGCTAAATGATTTGCCTAGGGTCACACAGCTAGTAAGGATTTGAGCTCAGGTGCTTCTGACTCCAGGGCTGGCTCTCTGTCCATTGAACCACCCAACTGCCCCAAATCAAGAAGACCTGAGTTCAAATCCTGCCTCAGACACATATTAGCTGTGTGACCCTGGGCAAGTCACTACACCTCTGTTTGTCTGAGTTTCCTCATGTATAAAATAGGGATAACAATAGCACCTACCTCTCAGGGATGCTGTGGGAATCAAATGAAATAATAAATCTAAAGCACTTAGCACAATGCCTGAAACATCACAGATGCTATATAAATTGTAGTTAATGATAATAATAATAATAATAATAATTTAACCTTTCAGCCTCAGTTTCATTATCTGTAATAACAGTACCTCCCTCCCAAGGTTGTTGTGAGAATCAAATGAGATAATAATTATAAAGTGCTTGGCATGGTGCCTGGCATATAGTAGGTGCTATATAAATGGTAGCTGATAATAATATCTAAGCCTCTCTCTCAGCCTCAGTTTGCTCATCTGTAACATGAGTGGCTCCCTCCCAGGGCTGTTGTGAGCATCAAGTGAGCTGATGCACTTGGTAAGCTTTAAAGAGCCATGTAAATGATCCCTCCCATTGTTATTCTAGGTGGCCTCTAGGGCCCTCCCATCTCTAGATCTCTGGTCTCTAAGAAGTTGCTTTGAACATCATCTTTCTGCAAGGGAGGAGAAAGCCAAGACCAGGGGAGCGGATGTCGGAAGAGGGGAGGGAACGTGCCAGTCCTCCTCTCTTCCTTCTCTGTTCATTCTCTGTCCCTGTCCCTGCTCCTGTCACCCCCGGCCCTCCCTTTCCCTGGCTGTGCTGATGCCTACTTCTGGTCCCTCCCGCTGAGCCTGGCAGATTTCCTTATTGGTCTAAGCTGCTGTTTCCCTGGCAACCAGAATTCCAACCCTGCCTCCTCCATCCCCTGCCCCCTACCCCTACTTCCACCCACCCCCAACTGCTGTGGGGATGTGATGTTTTCATTTTAAAGACGCACAGCTTCTCCATCCTGTTCCAGTCTGGCAGGGTGGGAGGCAAAGGGAACTGTGGGCTCCCAGAGGCCTTCTGGAGGCAGCAGCCTCTTCCTGTCAAGAAAACTAATTGGACCATGACCTTGAGGAAGGAGGATGGGAAGAGGGGGAGGGAATGAGAGGGAAGGATAGTCCTTCCTGCCAGGGCCACCCACCCAGGATCTTTCTCATTTCCTTTACCTGTGTCTGTCCTATCTCCCCCAAACCGTGACTCCCTGAAGGTAGGGACCCTGTCTAATTCAGCTTTGGCATATCTGGTCCTAGTCTCTTGCACAATTCCAAACATATAGCTCAGTAAATAGCTTTTAAATAAAATGTTTACTGAAAGAATGAAGGGGTAGATGTATGAGAAGGGTAGTACTTTAGGAGGCATTTGTTGTATGGGGGAAGGGGGATGTGAGGGTCTAATAAGCATAAGAAGGGGTAGAGGAGGAAATGGAAGGGTCCCACCAATAGATTCTCAAGACTCAAGACTCTTCCATATTTCTGCCAAGGCCAAAACTCACTCTACAACCCAGGAGGCCTGGCCTAGTCAATCACTCAGTTAATAAGCATTTATTACTGCAAATACAACCAAAAAAGATAGTCCCTGATGCCAAGGAGCTTCCATTCTAATAGGGAAAGATACAAAGTCCAGAATAGGAACGGAGTTTGGCTGGCCTGGGTCCCTCCCTCAAAATGGAAATTTCAGGAGGAACTCACCAATGGAAAAAGGGGGCAGAAGGGACATTCCAGGGTGAGAAGGCAACTGAGGCATCATAGTAGCAAAGTCCAGAGAGTCAGAAGTGGAGCCAGGAGAGTACTATCTGGAGAGTGGAAGGACCAGTGTATCTGAGGGGATCACTGACTGACCCAGAAGGATAGAAGCCAGTCACTCCAAGCAGGGCCCACTGCCTTTTACAGACACCTCTGGAGGATAGATAGATTGCTATAAGGAGAGTTCACTGGGCGTAAGCCAGATGGGTAGCATTGCTCCCATAGGGAACCATATCTAGAGGCTACAAGCCTCCCCTTTAGTACCTCTCCCCTCCCCCAAACCCAGATGTTAAGAAATCCAACCTTGGATCTCTGAGGGCCACCAAGTGATGTTAGACAGATGTCCTTTCTGACCCTGTTACACCCTCTCTGACCATGCTAAAAACAAGACTGATCTTGGTACTACCTCACTGACCCTGTCACAGCCTCTCTGACCTATTATACCTTCTCTGACCCTTTTATACCTTCTCTGCTCCTGTTACAGTCTCTCTATCTCCATTATACCTTTTCTGAACCTGTTACACCTTCTCTGACCCCGTTATAATCTTTCTATCTATGATACAGCTTCCCAACTCTCATAGAACTTCTCAGATCATGTTACAGTTTTTTGAACTTGATACACCATCTCTGACCCTATTATAGTCTTTCTAACCCTATCACACCATTTCTGAACCTGATACACCTTTTCTAACCCTGTGACAATCTCTCTGTCTTTGATACAGGTATAACAATACCTTCTCTGACCCTATTACAGCCTCTCTAACCCTATTAAACCTTTTCTGAATCTATTACACCTTTTCTGACCCTTTATAACCTCTCTATCTCTGATACAGCCTTCCGATCCTCCTAAAACTTCTCTGATAATATTACAGCTTTTCGGACACTGATATAGCCTCTCTGACTCTATTATGCCTTTTCTGAACCTGACATACCTTCTCTGACCCTGTTCCATCTTTTATCCATTCTCTCACCCTATTATACCTTTCTAACCCTATTACACCTTCTACACATTCTCTGATCCTATTGTAATTCTCTCTAACCCTATTACATCTTTAATCCCTTCTCTGACCCTATTATAGGTCTCTCTAACCCTATTACATTTTTACACCTTCTCTGACCCTATTATAGTCTTTCTAACCCTATTACACCTTTTCTGAACCTGTTACACCTTCTCTCATCGTTTTATACCTTTTTTGACCCTGTTATAACACCTCTCTATCTCTTATACAGCCTTCCGATCCTCCCAAAACTTCTCTGATAATGTTACAGTTTTTCTGACACTGATGCACCCTCTCTGACCTATTACAGCCTCTCTGACCCTGTTACACCTTTTCTGAACCTGACACACCTTCTCTGACCCTATTCCAGCCTTTCTAACCACATTCTATCTTCTCTGAGCCTGTCATAACCTCTGACTCATTCAGTCTCCTGACCCTGCAGAAACTTCTCTGGTCTTGTTACAGCCTTTCTAAGCCTCTTATTATGCCCCAGCCTGGCCCTATTACAACTTCCTTGCTCCTGTTATAGCCTCTATGACCTAATTACACCCTCTTTAAGCCTGTTACACCTTCTTGGTCCCTATTACAACCTCCTTGATTTGCATACATCCTACTGTCTTCTGTGATTGCCTCCTGAAATACTGCCTCTGACACAGCCTCCCTAGCCCTGCTACCTCCATCCCACTCGCAGGACTCTGGACACTTTCTCGCTTAGCAATGACCATCTTAAACCATAGCAACCAGTACTCAATCAGCCACTCCATCAATAGGCATCTCTTAAGTGCTCACTATGTGCCAGGCACTATGCTAAGCCCAGGAGATTAAAAAAAAGCAAAAATCTGCTCCTTGACCTCAAAAAGCTTTTCTTCCTTGTTCAGTTGTGTCTGACTCTTCATGCTCCCCTTTGGAGTCTTCTTGGCAAAGATACTGGAGTGGTTTGCCATTTCCTTTTCCAGTTCATTTTACAAATGGGGAAACTGAGGCAAACAGGGTGAAGTGACTTGCTCAGGGTCACACAGCTAGTAAGTGTCTGAAGCTGTATTTGAACTCAGCAATGTGAGCTGCACGGAGCTCTATGCACTATGGCGTCACCTAACTACCAAGAAGCTTGACCAACTGAACACAGTCCTCGAGACAGGGCCTGACCAGGGTTAACAATAGCAGTTCTATCTTCCTTTCTTGATACTGGAAGCGATTTCTCTCCTAAAGTAGGCTGAGTACTTGGCAGCAGCCGCAGTGAGATGACTCATACTGGCCTTGCAGTCATCAAGAACTTCTAGCTTTTCTTCAGACAAACTGCCTAACCCTGCCTTCCCCCACCTTGTGCTGGTGCAATGGGTTTTTTTAACCCATTAGCCTCTCTGAGGCTACTAAAACCTCTTTGATCTCATTGCAACCTTTCTGACCCCAGCAATGCCCTCCTTGACCCTCTAACAGACTCCCTGACCATGTGAGCAACTCCCCAGCTCTAAGATAAACTCCAAGAACTTCCGTTCAAGCAGAAGCCTTCCTCCCTGCTCCATTACACCCTGTTGACTGCTCCAGAATCCTCAGCAGGGTGGGGGAGTCAGGGGCCTTGGAGACGGGCAGGGAAAGGAATTTCAAACAGCAGGTTTCAAAGGCTCTAGGAATATCAGAGTTGCCAGCTGAGGGAAAAAACATACAAATGAAAAGAGCTTTTGACAGCCATGCCCCAGAAGATGGGGAGTCTCATTCTGAAGCAGGGTTTATCTCTGAGCTGCCAACACAGCAGCTGCCAGTTATCTGCAAGGGGCATCTAAAGAGCTCATGCCTCCTGCCAGTCTTGGGTGCCAGGTCCCCTGTGACATCTCTCATGATCATTAGCACCTTCCTCCCTTACCTCCTCCTCCCTCCCTCCTTCCTTCCTTTCTTCCTTCCTTTCTTCCCTCCCCTATCAAGCCATCTCTCCCTAGGCCCTGGATGAAAAGCAAAATAACAAATACTAGCGCTCCTATCCCTCTGTCTGTCTCTCTGCCTGATAATCCATCTGTCTCACTGACTTTTTCCCAATACCATTTATCAGACTGGTATGATGTGATGCAGAGAATCCAGGAAAAAGAAAAGCAAGAGTAGTTCCTGCCTTCAGGGAGCTTGCAGTCTAGCCTGAGAAGGCAGGTTCAAATGACAATAAGTAACAATTTTTTAATCCTTCAACAAGCATTTGTTAAACCCCTACAATGTACCCCCCTGGGGAACCAAAGGCAAAAGTGAAACCATTCCTGCCCTCAGGGAGCTTACATTCAATCAGAGGAGACAGCATATGCATAAATAAGCATGTACCAAATGAATATAATGTACATAGAGCACACTGTGCGGCTAGGTGGTGCCATAGTGCACAGAGCACTGGGCTTGGAATCAGGAAGACTCATCTTCATGATTTCAAATTCGACCTTAGTTTAGGAGCTGTGTGACCCTGGGCAAGTCACTTAACTGTTTGCCTCAGTTTTCTCATCTGTAAAATGAGCTGGAGAAGGAAATGGCAAAGCACTCCAGTATCTTTGCCAAGAAAATCTCAAATGGAGTCACAAAGAGTCGGACATGAGTGAAAAACAACTTAACAACAAGATAGAACTTTATTTTAAAGTTTGCAAAGAGCTTCATTATCTCATTGAGGCCCTTTGAATTAAGTGCTACTAGGATTATTATCTCTCTAATCTAATACAGACAAAGAGAGTGAGACTTAAGGAGGTGGTCATTAGACCATAGGAACACAAGAGACAAGTATCAGAGACCGAATTTGAACTCAGGTCTTTCCAGTTCCCCCTTCAGTGTGATGGGGGTTATCCTATGGACAGATATTAATGATGGTCACGTAAGCAGAGAGAGGGTAGTCTCTGAAGAAAATAAATTTTCCTAACTTCATAACTTTGCCAGGTCGGCTGCTGCCATTTCTCCTGCATTTCTCCAGACCAGAGCAGCAGGAGTAATTGGGCAAAAACACACAGACACAAATACACACACACACACACACACACATTCCCTTCCCTTGGGCTGTAGCTAGGCCTTTCCTCTTCATAGGGCAAGACCTGGGGCCACTCTATAAAGCCCAAGCCCAGACTCTGGCTTGTTCTCCCTCCCCACCTTTCTGAATGTTTTTACCCCAAGAAATCATAGCATCAAAGGACCTCAGAGATAATCTAGCTTAGGGGTTCATAACCTGGGGTCCACAAATTTATTTGGGTTGGGAGGGGGGTGTTGGAGGCAATAGAGGTTAAGTGACTTGCCCAGGGTCAAACAGCTAGTGTCTGAGGCTGGATTTGAACTCTGGTCTTCCTCCCTCCAGGGCTAGTGCTCTGTCCACTATGACACCTATCTACCCCTACAAACTTGTTTTTAAAAAAACATTTTAATATCTGTATATATCATATACAATATAATATATAATAATATAATATATATAATTTTCTTTATAATCCTAAATAACATTTTACCCATGTGAAAATCTCATTGTAAGAAGGGATCCATAGATTTTACCAGACAGCCAAGGGGTACAAGACACAGGCAAAAAGGTTAAGAGCCCCTGATCTAGTCCAAACCCATCAGTTTACATCTGGAGACACTGGGGACCAGAGAGGGAAAGTTATTTGTCCTGGATCACACAGGAAAATAACCCATCTTCAATCCAGTTCCTCTGATTCTAAATCGTGCACCTGAAAGAGAAGGGCTCCTGGCCCTTGAAGAAATCACGGTGACGTGTGACTGGAGATCATGCCAGGGGAGAGCCAGGGAGGGGCTGAAATACGTGAAGTCCCCTCTCCCCTCTCCGTCCCGTGGGCTTTTAGATGGATGGAGTCAGGCAAGCAACGTTTTTCTAAGCCTTGAAAAATGGCCCTGAGGCTCGGGAGACAAGGCTGCTCATCTGTCACTCCCAGAGAGCCCAGGGGCCCAGCAGGGGCTGCAGAGGACATCTGTTACCAAGAATGATAGGGCTGTTCTGTCAGAGACGGAGTTGTCAATTCTGCAGGCTCTGGGAAGAGCAGAGGAGGAGGCAGAGGGCAGCCAGAGGAGGATTTAACCTTGTCCCTTCCATCCACAGGCCTTTTTTCTATTCCTGGGTCTGTTAGGAGAAAGATATGGCCCACGGGGCCCTAGGAGGTGATTGACTGTCAGGCTGCTGGTGCTGGGTGTCCCTGAAAGGAAAGAATCATGTCTCGAATTACCTGCAGTGGCCCGGGACGAGGTTTGGCACACTGGGGGCACTTAATATAATATAAAGCATCTCACCTCCGTATTCCTTGAGGAATAAAATAATAAATAATCCTTGAGGAATAAAATAAAATAATAATAATACAGAGCCAAGAGGCAATGTGAAATGCTAGGAACAGACCCTTTGATTCAAAGGTATATGCTCTGCTAGGCACATACCCCAAGGAGATCAAAGATGGACGCAGACACCTAAGTATTCACAGCATCACTTTTTATGGTAGTAAAGATCTAGAGGGCAGCTAGGTGGCACCATAGCGGATAAAGTGCTTGGCCTAGAGTGAGAAAGACTCATTTTCCTGAGTTCAAATCCAGCCTCAGACATTTACTAGATGTGTGACCCTCGGCAAGACACTTAACCCTGTGTGCCTCAGTTTCCTCATTTATAAAATGAGCTGGAGAATGAAATGGCAAACCACTCCAGTCTCTCTGCCAAGAAAACCCCAAATGGGGTCATGGAGAATCAGACAGGACTGAAAATAACTGAATGACAGTGAAAAGAACTGGAAACAAAGTAGTTGTTCCATGATTGAGAAATGACTAAATAATTAATGGTACGTAATGTAACAGAATAGGACCATGCTGTAAGAAAGGATGAACTGGAAGAACGGAGAGAAGGATAGGAAGACACTTGTGCACTGAATGGGAGAGTGGAAAGAGGCCTGGCTCTGATCAAGAGGACCTGAGTTCAAATCCTGCCTATGGGGTTACTATCTGAGTAACCATGGACAAATCACTTAACCTCAGTTTCCACAACTGCATAAGGAAGAGTATGACCTAACTAATCTCCAAGGGCCCTCCTAGTTCTAGCATTCTACTCTATCAGTGATCACATTGACTCTGCTCTCAGTGATTACAATGCTGAGGAAGCATAGATATCGGATGAACCCAAGGAATCCTTGATTTCAAGCATTCCAACCCTGAAAAATGGGCATAAAAGTATTTACACTACTGATCTCCCAGAACTCAGGAATGAATTAAAAAAGAAAAAAAAATGGTAAAACAAATAATAGCAAAAAAAAAGTAAAGCGTTATTGTTTATTGTTCATTTTCACCAGTAGGATATCTATGGTCAAAGCCCGTAGGGGGATTTTCCAACTGTTTGGGGATCTTGGGGAAGCAAAAATTTTCAATCAAATTATTTTTGCCCTAAATTATTCAAGTAATGGACCCTGTATGAAGAAAGCACAGAGTTTACATGGCACAAGAATTGGGAAACAGGACAGAATCCATAAAACTAAGGCTGCGTAGACATCAATATGTTCTTTTCATGTCACTCAAGCCAACCTTGAATCTATCCTGTGGTTCTGGCCTGACTAGACTCACAGTTCCACAGGCCTGCCATCCTGGCCACTATACAGAGGCAGAGACCACAAACCTTCCAAGTCAGGAGGTAATGATTTTTCCTTCTTGCTAGAAGTTTTTAAGCAGAAGCAGGACCACTGCTCATCAGAGATGTGGTACCTGGAATTCCTGGATGGTTACAGGCTGGAATAGAAAGTCTCTGAGGTCCCTTCCAGCTGGAAGGATGCTTCTACCATTGTGAGAGGGAGTGTCCAGATTGGACGGAATGATGGAGAGGTTTGGCGTTTCCCCAGGCAATCGGAGTAGGCTTCCCCGAGGAGTTGGCAGTTAAGGAGCCAGTTAAGATGATGCCCGGGAGACTAGACAAGTACAGAGGGTGTTCTGTGGGGGAGAAGGCTGGATGGCATGCCCCAGATAAATGGTCATCCCCGGCCCTGGGTCTCCTGCTTCCATGATCTGATCTGGTGACAGAGCAGTTTTGTACTGGTACTTGCCTCCTTCCCTCCTCGTCAGTTGCCTCTCCTTGCAAACTCTGCAGTCTCAGACAGGAACCAGAGACAAATAAGCATTAAGAAGAAATCCAATTGTGGTCAGTTTTGTTTTTGTTTAGACTGGGTCTCCTTCTCCTGCCCAGACTGGAGTAGGGAGGCCACTGGCGGCCCCATCCTAATACCACTCAGAACAGAATGGCTCCGTTTTTCTGACCTGGGCTGATTCACCCCTTGGGAGGCAGCCCAGTGACCCTCAGTTCCCAGAGGCTCACTCCACTGACGCCATCCTTAATGTGAACCCCTTGGCTTAAACCCAACTGTGGCTCCAAATTCCTAAAATCAAGTGATCTACCAGCCTCGGCCTTCTTGGCCTGGCCAGGCACTACAGGAGGAAGGCCCACTGCCTGGTGGGGACCTGTTTCAGTGCAGTTAGCTAATTAGGGTCAGTGAGTCAGCGAGGAGACATCATCAGACCGTAACTGCTTTTATGTATGTGTTTGTGGAAACCCATGAGACCGCCACTCAACCACTTCCCTTCCTACTTCCTGGCCCGGGAGGCTGTCACCCAAACTGCTCCTTGTGCCCCCCACCATTCCAGGCTTGCCCAGAATCTGCTTCCCCATGCACTTCTCCATCTTCCATGGGTCCCAGCCTCCCCAGGTCCTCCTGGGACTCTTACACACCCTCTCTTCCTGTACCCATCTCACTTCTACCCCTCCCCCATCACCTCCCACCTGGGACTCCCACATCCAGTGCGAAAAGTAATGGATTTGGAAAACAAGTTCAAACCCTGACTCTCACTTACTCCTTTTTGACCTCGAGCAAGTCACTCCACATTTCTATGCCTCAGTTTCCACATCTGTAAAAATCAGAGTATTAAACTAGACGACCTCGAAGGTCCCTTCTAGCTCTAAATCTGTTATCTTGTTATGCTATGATTCTGTCCTATGGCTAGGTCCTGGGCCCCCTGGGACTGTCCCCCAGGGCTACTCCACCCCCACTGCTACTGTGCCCTTGACATGGCATTAAATACAATGACATTTAAGCTTACAAGGTGGTCATTTGTGGCAGCTTGAATCAGACGTGGGCTAGCCGGAATGTTTTTCAGTTTACCTCTCTTCTCCCCCTTCTCCCTGTCTGCCCTGCCTTACTTACTCTACTAGGCTTAGAAGGGATGGATGGCACCGGAGACAGAGAGAGGAGCCACAAGCCAGGGTCTTATGTGTATGAGAGACAAACTATTTTTTCCCCCAGCAGGATGTCCAGAGCCCTCCTGGGAGGGACAGTGGCCTGCTTGCGCCTGCCACCTCTGAATAACTCTCTTATCTGTCTCTCTCTTCTGCCTATGCATGGAAAAGAGGAAGGGAGAGGGGGAGGGAAAAAGGGGGAAGGGAAGATGAATCTGAGGTTCGGCATATGTGAGTCAGAGAAAATTGGTGCCTTGGCATTCTGGGGGGAGATTTACAGGGCAATTAACATTTTGCTGCCTTCTAAACTGCTGCTTGCTCCTCCTCCAGGGAGGAGAAGGATTGAGGAGGAAGGGCCCCAAAACTACAAAGTGCCTCCAGCCATGAGACATGGATGGTGTGGATGTGCAGACTGGAGGCTGCTGCAGAGGCAGAGAGATAGGGAGAAATAGCTATTTGGGTTCTTCGGGTTCTTTTGGCTCTTCCAGCTGAAGATGGGGGGGGGGGAGACAGGTAGGGACAAAGCTCCTGGCAGCCAGACCAGGCTCCCAGAACATCGTCTACAGCCCTGATTGGAACCCCAAGACCAGGTTGTTGTCTATTCCCTCCAGACATGCCTCACGGAAGGATAGGAGGGGAAGAAAATGGGATACAAAGGAATTGTGGCCCCTGGAAATGTTATCCAGGCCTGAGGATTGGAGCAGTGAGCTCTGAGGAGAGCACCTCCCTCACTCCTACCCTCCAGGGCTTTCAGAGACCATATACAAAATTCACAGTGACTCAGTGACCCTCCAGAGTAGTGGTCTCCGCATTGGCGGTGTATGATTAACCAGCTGTAGGGTGGGAAGATGGGTCCAACCCATTGGACCATGAGCTCCTTGAGAGTAGGGATTATCTTTTGCTTTTCTTGGTGACCTTGGTGCTTAGCCCAGTGCCTGGCACATGGTAGGTGACTAAAAAATAAATGCTTGGGGTAGTGAGGTGGCACAGTGGATAGAGCACCAGCCCTGGAGTCAGGAGGACCTGAGTTCAAATCCGGCTCAGACCAAACACTTGACACTTACTAGCTGAGTGACCCTGGGCAAGTCACTTAATCCCAATTGCCTAAAAAAAAAAGAAAAAGAAAAAGAAAATAAATGCTCATTGACTTGACTTGACTTGACATCCTATTCTTTCCATAATTCATGGGGATTGACTCCAAAACAGCCATGCCTACACTCCTGCCCCAAACAGTTCCCATTCCATCCCTCCCTCTTCTATGCCATTGGGAAAATTCTTCTCCTTCCTTTCCCCCACCCCATTACTATATGACTGGGTAGCCACTTTCAGGAATAGGCTCTGGGCAGGGAGATAAAGAATAACCACTGAGCAGTGACCCCCCCCCACCTCTCCTTTTCACTTTGGATGGGACAGAGAGTCTCCTAGGACAAGCAGGCATGAATGGGGTCACAGAGTTCATTAAATTGTTTTCTCCCCCCCAAACTAGTCCTTTTCCAAATAGCCTTACAACTGTATCCCAGCTTCTCACAATTTTAGAGTCATCTCCCTCAATGCTTCACTCCCACCTACCCCGTTCTCCCCAATACCTGATAAATTGCCAGATCTTACTATTTCTACCTGCACAACATTCACAAATCCATTCCCTTTTTTCTACTCCCATCACCTCTCATGCATACTATTACAACAGGCTCTTAACTGGTCTTCCTGCCTTAAGTCTCTCCCCTTTCCAATCTGTCCTTCATATATCTGCAAAGTGGTTTTACTAGAGCACAGATCTGACCATACCCTCCCACCCCTGCTCAAGAAGCCTCAATGACTCCCCATTGATTCTGGGAGCAAACACTATTTTATCTTTTATTTATTAGTAAATTTTTATTCATTTTAAACTTAAATACAAAACAAGAAAAGAAAAAAAAAGAACATTTCCACGTATACAGCAGAACAAAGGAGAGGATTCAGTATAAAACAATAAATTTCCATTTCAAGAAAACCTATATAACAAATAGTACAGAAATACTATTTTATCTTTATCTCACCCTTCTCTGAGCTCTATTTTGTATAAGTTTTATTTTATTTTTAATTAATTTATTTATTTTAGTTTTCAACCTTCACTTCCATAAGTTTGAGTTTTAAATTTTCTCCCCCTCTCTCCTCTCCTCTCCCCAAGACGGCATGCAGTCTGATATAGGCTATACATATACATTCTTAGGAAACATATTTTCACATTAGTCATGTTGTAAAGAAGAATTAGAAACAATAGGAGGAACCACAAGAAAGAGGAAACAAAACAAAACAGAAGAAAAAAAACAGCAAATAGTATACTTTGATCTGCTTTCAAACTCCATAGTTCTTTCTCTGGATGTGGATAGCATTTTCCATCATGAGACTTTTGGAAATGTCTTCGATCCTTGCATTGCTGAGAAGAGATCAAAGTCATCACACAGCGTGGCTGTACAGTGTTCTCCTGGTTCTGCTCACTTTACTCAGTATCAGTCCATACAAGTCTTTCCAGGTTTTTCTGAAGTCTGCTTACTATTTTGTATAAACTTTATAAAGTACATAGTTATTAGTACAATAGTACATGCCTATAATATTAAAACTATTAATATTATTAATTATTCATATATTTAGATACATATACATACAAACCAACTTAGCTGAAGCAGCAAGGCACCCAGAGGGAGAGTCCAAGTTCCAAGGAACCTTAATGGAGATAGCCCAGAACCCAGAATCCAAGAGCCTTGGAAATATCAGTGTCCCTAGACCACCATCCATGCTGCTATGCCAGACCCCTGAGCCATCAGTGAGGGGACGAATTACTGGGGAGGAGGGGTCCACCTTCTTTATCTATATTACCACCCCCAAAGGTTGACCAACTGCCACAGAAGGCAGGTAAAGCCCTCAGCCCCCCAGTCCCGCTTCCAGCCCACCCCTCAAAGCCATCATCCCCATGGAAATGCCACCTGGATATTTTGGGGCTGAAGCCATAGTTACTGAAGACCCAGAAAAGAAAGCTGCTCATACCCAATCCTTGGCACTATCAGAGGGCCCAGTGTCTGAAACAGACGTTGCTTTATTAAGGGAAATAGCATTAAAAATGAGTCATTACCATCTGATTTTCTGCTGTACCTTCAAGACCATGAGCCTTTTCCCTCCTGTTTGCAGCCGAAACCTCCTGGAAGGGCTGTCTCCCCCTATGTGAGATCCTTAAGAAAAAGATCTCTCCGGGCTTTTGTGTTTGCACATAATTAATGATTTTTTCCCTTTTCTTTTAAACAGCTAGGGTTGATGGATAGAATACTGGAGCTGGAATCAGGAAGGCCTGAGTTCGAATCCTTATAAGCTGTGCGACCCTGGGCAAATCACTTCACCACTATGTGCCTCAGTTTCCTCATCTGCAAATGTGGATCATAATAGCACCTACCTCCCAGAGTTGTAGTGAAGATCAAATGAAATTATATTTGTAAAGTGCTTTGCAAACTTTTAAGTACTATGTTAACATCAGTTATCAATAATATAATTAATAAATTATAATTCATTACATAGATAACAAAATATATAATTGACAAGGTATTAATAAATTATGGTTATAGTTAATATTAATACATTATAACTAATAAATCAGTAAATGGCAAACTTTTTCCAAAGCCTGCATTTTAAATTTCAGTGCACCCCTTTGCCTAATGCTGCTTAATTTATATTTGTCTTCCTTGGTTGGTAGGCATGAGGGAGTAGAGTTTACTTTGATAGGCTCATAGATTTAAAGCTGGATGAGACCTTAGAAGCTCTCTGGCCCAACCCCCTTCATTTTACAGATGAGGAAGTTGAGGCCTGTGGAGATTAAGGACTTCATTCAGAATTACACAGGTTGTGTCAGGTGAGATTCCAGCCCAGATCTTCTGATTCAACCACCAGCCTAGGTTCTTCCCACTGCACCACACAGTTTCCCCTTTCTAGGGACTGGAATGGGTTTCCTTGCAAGGTAATGGGATCCCCATCATTAGAGGTATCTGTGCTAAAACTGGATGATCCTTCATCAGGTATGTTGTGGAGGGGATTCTAATTCATGTAAGTATTGGACTAGATACCTCTTTTTTTTGTTTGTTTGGTTTTTGTTTTTGTTCTTTTTTGTTTTGTTTTTTTTAGTGAGGCAATTGGGGTTAAGTGACTTGCCCAAGGTCACACAGCTAATACGTGTCAAGTGTTTGGTCTGAGGCCAGATTTGAACTCAGACCCTCCTGACTTGAGGGCCGGTGCTCTATCCACTGTGCCACCTAGCTACCCTCAGATACCTCTGAGATCCCTTCTAGGGCTGAGATCCTATGTAATGGAGCGGAATACAGGACAGGCACCAGCTGGTCTCCAGGATCCAATGATGACTCATTTCTCTGCTGTGAAGCCCACAGTGATCCTCAGTCACGACAAGAGAAAGGATCCTTCATCCCCATTCAAACTAATAATACACTGAATACAGGACAGCATCTATTTCACCTAACACACAGGATTCACACTCAAGCCCATAAACATTCAAAAACAAAATTCCTTCCCTCTCTGTTGATCCTCACTTCCCCCAAGGACCTACATAACCCTCCATCTTAATGGTGCTATAGTGGGATTGAATCTTTCCCACAAAGCAAAAGTCCATTCATTGTCCCTATACTTGTACAATCCACATGACTCACAGTACTCTTACTGCTCTGAGATTCTGTCTCCTGCTTTGTCAGGAAACCACCACTGGAGCTAAGATACTTGTCCCAGGAACAATAAGTATTATTTTTATGACATTTTAATGTTCAAAAGTGTTTTACATGTTTTTTTTACATGATCCTCACAACAACCCTGTGAGGCCAATGTTGTTATTATCCCCATTTACAGATGAGGCAACTGAGGCTCAGATACATTTAGTGACTTGCCAAGAGTCACAAAGCTTGCAAGGGACACAGTCAGGATCTGAAACCAGGTCTTCTTAATCCCAAAGCCAGGGCTCTTGTTACTTTACTGTATACCTCCCAGGTAACTCCTCTCCGTGGTACTGAACTCTTCTTTGATTCTACACTGGCAATCCGCTGCTGTTAGCTTCTACACCTTCAGTTCCTAGCTTGACCCAGGAACTCGAGGGTCAAATAAAATAATATATGTAGAGCACTTTGAAAACCTTAAAGCATCATGTGGAAATGGTGTTATTATTATTACTGCCTCTGTCTGTTGCTATCTCTGATGTCGTATGGTTCCTCCTGTCCTGGGGACATATAGTTTCCTGGAAGGGCTACACATGTCACTGCTGCCCTCAGTGAGCTGCCTATCATTATGGAGCCTTCCCAAGTCCCCAAAGTATGCAGAAAGGAGCCTTCAACCTAGTATACTTTAAGGTGATGCAGATTTTTTAATTGGGTAGCTGGGTGGCACAGTGGATAGAGCACCATACCTGCAGTCAGGAAGAGTGAGTTCAAATCTTGCCTCAGACATGTACTAGCTGTGTGACCCTGAGTAAGTCACTTAACCCTGCTTACCTCAGTTTCCTCATCTGTAAAATGTGCTGCAGAAGGAAATGGCTAAACTACTCCAGGATCTCTGCCAAGAAAACCCCAAATGGAATCACAAGGAGTCAGATGTGACTGACACCATTCAACAAAAAATAAAAAATTTTAATTAGAGAAAAATGTAGAATACATCCTCTGGAGGAGCCTGATGAAGCCCTCCTGAATCTCCCTCGAATTTATTTAACAAGGTGTTCATTACCTCAGCCAGACTATAAGGTGTGAACACAACTGTCCTTGAGTACCTCCCTTCCCCCTTTAACAGTTCACCTAGTAAAGGAAGATTGATTCATAGTCAGTTCATACTCCTGGGCTCCAGCCTTTGACTGGACCTTAAGAGAGGGAGTTGACAAAGACAGACAGGGAGAGCTAAAGAGGGGGAGGGTTAAGAGATAGACAAGAGAAGAAGGGTCAATATTCAGAGGCTCAGTCTCAGTTCCCTGGAAGGAGAGCTTCTATATCTGAGAGAATCCTCGGAGCAACCACAATGCCCCAGTGATGGAAGCAGATTGAGGCAAGGCAACAGTCAGCTGCGCCTGGGCCATGCTGGAATTATAGGGACGTGAGCCATCAGCATTGGTGAAGCAACTGAGATCAAGCCTCCTGGAACTAAGATGAAGTCCCTGGACCAAGAGGGAGTGGAGTGGAGGAGCATCAAAGCCTACAGCCATAATACGGAGGGGAAAACCCCAAATTTTTCTTGCACTGGTACTGTGAGTTATGTGAACTGTGCAGGTCCATGGGGAAAGAGTCAACTGCCTTTCCACTCCAAGTATATTTTCTTTGTGAGGGGCCTCAACCCCAGTCTGGAGGACTGTATAGACCCCTGGGTGAAGGTGTAGACCCCTGGAAGTATAGGTTGTTCGACTCTAGAAATCCCAAGTAGGCCTTCTCTTTGTGGAAATTTGTGGGGGGCCAGAGGTGCAGAGAGAAACCCAGCATATAATTCCCTGGGAATGTGGAGTTCATCACAAATGGAATTAATATTGGCTGGAGCATTTATGGACTCTGGTACAAGTCTTTGCAGGGATTTTTGTTCAATTAAATAAAACTTGTCCAGCATTCACATTATTATTAGCTCAAGGCAGGGGTTCTTAACTTTGTTCCATGATTTTTTTTAACTTTTGATGACCATTTTAATAGAATTTGGTTTCCTTTATAATTCAATACAATTTATTCTATGTATTTAAAAACATTCGCAGGAGGAGTCCATCCATAGGCTTCACCAGAATGACTGCCAAAAGGGTTTATGACATGAATGTTGAGACTCTCTGGACCCTAAGGGGGTACATAAGAACTGAGGACTCTTTTCCTTTTTGTGGAGACATAAGCTAAAAAGAAATTTTTTTAAGGCCAAATTCTCGAAATCATCGTTGGGGTTGGTCTCTGCCCAAAGAAAGAGAATTTGTGAGATAGAACTTGACCCATGCAAACCCAGAGGTGTGAACTGATCTCTAAGTTACCCTTCCAAGGTGAAATCCCAGCCCCTGGACCACCCTCAATGGAATATTTTAACATTTTCAAGCAAACTCAATTTAGGGTTTATGCCTGCTCCAGGGAAGAGGGTCCTATTTACATATCTCTTGTTAAGGTTAATTTTTTTCTAACCCCCCAAAAGGGAAATAAATAGAGGTAGGGTGGTACAATCACCTGGCATCACTGTCACTTACAAATCTCACACTCACAGTGACCACTCCAAGGACAAAGGCCCAAATTCTACTCTGCCATCACCTACTTCGAGGCAGCTAAGTGGTACGATGGTTAGAGTGCCAGAACTGGAGTCAGGAAGACTGAGCTCAAATTTGGCCTCAGACACTTACTAGCTGTGTGACCCTGGGCAAGTCACTTAACCCTGTTTGCCTCAGTTTCCTCATCTGTAAAATGAGCTGCAGAAGGAAATGGCAAACCACTCCAGCATCTTGTCCAAGGAAAACCTCAAATGGGGTCATAAAGAGTTGGATGTGACTGAACACCACCAAAATTGCCTATTTCACCTAGCAGGAGAATGGGCAGCCACAAACACTTTTTGACCAGAAGCCAACTTGAATTTCATACATCGACCTTCACAGATGGCGAAATAGGCACGGGGACCAGAGCACAGACAACACTTAGCCACCCAGATGCTCACAATGGAGGCGGAGGATCTCATTAAGCCAACTAAACCTTGCTCCCTGTCAAGCTGATCCAGAGGCAGATTCACTGATTTGCTAATTGTTCTTTCTTGCTGTCACTGTTAGTCAATTCATCCTTGGCAGTGACTGGCTGGTGATTCAGAGCCCTCTCCATGCTCAATAGGAAGGGGAAATTATTTTCCAGGGAGGCCATTAAGCTCCATCTTGGTTTTCTGTTTGCTGGTTTCAGCAAATCATGAGTGTTCCCATTAGAAGCTTTTGTTGGTCTTGCGGCTTTTTTATTCTGAGAACAGCTTTCTTCTGTTCCTAGAAATGCTAGTGTTCCCATATTGGTGACAAATGGGATCCTGGGCTCAGAGCTTCTCTTTGCATGGGGCCTCACCCTCAGGGTAGTACTGTAAGTCTGAAAGATTGTCTAGACCCCTGAGAGGAGGTAGAGATCCCCAGAGGTGTAGGCTATTAGACCTATCCAGCTTGATGGAAACTCCTTCAGACTGGTACTGTGCAAAGAGTGTTGGGCATGGAATCAGGGAAACTGGGTTTGAATACTGGCTTTGCTATTTACTACCTGCCTGACCTCGGAGAGAAAGACAGACAACTAGGTAGATGATAAATAGGTAATAGTCAGATAGAAGGAGAGGTAGTAGATGATAGTTAGAAAATAGACAGATAGACAGACACACAGACAGAGAGACAGACAGACAGACAGCCAGATAGATAGATAGATACATACATGAATACATACATACATGAATGGATGGATGGATGGATGGATAAATGGATGGATGGGTGGATAAATGGATGGATAGATGGGTGGATAGATGGGTGGATAGATAGATTGACAGACAGGTAGACAGATAAATAATAAACAGGATAGATAGTAAATGATAGACAGATATAAAGATAGACAGCTAGATAATAGATGGTGAGATAGATGTATAGGCAGTAGATGATTAGATTATTGTTTGTCTTTCATTCTTGAAGAGGAACATGACATCAGGGAGGTTGTGCCATGACATGCAAGTGAATTGGACTTAAGTGAGGCAGGGCTGTGCAAAGTCAACAGCCTCACTTTCTCCTCTGGAGCCATCTGGGTCCAGCGGCAAGATATAGATCAGGCCCACTAGAGATGGACCAAGATACAGTGAGACACCTTGGCCTTTTTAAGCTAAGCTAAAACAGATAGGTTGGTAGACACACAGATAGGTAGATAGGGCTTTTATTAAGGGCTTACCTTGTGTCAGGAACTTCACCATGTGCTAAGATACAAATACAAGCAAAAAGAAAAACATCCCCTGCCCACCCAGTATGATACTGAGGCAAACTGGTCTCCTAGTTTTTCCCTTAAAACTCCAAGTCTAGATATGGATAATAATAATAATAACAATAACAATAACAATAACAATAGCAGCTAACATTGATAAAGTGCCTACTAATGTGCTGGGCATTGTGCTAAGCACTTTACAATTATTATCTCATCTGATCCTCACAACAACCCTGGAAGGTAAATGCTATTGTTATGCCCATTTTATAGATGAGAAAAATGAGGCAGAGGTAAAGTGACTTGCCCAGGGGTCACACAGCTAATAAATGCCTGAGACCAGATTTGAATTCAGATCTTCTTGACTCCAGGCCCAGCACTCTAGCTCTGAAAGTGAACCCATGAAGTAGTTTTCGTGGCTCTAAGATCAATTACATACCTTGTGGTTTATTTTCATGCCCTCCTCTCTATCCATACAGCTACCACCCTCAGAGTTTATGCCCTAATTACTTTTTTTGCTTGGATTAATGCAGTGGCCTCCTAACTGATCTCCCTGACTCAGACCTCTTTCTACTCCAATCCATTGACCATACAACTGCCAAAGGGAAGGTTTAACCATGTAAGCATGCTGTCCTCTAGGTTTCCGTGGCTCTCACTTACCTCAAAGATGAAATTTAATGTCCTTTTTTGAACTCAGGTTCCCTGACATACAATTCAGCACTCTTGCCTCTGTACCATGATATCTCTCATCAATCTGACTCGGTTTGTGAGACAGCAGTAGCTATTAAAGGCAGGGCCCCCTGCAACTCTGATTTGGGGAGTTTTGCCCTGAAGTTGGCCCAATACTGGACCACCCCTCTGTCACCCAAAGCTTTCCATATGCAAACTGGGGGCTCTCTTCTCTTTGACAGAAAGAAGGGGAGGGGGAAGATGGAGGAGGAGGAGAAAGAGAAAGAGAGGCATCCCCAGGGGTGTTGATGAGGAGAGGAGGGTTGGGATGAGGAGATGCTGAAGATGCTTTGATCACACTTGTCAAAGAGAAAGGACATTTAGAAGTCACCTCTGCAGAAATGCAAAATACAGAAGCTTGTTTCAAGGCAGACACTTCTTTATATGCGCACCTCCATGCTGGGCTGATAGATCAGGCTTATCTGATGTCAGCCTACTGGTCCTCGTGAATATAGTTAATTATCCCTCTCCACTAATCAACAATCTCCAGGGACCCCTTATTGCCTCTGGAATCAAGTTCAAATTACTTTGCCTGGCATTCAAGGCTCTCTACAAAGTGGTCCCACTCTGCCTTTGTAGCCCTGTAGTGCTCCTCCTGGGGCATGCCTTTCCCTTCCCCAACTCTTTTTTTGACTGTTGAAGCCCCCCTACCCATTCTTGAAGGCTCACTGCCAATGCCACATCCTCCAAGAAGCCTTCCAGATTCTCCTCTTACTTACCCCAGTTGATTACTATGTTTTTCCTTCTTAGATCTTGGAAAACATTATGATCACACCCCTCTATCAATCAACATTTATTAAACGTCTACCATGTTCCAAGAACTGTGAACTTACTGTTCAGTATAGAAACACTTTTTATGTAATACTGTGGGTTATGATTACTGATGTCTATGTCTTCTCCTCCTTCTAGGCTGTAGACTCCAGGACATCAGGGATCAGTCCTACCTAAGCTTTATTCATCTTACTATGCTCAGTACACAGTAGGTGCTTAATACATGTTCATTCTTGTCACCCCCATCTCTTTTTTTTGAACTGGACCAATGATTTCCTTGGCATAGAGAGCTCCCTCTACCAATGCATATCTTCATCTTGTGCTTTACTGAGTGGACTCTGAGAGGTTAAATGGCTTGTCCAGGGTCAGACAGCCAGTAGGTGTCAGAAGCAGAATATGACCTGGGGTCTTACTCACTCTGAGGTCAGCAAACCCTCCTCTATGTCATATTGCTTCTCTTTGTTTTCAGAACCCAGAGCAGAAGCTTTGGGTTTGCATGGACCAAGTTCAATCATGGGGGATGGATTTCTCACAAAAGTTCCGTCTTTTGGCTTGTGGCCCCCATCTAGGATTTTTCTTCTCTTGGGGCTTTTATTTCCCCTCCGTTACAAAAAAAAGCAAAAGGACTCTCAATTCTCACACATGTTCTTTGGCTAACAATATACTTAATAATGTGTGGCAATCAACCCAACACAAAATCCTACAAAGATTTCCATGAGCATCCATAAATGGTCAAGACAATATTCATTCATTTATGTTTTCACCTAGAAGAAAACAGAGGGCCTCAAGGGTGGGGTGAGTTGTCCAAGGTCCTGACTTCCCCCTTCCCCTTCATTCCTTCTATGATTTTGTAACCAGCTGTAATACCTGATGAGATGCTAGGCACATCCTCTGAGGGAGGGACTAGATTCCCTGGAGCAAAGGAGTCTGTCCAGCAGAAGCAGTTAATAACAAATTCATTTCTGCGGAAGACTGTGAAGTACACCACCTCCTCTGTTTTACTGGCATCAGATCAGCATCCTCCTGGATGGGCTGCCTGATTGATGGTGGTTTAAAATCAGCATGAAGGAAAGGAATATCCTGGACAGTCTCTGCTAGCTAATTCTGTCACTGGTTTGGGGGATATGGGCACTTCATTCCTCCTCTCCCATCCCTATGGACCAGCATCAGACCAGCACGGACCAGACCCAATTCTTAATTGCTATCCCCGGGACCAGTTGCTTTAGTCCCAAAGGCAGCTAAGTGGTTCAGTGAAGAGAATACTGAGCCTGGAGTCAGGAAGGCCTGAGTTCAAATCCAACTTCAGATACTTAATAGCCATGTGATCCTGGACAAGTCACTTCTCCTCTATCTGTCTTATTTTTACCCAGCTGGAGAACAGGGTAGTAATAGCCGCTACTTCCCAGAGTTGCTGTGAGGATCAAATGAGATAATATTTGTAAAGCACAATGCTGACCTTAAAGTGCTATAAAAATGTAAGTTATTAATGTTCTTAAGGCCATTGTGTGTTCTGTCCCTGGTTATCTCTATGTCTCTACTTCATCTATCATTATCCTTATGTCTTCCTGCCCAGCCCAGGTCTCTGACACTTGCTCACCACAGGTTCCAGGCTCCTTGCTCAATCTTCATCAAGCAGGCTGAGGAGAGCATTTGAGTTGCCTACGTGCATCCCCAGGGACCAGCCATCCCCTCCTCTTCAATCCCCTGAAAGCCTCAGCCCTGCCCTACCCAGATCAGCTGAGGTAGACCTCTCATGTCACATTAGAACCTCTCAGAAGCAGTGAGGAAAAAGGAAGCTGAGGCCTAAAGAATAGAATCCTGCCCCTCCCATCCCAGTGCAGGCAGGTATAGTATAGGGCTATAATGGAATGTCTCAGAAGCAGGGAGAAAAGAAGAACCAGAGCCTAAAGAAAAGTGACTTATTCAGCCATGTGGCACAGTGGGTAGAGTGCCAGGTTCTCAATTAGGAAGACCCAAGTTCAAATCCAGCCTCAGGTACATACTACCTATGTGTGACCCTGGGCAAATTGCTTGTACACTCTTTGCCTCAATTTCTGTACTTATTCTCATTCTATTTACTCTGTACAAATTTTTTGATGCACTTGTCTCTCCCTTTAGAATATAAGCTGCCTTATAGGTAGAGACTGTTTCATTCTTTGTACTGGTATCTCTAGACCCTTGCATAGTGCCTGGAACACAGTTGTTGCTTAATAAATGCTTGTACATTGCTTGATTGGTTATATCAATCCCAGGGCTCCTGACATGCAAACTAGGATCTTTCCACTGGACCACACTGCCTTCTAGTCTGGAGCCAGTCTCTAGCATGCATGGTGTCTGTCAGGGCTTATGGTGGTGCGGTCCAAGTGACATCCCTATGACCACCTCAGACTGTAGAACAGACCCTGGGGTGTGGAGGCTGGGGGAGAGGTGGAGGGAGTCTTCTCTGCCTCAGCTGTGCCTGTACCTATGATGAAGGCTGGGAGAATAGAACATAGGTTAATTACTGGAAGATCTGCAGGCCTTTCCTCCTTCATTAGCAGAGGGGTAAATGGTTGCGAAGTAGCTTTAAATAAGGGATCAATGCTTGTTACGGGCTCTTCCTGGCCTGAGAGGTGTAAAATAAATATCAGGTCAATCTCCTCCTAAGGTGGAGAGATGGAAACATCAGAGATGGAGAGATGGATGAGGGGAAGGGAGAGGAAGAGTGAGAGAGAGAGAGGGAAGGGTGTGGGAAAAAGAGGAGATATCAGAAAGAGAGGAAGGGAAGAGAGAGAAAGAAAGAGAGGAAAGGAGAGGAGAAAGAGGAAGAGAGTGGGGAGGAAGAGAGGAGGGTGAGAGAGAGAGAAGTGAAAGGGAGAAAGGAAAGAAAGAAGAGAAAGAGAGAGGGGAAAGGAGGGAGAGAAGAAGGGTGAGGGGAAGGAAAGAAGAAAGAAAAAAGGAAGAGGGAGGGAAGGGAGAAAGAGGGGAGGAAGAGAGAAGGGCAAGAGAGAGAGAGAGAGGGAGAAGATGGGGAGAAAGAAGGAGGGAAGAGAAAGGGAGTGGAGAAGAGAGGGCAGGGAGAGAAAAGGAGAGATGAAGAGAGAGAAGGAAGGGAGAGAGAGAAGGAGGGAGTGAGAGAGAGAAGGAGGGAGAGTGGTAGGGAAGGGGCAGAGGGAGAGAGAGAGAGAGAGAGGAAAACATCTGTCTAGAACCTTGGGCCATGTGTGAAGCTATCTGGGGCTTCAGAGTTCTGTGACCTGGCCCTGGCCCAGCACAGCCATCTCTCCATTACTGCATCCAAGAAGACCAGGAGAACTAGGCTAATTGAAATCCCCAAGGGAAGCTAACCAGGCCATCACAACCAATTATTCTAACCTTCCCTGGAACTTCTCTCCATGCTGCTGACCAGGAGAGAAGCTAATGGATGGCATCCACATGGAGGCCTTGGGTTTCTGGGCCAGATATGCAGCTCACTGAGGAGAGAGGGAGGGTTTCTCAGTCCTCCTCACCTCCCTGTCACACATCCTGGCCCTTGAACATAACTGTGCAATTAAAGTCATTTTCAAAAATTGCTTTAGGAGATAGCCATCAGGAACAGAAAGAGCCCTAGACAGGGGGCTGAGTCCTTGCTTGCTATAGGAGCAGGGACAAGTTAGTGAAATCTCAGACTCTATCTCCTCATCAGGAAAATGAGTATTATCATATTTGCATCACCTACTTCACGGGGTTGTTACAAAGAAGGTGCTTTGTCAATTGTAAAGTGGTATAAAAATAGAGGTCATTGATTCATTTAGCAAGCACTGATTAAGCCCCCACAAGGTACAAGGCACTGTGCTCCATATTAGAGGCAAAAGACAAACCTCCATCACTGCTCCAGAAGTTCCTGTAGCTTCTTCTTTCCCCTGGGATCAAATACAAACTTCTCTGTCTCTAAGAGTATTTTCACAGTCTCACTCCAGTCTACCTTTCTAGACTGTGTGAGTGTGAGTGTGTGTGTGTGTGTGTGTGTGTGTGTATACACATTACTGGCCCCCACACACTACTCATTCTGTTCCAAACTGTCTGACTTGTTCCCCCATTCCATTGCCTGTCTTCATGACTTTGCACAGGCAATGTCTCTATGCATGGAATGCATCCCCTCATACTTGCCTGCCTAACTTCCTTCAAGGAAGCACTAGCCTGTTGTTGTTATTGAGTCATTTCAATTGTGTCTGACTCTTCATAACCCCATTTAGGGTTTTCTTGGCAGAGATACTGGAGTGTTTTGTCATTTCCTTCTCCAGCTCATTTTATAGATGAGGAAACTGAGGCAAACAGGGTGAAGTGACTTACCCAGGGTCACACAGCTAGTAAGTGTCTGAGGCTAGATTTGAACTCAGTTCTTCCTCACTCCAAGTCCAGTGCTCTATAGACTGCACCACATAGCTGCCCATCACTAGCTTAATCTCCACAACTGCTAGTGCCCTCCCCCAAGAAATTATTTTCTATTTATTTTCTATTAATGTGTTATTTCCCCCAATAGAATACAAGCATCTTGAAGGTAAGAACTGTGTTATATTTGTCTTGGTATCTATAGTAGCCATTGCAGTGCCTGAAACATAGTAGGAACTTAATAAATGCTAGTTGAATGCTGAATGAATTATGATAGTAAACAGTATTTCTCTAAATACGAGAGCAAACTTTATGAACAATGAAGAAAAAGTTAGAGGCTTTTCCAGAATTATCAGGGGCCAAGCAGATGCCTATACTATTGCCTACTATGGGATATTTATCAGAGAAACTTGTAGTTTTTTTCCTACAGTTACCTAGTTACAGTTACCAGTTACACAGTGCTAGAAATGTTAACTACAGCAGTAAGACAAGAAAAAAAAATAGAAGGAATAAGGAGAAGCAAAGAGCAAATGGAATTATAGCTTTTAGAAGCTTATATGATGATGTACTTAGAGATCACTAGAGAGTCAACTAAAAATTAATTGCAATAACTTCAGCAAAGTTACAGGATATAAGATAAATCCACATAAGTCATCAGCATTCCTATATATAACCAACAAAACCCAGCAGAAAGAATTAGAAAGGGAAATTCCATTCAAAATAACTGCAGGAAAAAAATTACAGAAGCTATAAGATATTTAGGAGTGTGTCTATCAAGAATCACTCAGAAACTATCTGAACTTAACTATAAAACATTCTTTGCAGAAATAAAGACAGACCTAAATAACTGGAAAAATATTAATTGCTCATGAGTAGGTCAAAATAATGTAATAAAAATTATAATGCTACCTAAATTAATTCACTCATTCAGAGCTATACCAATCAAATTCCCAAAAGAATATTTTATAGAGCCAGGAAAAAATAATGAAATTCATATGGAGGAATAAAAAGGTCAAGAATCTCAAAGGTAATAATGAAAAAGTGGGAAGGAACTGAATCTATCAGTACCAGATTTCAAACTATACTACGAAACAGTAATCCTTAAAACAATTTGGTACTTTTTTTAAGAGAGAGAGAGGGCAATCAGTGGACTGTGTTAGGTATACAACATACAAAAATAAATAAACACAGTTCTAAAAGAGGACCAATGATATCAGGAGGCTGATGTCTTGACTTGCAAGTGTGAATTGCGTTTAAGTGAGGCAGGGATGTGCAAAGTCATTAGCCTCAACTCATTCTCTCCTCCAGAGTCATCAGAGTCCAGTGGCAAAATATAGATTGGGATGACTGGCGATGACCCCGGATGCAGTGGGACACCCTGGCCTTTTTAAGCTAAGGTTTTTTTCAGAATGCACTATTTAACAAAAACTGGGAAACTGGACAGCAAGCAGGCAGTAAGGAAACACCTTACACCAAAATAAGATCCAAATGGACACATAACTGACAAACAAAAGGGAACATCATAAATAAATTAGTGAAGCAAAGAAGAAATTACTATTTAGATCTATGAATGGGAGATGAGTTCATGACTAAGCAAGTAATGGAAAAGATGACACAAGAAAAAATAGACCACTTTGATTACACATGATTTCAAAGTTTTTTTCATAAACAAATCAAATATAGTCAAAGTTAGAAGGGAACCAGGTAACCAGAGGGGAAAAAATTTACATGTTTCTCTGATAAAGGTCCCATATGCAATATATATAAGGAACTAATTCAAATATGTAAAACTAGGAGCCATTCCCCAAAAGATAAATGATCAAAGTATATGAATAGTTTTCCAAGGAAGAAAGCCAAGCTATCAACAATCATACAAAATGGGAGAGGTAGTTCCTCATCCAGGAGTTCCTTAAACCAATGGAATCACAGAGTTAGGCCCTATCTCATTCTTAGTTTACTTATAAGTCCTCCTGTCACGCCTCACCAGTGTGGATGTGACCCTGGGTTGTCATGGCAGTGCCAGCATACCAATGGAATTGTTAGATCCTCCCAAGATGAAGAAATTGCAAGCATGGGCCTTTTGACTGAATATGGGCCTGTCTTCTAAGCACCAGCTTACCTGAATTTAGAGAGACATTTCCAAGGGCTACTTCCCTAGGTAAGGATTTTTTTAATTCAGCAATTTATGAAACCATCTTCTAAACTAAGCATGGAAGAGTTGTGATCTGTGTCTGTGAAGTGGGTACTCGCATGATGAAACCATAGATTTTTGAAGGTTGAAGTCTTGCTTCTGACATATTCTAACTGTGTGACCCTGGGCAAGTGACTTCACTTCTCAGTACATCCAAGTGACTCTTTAAGACTGCCAGAAAAAATAACGAAACTCACATGGAAAAACAAAAGGTCCAGAATTTCAAAGGTAATAATGAAAAAGTGGGAAGGAAGTGAGTCTATCAGTACCAGATCCCAAACTATATATATATATGCAATAATTTGGTACTGTTTTGTTTTGTTTTCTTAGGGAGAGGGGTAACCTGTAAAATATGTTAGGTATACAATATACAAAAGTGAACAAACACATAGCATAGTGTTTTTGAGAAACCCCCCTCAGTTACTGGGGGAAGAAATCCCAGTGCATGCACTGATCCGCTTTGGTAGGGGGGATTTTCTCACTGGGGGTTTCCTATACCAGGGAAATTACAGGGCTGGACAAAACAAAACAAACAACCCGGTGTTGATGTCCGTCAACAGTCAGAGTTCTAGGGTAAGTGGGTGTCCATCACCCAACACTCCTTCTCTCACTGCTACTCCTGCGTCTTCTTCTGGGAATACCTGTCAGTCATGGCACAGCCCTCATTCCCTCCCAGATTAGTCACTCATCTCCTGATAAAGGTATGCTTCAGCAACCTATTTAACTCAATGAGGTCATAACATGGTCAAATTAAAAGGAGGAGAAGCATGTAGCACCAAAAACAAGCAAACAAACAAAACCCCCATAGCTCACTCACTCCCTTTTCCTCAAACCGACTGTATTTGGCCAATTAATTAATGATAGTTAGCAATATCTCCTACTCAGACCTTTCTGTTGCTCTCTCTTCTCTTCTTTCTCTCCTCTCCATTTCTCTACCCATCTCTCTTCCCATCCCTCTCTTCCTCTTTTTCTTTCCAATCTTTCTTTCATTTCTATTTCATTTTTTCTCTCTGCTTCCACTTCTGTTTGTCTGTCTCTCCCCCCATCTCTCCCTCCCTTCTCCCTCTGTGTCTCTGTTTCTCTCTCTCTCTCTCTCTCTCTCTCATTCTCTCTCTCTCTTTCCTCTCTGTCTCCGTCTCCTCTGTCTCTCCCTCCCTTCTCACTCTCTGTCTCTATCTGTCTCTCTCTGTTTCTGCCTCTCTGTCTGTCTCCTTCCTCTCTCTCTCCTTGCCTCTTCTCTTGTCCCCTCCCCTTTCCCTCTCGTCTTCTTTCCTCTTCTCCTCTCTTTACCTCTATCCCTGCCTGTGAACTGAATGCTTTAATTATAAATGCTCTTCACTTAGTAAACGGGGTCCATACTTGACATTCAGTGTTTATCACACAGGCAGATATAAGACGGCGCTATTCCCTTGCCCTTCCAGAGTTCTGTGATCACCAAGGCAGATCTTTCTCCTGTGTGCAGGTACTTTAGGCCTCTGGTTTCCTTCCAAGATAGACTTATCTGTGGGGAGCCATCGTTTGTCTCCTTCTCTCCCCGCCCCTCCTCCCCTTGCATGTCACCACCCACAGTGAAGCCAGATGACAGCAGGGCTTCTTCTTATGCTTTGGACTGATTTCCATGAGGAGGAGGGGGAGGGAAGACTCCTTTGACAACCATAAGCAAAACAGAAATTAAGTCTTCTGTCAAAACGTCTCTCACACAGGCCTATTACCAGGGCACCTCCTGGCAGGCAGAGGGAGACTGGAGCTGTCAGGATTGCCAAACAGTGTAGGTGAGTTAACTCAGATTAATTCAGAAGAGAGTGGAGAGAAGGCTGCCACGGTGGTGGGGAGGGGTGGGGTAGGTTGAGGAGGCGATGATGTAGGGAAGGGCCCTGGAATGTAATCAGTATGAAGAGAGGTTCTTTGGAGGTAGGGGGAGTGGTGGCTGAGAGAGGGAAGGGACTTGGAGAGACGTGATGTCTGAAAGGACCCTAAGAGGTAAGATAGTATTGAAAGGAACTCTTGGGGATGGGATTGGAAAATGTAGAGTATGGACCTGGGAGGAAAATTGCAATGGTCCTGAGAGGAAGTGGATGATGTGAGGCAGAAGATATGGAGGAGGGCTTGGGGAGGAAGGTGTGGAGGATGTGGGGAAAGAGTGTAGGGGAGGAGGGGGAAGGAGAGAGAGTAAGAAGAGACATTTGGGAAGAAAGAGGAAAGGATGATGTGAGCAAAATCCTGGGGAAGGATGTGACATGGGAGAGGGCCTTGGGAGGTAGATAGATAGAAGCAGTGTTAGATGCCAGGCACTCTTGGGCTGGGGAGGCAGGGTGGCGCTGTTGATTTAGGGAAGAGACCAAAGGGCAATGAGAATATGGCTATTGGGGAGGAGTGGATGTGTGGAAAGAGACCAGGGCAAGGGGATGACCTAAGGGGTGCCCTGAAAAGAGTGGAAAAGCCTGACTCATTCTCTTTTGAGTCAGGCCACCCCAGGGAGAAACTAGATCCATTTGAAGCCAGAGTCAGAGGCCCTTTTCCAGGAGGGCCTTTCTTCATGCTATGCTCCAGACAAACCAGACGCCTTTCTTCTCCCACACACTTTCTATTCTCATGCCTCTTCCACTTCTTTGTTCACTGCTCCCTTCCCTATATAACATCCTCTCTTCTTTTCTAGGAAAGAACACTGGATTTGAAGTGAGAGGACCATCTCTGTCACTCAATGCCTCTGTGACTTAGGAAAGCTGGTTATTCTCTCAGGACCTCAGTTACTATTATGATCATTATGAATTTACTATCCCCGTAGACATTTATTAGCTATTTAGCCCTGTTTGCCTCAGTTTCCTCATCTGTAAAATGAGCTGGAGAAGGAATTATCAAACTACTCTAGTATCTCTGCCAAGAAAACCCCAAATGGGGTCATGAAGAGCCAGACACATCTGAAAAATGACTGAACAACAACAAAATACCCACTGACTTTCCATAACATTTGGTTTTCAAATCATTGATAAACTTTGATAATATTGTGGGTGTTTTACCCCTTAACTCACATTCAAAGGTTGTTTATCCCAAGGGATGAGTATCTCTGGTTCAAGGTATACTCTAAGTTCATATTGCTAAAACTATAGTTCATGAGCCCCCACCAATGTGTTTACCTTTTGATAATATGCCAGAGGACAAAATTAAATCAAAGCTAAGACATTTACTGAAATACCGGAAGAAAAGTAGCAACAAAACATCTCTCCCATAAACCTTTGGCACTCTCTTCCACAAAGACACATGGAGCTCAGAAATTTATTCCACTGAATGCTGTCATATACTTCTGCTACTGATGACATCATTGGGGGGGGGAAGAGGATAGATAAGAGAACCCTGCCCTTCATATAGTCCAATGTTCAAGAAGAACAAGGGAAAAAATGAAGCATAAACTCAATAGCTGAAGCTTTCCTCTGAAGCTGACTCTTCATGTGTATCTAAATGCACACATGTAATGTACATATATGGTCACACATGAATGAAAGCAGCTACATGCCTGATCCTTTAGCCAGTCAATAGCTACACATTTTCTGTGTCCTCAGTTGCATTCATTCAATGGCCAAAACCCTATAATTCAAATCAGATTAATTAAGGAGCTTCTTCAAATTTTGCTGTTGGATTTTTTTTAAAGTAGCTCCTTTGCTAACATAGGTTTAGGTGATTTGTAGGGAATGAGATATCGGTAAGACTTACTATCTCCCCAAGAAGGCCTCATTTCCTGAGACCTGAGTGAGCTCTGGAGATTATAAGCTCACAGATTGGGATCCAGGAAGGACCCCCAACTCCAGCCTCTACATTTTACAGATGAAAAAGGTTCTATTGTCAGATGGTTTAAGAAAACTCCTGAACAAATTCTGTCTTATAGCTATCCGTGTTTGTGTCTTATCATCTTACTAGACCTCAAGCCCCATGAGGACAGGAACCATGCCCTATCCAAATTATGCATCTCCTCCAACTCTCCCAGGTTGGTGCATCATAAATGTTATATACATTATATTGCTCTCATCCTGAGTGAGGGAGCAGTAGTGTAGTGGAAAGAACACTCTACTTGAAGCCAGAGGACCTGATATCAAATTCTGACTCTGAAGCTTGCTCCTTTGACCTTGAACAAATCATCAAATTTTTGTTGTTGAGTCATTTCAGTCACGTCTGACTCTTCATGATCCCATTTGGGGTTTTCTTGGCAAAGATACTAGACTGGTCTGCCATTTCCTTCTCCAGCTCATTTTACAGATGAGGAAACTGAGGCAAACAGGGTTAGGTGACTTGTCCAGAGTCACACAGCGAATAAGTATCTGAGGCTGGATTTGAACTCAGGAAGACTCACTCCAGGCCTGGCACTTTATCCACTGTGCCACCTAGCTGCCTCAAACTTTAGTGGCCCTCATTTCCTGTTCTTTAAATTAAAGGAGTTGGACTCAATGAATTCCAAGTTTCCTTGCAGCTCCACATGTGTGAATCCATAATCTCCAGAGCTCACCCAGGCCTCTGGGCACAAAACCTTCCTGGGTCCATATGAAGCCTTGTGCATCTCTTCTTTCCCACAAATCATCCAAAACTGTCAAGGGGCAAAGGTAACAAAGCATGGCCAGCAGAGTGCCTAGAGTGGTAGATGCCAATGTGATTTCAGAGTTGAGGTGAAAAAAGGAAAAAACCTAAAGCATGAAAAAATAAACAAAAAAGATGGTGAGAATAACCTGATTTCCTGGCCTTCTGCCTCCCCAATCCATCTTGCTTTTTCTGTTCAGCCACAAATCATTCCTATCTTTTGCTGTATTGGGGTATAAATTGGAAGGCTGAGTCTGTCTGTGGGAAATGTGGGTAAGGATAAGATATGAGAGAAATGATCACCTAGTTGTTCCATGCTTGGAATGACATCCCCACTTGCTGCGTGACATTGAGGTTGTACTTTCTCCTTCCTTGAATCTCAGTTTCCTCATATGTAAAACAAAGATAATAACACCTAGAGTACCTAGAGTACAGGGCTGACATAAGGATTAAGCATGACCATAGATTTAGATCTAGAAGGAATCTTAGGCACCTCTAGTCCAATCTCCTCATTTATTGAGAGGAAACTGAGTCCTGAAGGGTTGAAGGGACTTGCCAAGGTCACTGAAGGTGGTAAAGGGCAGAGCAAAGACTTGAATCCATGTTGAGATAATAGCTCTGCTATTTTACCTGCTGCATGGTTTTGGGTAAGTCACTTCCCTTGACTGAGCCTCAATTTTCCCATTTGTAAAATGGGGCAATAACATCTGTAGTACCTCCCTCACCGATTCATTGTGAGGAAAGCATTTTTTAAATTTCAAAGCATTATAGATATGGAAAGTATTGCTTTTCATGTAAACATTAATATATGTATTTAAATGCATACTAATGTGTGAATGGCATCACACATACATAAAATCACATATACACTTGCCTTTCTGGAATTTAGGAAAGTGTAATCCTGCCAAGAGCACATCATTACAACCAACAATCCCAAGATCTTCTGTAAGACCCCACTGCTACATACAGGTTTACCAGAGTCTCTTGAAACCTACCATCTATGGGGCAGCTAGGTGGTGCAGTGGATAGAGCACGGACCCTGGATTCAGGAGGACCTGAGTTCAAATCCAGCCTCAGACACATAACACTTACTAGCTGTGTGACCCTGGGCAAGTCACTTAACCCCATTGCCTAGCCAACAAAAAAGAAAGAAAGAAAGAGAGAAAGAAAGAAAGAAAGAAAGAAATCTACCATCTATTAAAAAAATGCACTGTCCAAGAGCCCCCATCTCCCTCTGAATCTCCCTCTTGCACAGCTAGATTTATATGTGTGATCTGAGAGTAAGCCAAAAGACATTTATTCTAACCAGAAAGCAAGGTAAATAATCTAATACTGGTCAGTGAGAACACATCGGCCATTTCTCCCAATTACTGCCTCCCAGACCTCTGGGCACTAAATGTTAGTGGTCTGTTGGTCAGCTCTATGCCTCAAATGAGCTCATTTGCCCTGTGGTCTGACCTAACAGTACAGGAAAAAATGAATGGAGAAATTCACTTCTCTCCCCTCCCTATACTAGCTCATCAACTCAGCCCAGCAGTCTAAAAAGCAGCAAAGAGATGTTCATACCTTGATCCCAAGAGGAACATTGAACTCAACCTACTAAGAAGGTGCTATAGCCTCAAATGCTTGGAAAGCACCTCAGTGGAAGCATTTTATAGAGGTGCTGCTGCTTCTTCTCAGGAATAGAAGGGACAGGCCTCCTGCTAGGCCCCTTAGCCCTTCTTCCAAGAGCTCAGATACCCCCTAGGCCAGCTGCAGTTGGGACAGGGGTGGGGCAGGGGGATAATGCCTCCCACTGTTATTTCTACTGGCAGACACAAAATGGGCTCCTCTGTCTCCCAAGCTTTAGTATTTCATTTTGCTTTTTTCTCCAGGCCAGAACCTGATGGATAGACAGAGATAGAAACAGAAAGAGAGCAAGAGAGACAGTGACAAAAACACAGAGATGAGAGTAAGACAGAATGAGAGAGACAGAGAGTGAAAGACAGAATAGTGGGAGACAGAGACAGGGACAATCAGATACTGAGACAGAAATCTCTGGATAACTTTCATTGTATACTCTGCAGACGTCTTCACGTAATAAGAGTCTATGCCTCTTGAGTGATGTAATCACCACCACATCCAGGAACCAGGTCTCCCAGGACATGTGGATAGACCCAGGTTATATTAATAATAATACACTTACTTATTTAGAACATTTATATAGTACCTACTATGTGCCAGGCACCATGCTAAGTGCTTTACAATTATCTCATTTGATCCTCACAACAACCTAGGATGTAGGCGCTATTATTATTCTCATTTTACAGATGAGGAAACTGAGGCAAACAGAGGTTAATGACTTGCCAGGGTTACACAGCTAATTAAGTGTCGAGGCTGGATTTGAACTCAGAGCTTCCTAACTCCAGGTCCAGCACACTCTCCACTATACTGGGTAGAAGCAGGACTGTAATGGCAGGGGCAATCTTTATGTGCCCTATTCCACTTTAACTAATCAGAACATGGACATTCCTACCCTGAGCAGGGTTGGGAGTACAAGATAAAGTTGGGAGATCAGAACCCATCACTCTGAACTTCTAAGGGCTGTTCTGCATAGTACTCCACTGTGAGAACTGACACGTTATCCTCTTGCGGCTAAAACTTCCCAGAACAAACAGTGTCAGTCTGAGCTCACCAATGCAGCCCAGATCTAAGCTAGGGATGTGACTAATGAGACCCGGACAGGTTTGCTTTATGGATATTTAAACAATCACAAAAAGGATGACGCTGCTTCTTGGGCTGAGATCGGTCAAAATCCCAGCCTCTGTCTATTAACACAACTTTACAGCTACCCTGAATTATGGGTTATAGGGGTCCTATAACCTATAAGTACCAAAATGAGACTTGGGGTGGAGGCAACCCCCTAAGGAACCCTGCCTTGAAAAAGCCTAGTTCCTCTTCCCAGGAGAGCCAAGTGAAGGTCCCATGACTCCTGCTACTTACTAGCTCTGTAACTTTGGGCACAGAAGCAATGGAGCACAGTGGATGGAGCACTGGCCTTGGAATCAGGAGCATCTGAGTGCGAAACCTGGGCTATATTACCTATATGCCCTTGAGTGAGTCTCTTAATTTTTCAGTGCCTCCAGACAACTCTCTAAAACGTTAAATTGCTGACCTTTATCACTGGAAAAAGTTGACACATCCCAGAGGACCCTACACAAGTGAAATCACAGGTCTGTTTCCATCTCTGGCAAATCCTTTGAGTTCTCTGAGCCTGTTTCCCCATTTATAAAATAGGAAGTGTGTGTGTGTGTGTGTGTGTGTGTGTGTGAGTAGCTGCACTAATTATGCCTAAGGTCCCTTCCAACTCTGACATTCTATGTCTCTATGATAAAGATGGGATGGAATAACTGGATTAATAATAATAATAGCTAACATTTATATAGTGCCTACCATGTGCTAGACACTTTACAAATATTGTCTCATTTGATCCTCACAACAGTCTCGGAAGGTGGGTGCTATTATTATCCCCATTTTACAGATGAGAAAACTAAGGTAGACAGAGATCAGGAGACTTGCTCAGGGTCACACAACTAGTTGAGTGTCTGAGGTTACATTTGAACTCAGGTCTTCTTGACTCTGGGTCCAGAGGTCTCTCCACTGTTCTACCTAGCTGCCCCAGGGTTATGCTATTGTTGTTTTTCATCCTTTGTTTTCAAAGAGGACCAGTGACATTGTGGGGCAATGTCTTGACTTGCTCATGAATTAGATTTAAGTGAGGCAAAATTGTGCAAAGTCATCAGCCTCACTCTCTCTTCCAGAGTCATCAAAGTCCAGTAGCAAGACAAAAGTCAGGACAATTGGCAATGGCCTGGGATGCAGTAGATGACCTTGGTGTCTTTGATGTCTAACTAGTCCGTCATGGCTGTTGGAACAAATGGTTTTCATCTGCCCCTTCCACTGGGGAGAAGTCTTCACATGCTTGGGGAAAATATTCCTTTAACTCACTGACAGGTTCAAAGCCTGTCATTTACCCTCAATCTGGTTTTGTTGGGGGACAGGTGGTCACCCAAAGGTGGATGAGCAGACCTGAAAAATGCTCAGCAAGGCCTCATACCAGAGGTGCTAGTCCTCCCTGAACATCCCATGCATCCCTATAGGACTAGCCTATAGGATCGTACTAGAGGGAGAAGGTAAAAGGTTGAGTGAGGAAAATGACAAGTTTTCTCTTAGGCAGCCTTCATCAGAGCTCAGTGTTTAGGGGCTCAGAACACAGGGAAGAATCCATAGAGCAGACCCCCCACACACACACCCATCAGGTCACCATGTTGTCTTCTTTAGGGAAACCCACTGGCCAGATCTCTTCCACAACTCACTTCCTTCCCTTGCCAAAAAGCTCATATCTCTTGTATTCTTGACTACTTCTGCCTTGCCCTGCCCTACTCACCCGCATAGGAGAGAACTCAGGTGGAAGACATTTCTTAAACAAGGTTAGAAATACAAAATGAAGGTTCCATCCAAGAATCATGTCCTTCCCTGAAATCTGACTTGGATTTTTACCCTAAGGAACCAATCCTATTTTGACCCAACTAGGATCTTTCAGGCACCTGTAGCTGTTGAAAAAGAAGCTGGGCATTAGATAAGACAGAAATGTTACCTTCTCCCCAAAGAATCTTCTTTGTCCATCCAAATATCTTCATTGTATTTATTTTCTTTACTATATACATATAGATTATATACATATTCATATATAACTTAACATATATGTATGCATATATAACTATATATAACACTATATATGTATATACATATTCATATAAAATTTCTTCACAATGTAAATCCCAATCTAACAAAAAGCAGCATGGTGTTTTAAAAAGACTCCTGGATATGAAATCAGGAAACCTGGGTTCAAATTCTGCTTCTAAATTGTTCACCATGGATAAATAACTTTGTCATTATGAGTCTGTTTCCTCATCTCTAAAATGGGGATAAAAATACTTGTAATACCTGCTTTATGAGGTGACTGCATGGATCAAATGAGATAATATGCATGTAGCAGAGGTTAAGAACAATAACCCCAATGTATAGCTCAACTGGTCTGGTCACCCCTTTCTACCTAATACTGACTATACTCATTTCTTTATTAATTAGCTTCCTGAGTTATGAGGCAATCAAGGGATGTATACTATATTTCCTCATAAATTAATAGAAATAGAAAATCTCACAGGCAGCTAGAATGCCAGGCCTGGAGTCAGGAAGATTCATCCTCCTGAGTTCAAATATAGCCTCAGACACTTACTAGCTGTGTGAACCTGGGCAAGTCACTTAACCATGTTTGCCTCAATTTCCTGATCTGTAAAAAGAGCTAGAGAAGAAAATGGCAAACTACTCTAGGATCTTTGCCAAGAAAATCCCAAAAAAGGTCATGAAAATTGGACATGACTAAAACAACTAAACAACAAAACATAATCTCACTCATGAATTAGCTCTAAGCCCCCACCCCAATTTATAAAATAAGCTAGAGAAACCTCTTTCCCCGTAAGTTTTTGCTCAGTTCTCTCTTTCTCACAC
>NW_020954713.1:3557652-3574897 GCF_900497805.2 Vombatus ursinus | reverse complement strand
AGGGAAGAGAGAGACAGAGAGACAGAAACAGAGAAAAAGACGGGGAGAGAAAGAGGAGGGAGACAGGCAGAGACACAGAGACAGAGCAAAATAAAGAGATAGACAAAAGGAAAGGGGGGAGAGAGAGAAAAAGATCAGGAGTCAGAGGAGGGAGACAGAGAGGCAGAGACACAAAGAGAGACAGAGAGACAGTAAAATAGAGAAAGAAAGAAAAAGGGGAGGGAAAAGAAAGAGATAGAGGCAGAAAGACGGAGGAGGGGAGAGAGAGGGAGGGATGGAGAGACAGAGGGTGGACAGAGGAAGAGAGAGAGAGAAAGCTAGAAAAAGGAGGAAGGAAGAAGAGACAGAGACAAAGGGAGGAGGAAGGGAGAGATAGAGATACAGAGAAAGAAAGAGACAGAGAGAGAAGAGAGAAAAAGAGAAAAAAGAGAAAGGAGAAGGACAGAGAATGGAAAAGAACACTGTAAAAACCCTTCTGCCAGCCCCTCTGGCATATCAGCCTCTTTGCTGCCTGTCTTCTGGTGGGCTCAGTGATAGGAAAGTCCCGCAGCTGTTACAGAGCAGGTGACAACTGACAAATCTCCCCCCACTTCCCCCACCCCCTTGCCCCAGAGGAGGCCCAGCATGCCCGTCACTGAGGCCAACATCACAGAATCCCACAGATGGAAAAAACTTCAGAGGCCATCAGCTCCAACCCCCTTATTTTACAAATGAGAAGATTGAAGCTCAGTGGGGTTAAGTGACTCACCCAAGGTCACACAAGTAGGAAAGGTCAGAAGTGAGATCTGACCTCAGGTGCTCTGATTCCAAAGCCACCTCCCTTTCCCCTGTACTATGACCCCTTCCACAATTAGAAGACGCCCCATTTCGACATCCCTGGCAAGTCTCTTGAAGATCTCCCTCCAGGAACTGCTAGTTCTCAAGGCAGCCTGTTCTACTTTGGGATCACTCTCATTCTTCCAAAATTTTGCCTGCTAAATTGGCCTCTGTGAAACTTCCACCATTTGTGCCTCCGGGGCCAAGCAAATCTAATCCTTCCTTTATGTGACAGCCCTTTAAATACTTGAAGAGAGCCATCATATCCCCCTGAGTCTTCTCTCCTACAGGCTAAATGTGCCCAGGACCTTTTAACTAATCCTCACATGCTCTGAATTGGAGATGTCTCCCACTCCTGGTTATCCCTCCGTGGACACTCTAATGGCCTTCCAAAAATGTGCCCAGTACTGACATAGGAGCCCATACAAAGGTCTTTGCTTGGTTATCAACATTTACTTGAACCATAGAATTTAGAGTTGGAAGGAACCTCAAAAATCATCTAACTCAATTCTCTTCTTTTTAAAAAAAATTTTCAAGATGATGAACCGGGCACTCCCAAGGGAAGGGGCTTTCTCCCTGCCTACAAAATGAGTAAGTGGAAGAATAAGAACCCTAATCCAGGTCATTAGATCATAGGATTTAGACCTGAAATGAAGCTTAGTACTCATAGCCCAAGGGTTCTTCACCATTTTTGTGTCTTAGACCCTTCTAACAGACTGGTGAAACCTATATACCCCCTTCTCAGAGTGATATTTTTAAATGCAAAAAAAAAAAATAAAACACATAGGATTACAAAGGAAACCAATTGAAGAACAGCTATTGAAATTTTTTTTTAAATTCACAGGTTCCAGGTTAAGAACTATCCCTGAACTATCCCAACCTCCTCATTTTATAAATAAGGAAACTGAGACCCAAAGAAAGGAAAAAACTTGCTCTAGGTCTCAGAGCTAGTGAGTAGAAGGGTTTGGTGTTTTCTGACTTAGAATCTATTGCCCTTTTTATTTGACTGGGCTTTCTCCCTTTGCCACAGAAATGAAAATTTTCCAACCTCACTCCTTTCTTTGATTTCTAGTAAACTTCTCTCTCACTCCCTCCCATCTCCCAAGGGAGAATCTCCATCTTTTCTAATGGAAGTAAGACCTTTAAGATTTCTCATAATCCTAGCAACTAAAATCAGACTAGGATGAGGAGGAGATAGCTCTGGAGGGGACTCACGAAAAATGACTGTGTTTCTGAGGCACAGGCAGCCTCTAAACCCTGCATATGTGCTTGGAGATCCCTGTCTATATTGCTGGCCCTTCTCCAGATGGTAGGTATGGCAATGCGCATTCAACCCTCTTAGGAATTTGACAACTCAAGTCCCTCCCCCTCCCCTGAGGGTTTTTTTTAAAGGATAAAACATCAATATTTTTACTCTTTCATAGGTCTGGAAATCAAGTTCACTCTTTGAGCACCAAGTAAGATAAATCTTCAAAACCAAGGGCAGAAAATCAATGGACAAAAGAGATCACCCCTTTCACCTAAGCCAGGAGAAATGGACTGAGCCATGTGAAATATGGCAGTGGGGCCCCAGCTAGCCTCCTCCCAGGGCTCCTTCTCTTCCCAAGGAGACTAATGTCATTAATGGAATCGAAAGCCCAAGGAGAATGGCGTTGGATGGCCCTCAATCTTTCCCCTCTCTGCAGACAATTGGTCCAAAGCACCTTTCTTGCCCAAGAGTTGAAGACACACATCAGCATCAGACAAGCATGAATATTGGATTCATCTCTGGGGAAAGGCCAGACTTATGTTGGGAAAAAGAGATAAAAAGCAAGCTTCAGTTCCTAGGGAAAGCCTCAGCAGGAAACAGCACTAGACAAGCATCCTGGGAGATGATTCACCAGGCAAAGGGCTGCCATGAAATCTCTGACAACAGGCTAGGGAGAGAGGCAAGGTAGTAGCTCCTCACTTCTGTCCCCTGTGCCTAGAATTCCCTCCTTCCTTTTTTTTTTTGAGGCAATCGGGGTTAAGTGACTTGCCCAGGTTCACACAGCTAGTAAGTGTCAAGTGTTTGAGTCCATATTGGAACTCAGGTCCTCCTGACTCCAAGGCCAGAGCTCTATCCACTGTGCCACCTAGCTGCCCCTAAATAGGAGGATTCTTACTTGATATTTTATTCATTTATTTATTTGTTTATTTATTCATTTATTGGAGACAATCAAGGTCAAATGACTTGCCCCAGGTCACACAGCTAGAAAGTGTCTGAGGTGGGATTTGAACTCAGGTCCTCTTGACTGTGAAGCCAGTGCTTTCTCTACTGCGCCACCTAGCTGCCCCTAACGCCCTCCCCCCTTGTCTCCACCTTCTGACATACTGGGTTTCCTTCAAGTCTTAACTAAAATTCCACCTTCCACAAGAAGCCTTTCCCAATCCCCTTACTTCTAGCAGCTTCTCTCTGAGACTAAGCCCCATTTATCCTGTTTATATCTTATATGTACATAGTGGTTTGCTTGCTGCCCTGGCCCCATTAGACTGTGAGCTTCTTGAGGGCAGGGCCTGTTTCTTGCCTTTCTTTGTATCCCCAGTGTTTAGTATAGCACCTGGCACATAGCAGGAGCTTAATAAATGCTAGTCAACTGACCAACAGGCAGGCATAGTGAATAGGAAACCAGGCTCAGAGACCTAGGTTCAAGACCCCACACGTCCAGGTTATGTAAGCCTAGACAAGTGGTGTCTGACAAGAGACCTGAGCACGACTTGTGAGCACACATACGCCATTCATTAGTCCAACATTTACTGGGGCCACCTGTCCCAGACCACTGAATAGGCTGTTTTGAGGAACCCAGGAATTTCTCACAGAAAAAAGCAAGCCAGCCAATGAGACTGAAAACAATTGGCCTTTATTTGGTGCATTTTAATTCACACAAAGCAAGGCTTTGAGGTTTGCAAAGCACTTTATATATGCTATCTTATTTGATCTTTGAAGCAAACTTGGGAGGAGGGGCTATCATCATCCTTATTTTACCATGGCTAAACTGAAACACACAGAGGTTAAGATAGAGAACTAGGAATCAACAAGACTTGGGTTCAGATCCAGCCTGCCACTTAGACCCAGAACAAGTCACTTTACCTCTCTCTGCCTCAGTTTCCTCACGTGTAAAATGGAAATGATAATGTCACTTACTTCACAGGATTGCTGAGGATCAAGTGCTTTATGCCTGCTAGCTGTTATAACAACATAATATAATTGCACATAATATAATTATATAATTACAATGTATTTGTGTTCATGTGCATGTGTATGAACACGTATATGTATGTTGATGGGATATTATGTATACCTGGCCAAGGTCATTTTCCTTGCCCAGATCCTGCTAAGCTTATTCTGCACCTATGAGTAGAAAAGATGGGATTCAGCAGTGATTATTCCCAATTACTCAGCCTCCCAGGCTGCACTGCATGGAGGCTGCCCTTCTGAGTAGGGACTGGAGAAGCCAAAAGAAATGATGCTTCAAAGGGTCACAGTGTGGGAGTCCAGATGGAGGACAAGAGATCTGTGTTGCTACAAGGCTCTTCAGTGCTTTGGGTAGAACCCAGAGGAAAGGAATGGGATAAAATGGGAAAGAATTGATTAAACCCTTATTATGTGCCTAAAAACTGAGCTAAGCACTAGAGACAGAAATTGAAAAGGAAGACAGTGACTGTTCTCAAGGAACTCACATTCTAACAGGAGGAGACCACATGCATGGGAGAGATTGGCTCAAGAGTCATTAGGATGCTGCACCAGGGAAAATGGCAATACCCAGGAGAAGAAGGTACTGTTTGCTCATTGAACTGGGGATGTTGTGGAAAGGAACAAATGTGGCTTCTGAGAAGGGCTCTCTCCTATCATGTTTGCAACAAAGGCTCAGAATTTGCTACAGGAGCCAATGCACTTTAGAAAGAGGCAGTCCCCAAAGCCATCTGGCCTTCCCAGAAACCAGCCAGGTCCATTTCCTTCGGAGAGTTCAGTCTGGGCACCTACCTTTGTGTCCTGACCTCCCTATGCCTCCTCCTAACAACTGTTCTCATCCAAGGAGTACAAATTCCAGGAGACGAGGTCTCAATGAGTCTGGAGATGTTAGAGTCAGGAGTCAGAAAGACCAAAGTTCAGATCTGGCCTCAGACAATTACTAGCTGTGTGACCCTGGGCAAGTCATTTACTTTGTTTGCCTCAGTTTCCTCATCTGTAAAATGAGAAAAATAATATCACCTACCTCCCAGGGTTGTTGTGAGGATCAAATGAGATAATCAAATGCTTAGCACAGTGTCTAGTGCATAGTGAGCATTATATAAATGTTTCCTATTATTATTATTATTATTATTATCATTATTATTATTATTCACTGGTGAGTCTCTTTATCTCTGAATTTACCTAAGAGGAATGAGCATTCTGGGGCTGAGTTGTAGACTTTCAGACAAACGGACAAAGCTGGTCTCACTAAGCTGAGTTATCTCATCCATCTTCCTGCCTCTGCACAGGTCTAGAATCTAACACCACCACAGCCCCACAAGGACATCACAGCATCTCCATGGAAACCATTTCAGGGTCCTATCACATTTATAGATCCTTCCTTATATCTGGGCAGAGCAGAAACTAGAGTGGGGCAACTGGGAATTTACCACCCCCTCCTAACCTTTACAAAATAGAGAGAACACTGATAGCACCAGACCACAATATACCTCATTCCCCACCCCCCTCAGGTATCGTCAATCCAGTCCCACTCAGCAGGGACCAGTCCTTCAATAATTCCTTATATCTCTTGGTATGTTTATCCCCTAAAGAGATAAACCCTAGAAAATTGTCCCATGGTGTCAGCATCTAGATAGATGCTTTTCCTTCTCTCACCCACCCAGAGCCATGAGCTCTGAGAGGGTCCCACCAACTACCACCTATTGTTTCCCCTACCCCACACTCCTTTCTCCCTCTAACCTCCCTCCCTCCAATCTCCTTATCCCAGGCAGAATAATTTCTAGTTTTAGCTCCTTTTGCCCTGACTGGGGGGGAGAGGTGAGGAAAGAAGGGATGGAGTGGAGGTCCAGGTAGCTTTTCTTTCTTTCTTCCTTTCTTTCTTTCTTTATGTTTAGTTTTCAACATTCACTTTTATGAGATTTTGAATTCTATGTTTTTCCCCCCCTCCCCTCCCCCTCCCCAAAATGGCCTGCAATCTGATATAGGCTATACATGTACAATTATATTGCATGTATCCACATTAGTCATGTTGTGAAAGAAGAATCAGAACAAAAGGGGAAAACCACAAGAAAGAAAAAACAAAAAACGAGAAAATAGTATGCTCAGATCTGCATTGGGAATCCATCGTTCTTTCCCTGGATTTTCCATCATGAGTCTTTTGGAATTGTCTTAGATCATTGCATTGCTGAGAAGAGCTAAGTTGATCAAACCTGGTCATCACACAATGTGGCTGTTACTATGTACAGTGTTCTCCTGGTTCTGCTCACTTCACTCAGCATCGGTTCATTTAAGTCTTTCCAGGTTTTTCTGAAGTCTACCTGCTCATTATTTCTTATGGAACAATAGTATCATCTTACATTCATATACCACAACCTGTTTAGCCATTCCCCAATTGATGGACTTTCAATTTCCAATTCTTGGCCACCACAAAAATAAAGCTACTATAAATATTTTTGTACATGTGGCTTCTTTTCCTTTTTTTAATAATCTCTTTGGAATACAGACCTAGAAGTGGTATTGCTGGATCAAAGAGTATGCACAGTTTAATAGCCCTTTGGGCATAGCTCCAAATTGCTCTCCAGAATGGCTGGATCAGTTCATAACTCCACCAAGTAGCTTTTTATCACTTGTTAGTAAACCTCAAGACAACTGAAAGTCTGTGGAATCTTGTTCTCTCCATTTTCTTTTGGCTGAAAATACATATCTTTCCATTTGTTATTAGTCCTTTTTTCTCCAGTCCTTTGGAGTGAGATCTGGAGTAAGAATACCCTGGGTTCAAATCCCAGCTCTGCCTCTTACTACCTGTGGTCATAACCTTAACCTCTGGGGATCTCAGCACCCTCATTTGTAAAATGAGGCAACTAGCCTAGATGACCTTTACAATCCCTTACAGCTCTGATCCTCTCAAATCCGAGTAAACATGGGGACCACTCAAGTGATCCAAGCAGAACAGCCATGATTCCTTCGGGCTCTGAGTCTGTGATCCTAAGACTCTTCCGGCGAAGCAGGAAGAAAAAAGAAGTGATCTCTCTGTTCCTTCCCAGAATGTGATGCCACAACAGGCGTGCCTTTGCCCAGACCAGCCATGCGAAAGAACGGCAGATAAAACACTACAAGTGTCTTCTGGAAGGCAGTTTTCTGATCTCCTCCGGGGCTGGTGTTCAAGCATGCTGTCCTTTGATATGTAAAAATGTCCCTGTTCTTGACAGAAGCATGAGACGGGTTTTATGAACCGGCAAAGCTGGGACTTGGCCCAGGAGAGTCAAGCAGAACATTCAAAAGAGATGCTGCCCGAGCATTTCTGAGGTTCCTTCCTGCAGTGAGCTGTGGCTGACCGGGAAGCCCGCATTTCTGACTTGAGCCGACAGAGAATCCTGCATCTCCCCTGCCCCTCCGCAACAGTTGAGTGTTAAGGGGCTACTCTGACTCCAAACAAAACCACAACCAAGGCAAGGTAACTAGGAAATCGTCCCAGGGTATCAACATCTATGTAGATGCTCTTCCTTCCCTCACCCAACCTCCCATTCAGAGCCATGAGCTCTGAGATCTCATAAGTAGCTGAGAACAGCTACTTATTGCTTGTCTTTCCCCAGCTCTACCTACCCCCTCCCGGGGAATTGCCTGGGGGAAATTACACTGGACAGGGGCCAATCGTTCTCTTCAGCCTTTGCTCTTTTCATTTCCTCTGCCTCCTCTCTTCCTCTCCACATCCTCCCCAGGAGTTGATATGACATGTCTCAGAATGGCTTTACCTAACAAAGGTGGTCTGCTTTTTTTAAGTTCATCTTCCTCTACTTCCTTCTAGGAAGCAGCCAGCAAGATTTCATCTGACTGGACTCAACTTTTCTCTCAGGAGCTCTTCCTGCCCCTCCCAGTACTGCCACAACTAAATTCACAGCAGGCACCAGAATTCCTAGTTATGGCCCTGATTCCCCCCCAGTTACCATCCTAGGAAGGATGGAAGGAAGGAAGAAAGGAAGGGAGGGAGGGAGGGAGGGAGGAAGGAAAAGAGGAAAGGTGGGAGGGAAGGAGGAAGGGAGAAAAGGAGGGATGGAAGGAAAGAAAGAAAGGAGGGAGGGAATGAGAAAGGGATGGAGGGAGGGAGGAAAGAGGGACAGAGAGAAGGAAGGAGAGAAGGATGGAAGGAGGGAAGGAAGGAAGGAAAGATGAAGGGAGAGAGGAGGGAAAGAAGGCAGGAAGGAACAAAGGAATGAAGGAAGGGAGGGAAGGAAAGAGGGAGAGAAAAAAGTAACAGAGGGTGAAGGAGAGAAAGAAGGAGGAGGGAAAGGAAGTGAGGAGCAGAGGGAGGAAGGGCCCACATTAATGAGATCACAGATCCATTACGGTGCACAAAGTGCTATTATTACATTATGAGTTTCACTTAGTCCCATAATACCAAGTATTTGTGCTTAATTCTTTCTAGGAGATGGACAATTCTCAGAATGGGAGATTTAGAGTTGGAAAAGACCTTAAAAACCATCTAGTCCAATACCCTGGTTTTACAAAGAAAGAAACTGAGGATTGGAGAGGGTGACTGTCCCAAAGTTCCCTAGCTTGTAAGTAGTGGAGCCAGAGTTTCTATCTCTTAGAACCCCTAGCTTCCTTCTAAGCTCAGCTCAAGTGACACCTCCATCATGAGGCCTTCCATGATCTCCCCAACTGCCTCCACTCCCCCCACAAAATTCCTTTGTATTTACCTCATATATGTCATCAGTCCCTTGGCACTGGGCCTACCCTCACCTAATGGGTTCACATAGACCAGGCCCAGTCCTAAGGGACTGATCCCAAAAATGAACCAAAACAGGGTCCTTTTCTTTCTTCAGCTGTCATTACCCCTACCTGAAGCCCTCCAAGAAAACCTCTAAATATATTCATGGTAGAGTTCATGGTTAATTTTCCCCAAATGTGGGTAATGGGGTACCCAATTCCTGCATGGGCACTCAATATATAATGTAAATAACAAGTATGGGATGAGCTTTTCAGCTGCACCCCAAATCCATGACACAAAAAACTTTCAGGAGCCCAAGAACAGATTACAGGAACATAGGAGTATAAACGGAGACCTGGAAGGGCCCACCTGGGCCACTGAATCCAACTCCCTCTTTAACAAAGGAGAAAATTGAGACCCAGGGTGGATTACTTAGCCACTTGCCTGATGTCATAGGGTGGCAAGAATCGGGGTTTGAACTGTGACTCAAGAACAGAAACATAAATCCCTCAAACAGTCCCTTACCCCTCCGGGAAGCTGGTGCCTAATTCTTGAATCTAGAAACTCTCAGATTTGGTATTACCCACCCACGAGGTAACACTATGCCCCAGGCTTACAATGTCCTCTCTCTCTCTTTCTTCTCTGCCTACTAGTGAGCACATGTTGACCTCAGCCACATGCTTCTACAGGAAACTTCCCAGTGCTCCCCATTGCTTAGATCGGGACAGTCTGTCCTCAGAAACATCCATCTCTGACATGAGATCGGGGAAGAAATAGAAAGGCAAGAGGTGCCAGGAACAGGCCATCCAGGAACCCCAGGACACCTGGAGAAAAACAGGCAGCTTTACTCTGTTTCCTGCTGCAAGCTGTCATTATCTACTTATAGATCTGAGGTTGAAAGTAGAAAGACTTCTCCCCCAACTCTTCCCCTCCTATCTAAACAAAGGTATGATTTGTAGAGCTTTGGTCTGGAAACCCAGAGCAGAGACAGTGTGGGATAGTGGATAGAGCTTGGAATCAGGAAAACTTGGGCTTGCATACAGCCTCACACACTTACTAGCTGTGATGGTGGGCAAGTCACTTCACTGGGCCTCAGTTTCCTCATTTGTAAAATGAAGAGATTGAGTAATTTTTTACTAAATGAGGAGAGTTGGCCTAAATGGTCTTTGAGGTCCTTTCCAGCTCTAAATCTATGATTCTGTAGACCTGTTATCCAGGGAAGAGACAGGAGGAGAAATGGCACCACCATCTCACTCTCATAGCCCAGAGAGAAGGGCAGCTTTTCAGATGGGAGTCTATCCTCCACAGGTCTCAGTAATAAATCATCTTAAAGGCAGTTTCAGTCATAGGGGATTGTTGAATGAATGAATGAATGAATGAGTGAATGAATGAATGAATGAATTCAGTTCCTCTTCCTCCAATGCTCTTTCTACTACAACACATTGTCTCTCTCTTATCTAGCCCCCATGAACATTCCCTCAGTTTTCCTGTTAAGTCCATGACGGAGGTATTTACTCTTTACTTTTATCCTGAGAAAGGAGCAGTTTCTCAAATGAGTTCAAAGCAATCCCTGCCCAGAGTCCTGAAAAGGAGGTGCCCTGTCACAGACCCTGGCCGTAGAAATGAAGCCCATCTCCCTCCCGACGTCTGTTCGGGCAAAGTTAATTATCTCCAAACAGCTTCCAGAAGCTTCAAATCAATTTATGAAAACAAAAATTAACTTTCCACATAAACATCATTACATCAGAGTAGCAGCAGCAGCCACCCTCCCATGCGGGCACTGTTTGGGGAGCTGGGCCCAGAGCCAAATGAGTTCATTAGGCAGGGTAATTAATAATATCCTCCCTTGCTTTAGAAGTCGGAGAAGGGCCTGGGCCTGGGTAGCAGAGTGAGACCTTCAGCAGGCCCAAGGTCTCTCAGCCAGGTCTCTTGGGAACAAGATGCCCATTGGCTCATTCATTCACCCAACTCTGTGTCAGGCACTGGGATGAGCCCTGAACCAAAAATGAAATCATCCCTGCCCTCCAGGAGCTTATGTTCTATTTCTTGGGGATGCAGCTACGTCAGTCGAAAAAATCCAGGGATAGGGTCCAGAACTGTGGATTCATTGCTACTCCTCCAACTCACCGCAGCTATACACAGAGGTGGTCATACCGTTGGTCTTGCCATCCTGTGTTCCACATTCATGTTCATGAACTCTGAAATTCCCTTATCTGATCACACCCTTGACATTCCATCTCTCCCTCTGCCTTGGAACTCCAAACTCTGCTCTTCATCCTCATCTCACCCTCTAAAACCTCCGCCCCTCAGTCCTTTCCCAGGCCATCACCCCTGCCCTGGTGATATTCTTCTTTTCCCCATCTTGACCCCTGAATAAACCAAATCCAACCCCATGCCATCTTCTTCTGAAGGGTCCTCTCAAACATCTTGCCCTGCCAAGCCTCAGCCGTGGGTTATTCCCACCATCCACCGCCTTCCCTTCTATACACGGGCTGTTGGTGGGAGCTCGAGAGAATCATGAAACTATGCTGACTACGGATTTTTGTGGCATGATTTCGCCTGGGCCCTCATGGTGGCAAGGCAATGCTTCTATACCTCCCTGATTAGCTCACTATCCCTCTCACTGCCACACTTCTTTCTTACCTTTTGATTCTTCCTCAGACCCCACATACCTTGACCTTCTCCCCTTCTCTCAGCTGGGAATCTTGCCTCGTATTTCACTGAAAAAAACTAAGGCTATTCACAAAAGCTCCCTTTTATCCCCTCCTCCTCGTGTCACCCTTCTACTCTCTCCTTCTTTCCTGTCTCACATAATGAAGTGGCCCTTCTCCTTGCTAAGGCAAACCCCTCTCCATTCCGAAAAGATTCCATTCCATGCCATCTCCTCCAGCAGACTGTCGCCTCCGCCTTCCCCACTCTCTAACTAATCTTCAGTTTCTCCCTGTGTCTCCTCCCGCTTCTCTCCTGTCCACAAACAAGCCCATGTCTCCACCATCCCCAAAAAACTCTTACTTGATCCATCCATCCCCATTATCATCCTGTATTTCTCCTCTTTTTTGTAGTTAACCTCCTTGAGAAGGCTGTCTACAATTGGTGCCTCCATTTTTTTTCTTTCTTCTTAACTCTCTGCAGTCTGAATTCCCACTTCATCATTCAACTGAAATGACTCTCTCCAAAGTTAATAATGACCCCTTAATTGCTGAATCTAATGGCTTTTCCCCCATCCTCACCCTTCTTGGCCTCCCTTCTGCCTTGATGCTGTCAGCCACCCTCTTCTTGATACTATCCTCTCCAGGTTTTAGTGACATTGCTGTCTCCTGGTTTTCCTCCTGTCTGTCTGACTGATCTTTCTCAGTCCCTTTTGCCAGATCTTCATCCTTGTCAAAAGCTGGGGGCCTCCAAGGCTCTCTCCTGGGCCTTCTTCTCTTTTCCTCCTATACCATTTCACTTGGTGATCTCATCAGCTCTAATGGAGTCAATGATCATCTCAATGCTGATGTCTCTCATACCTACTTAAACAGCCGTAATATCTCTACTGACCCTCAGTCTCATATTTCCAAATGCCTATTAGACATCTCAAACTGGATGTCCCATAGATATGTTAAATTCAACATGTCCAAAATGGAACTTATTATCTTTCTCCCCAAACCCCTCTTCCTAACTTCCTTGTTACCTTCAAGGGTACCATCATTCTCCGAGATCCCCAGGAGGGCAACCTAAGCGTTATCCTCAACTTCTCACTCTCCCCCTCCCCCCAATATCCAATCAGTTGTGAAGTCCTGTTTTCTCACCTTACAGCATCTCTCATATATGCTCCCCCCCCCACTCTCCTCTGACATTGCCACCACCCAGGCGCAGGCCTTCATCAACTCACACCCAGACTATAGCAATAGCTACTGGTAGGTCTGCCTGCCTCAGGGCTCTCCCTACTCCAGTGCATCTTCCACCCAGATGTCAAATTGACCTTCCTAAAGCACATCTGACCATGTCACCCTCCCATTTCATAATACCAGTGGCTTCCCATGACCTTCAGAATCAAATACAACATCCTCTGTTAGGCTTTTAAAACCATTCATAAACATAAGGGGCCCTCTCCTCCCTTTCCAGTCTTCTTATACCTTATTCCCCTTCACATGCTCTGCAATTCAGTGATGCTGGCTTCTCTGCTGTTGTTTACTCAAGACACTCCATCTCCCAATTTTGAACATTTTCCCTGTCTGTTTCCTAGCCTGGAATTCTCTCCTTCCTCATCCCTTGCCCCCTTCCTGCATCCCCGGCTTCCTGCAAACCCCAGCTTCTACAAGAAGCTCTTCCCTGTCTTCCTAATCTTATCTTAGTGATTTCCCTCTGAGACCACCCCTAACTTATCTTGTATTTTATTATACTGTTGCTTTCCTCCCTGGGCTGTTCTTGGTGTTTTTGTTCACTTGTTTTATTTTGTTTTGCCTTTCTTTGTATCCCTAGCTCTTAGCACACAGTAGGAGCTTAATCAATACTTGTGGACTTGCAAGCACCCATTAAAATTCTGCAGTCATAGGTCGCACTTGGTTAATTTATAGTCTAGAATATGGAGAGGTTAAGTTGTCCAAGGCCCCACGGCCAGTATGTATGTGTCAGAGGCAGACTTGAGCCAGGTCTGACTCTAAGGCCACTAGGACAGCATCTGCCCAAGGAGGTGACTTGGGGGGCTGGCCACAATACAATCCTTCCACTTTGCATAGTCTCATCAAACAATGGATCCTCAGGACAAGGCTGGCTTTGTATACACTGCAGACTCGGGATAGAAGAACAAGGGGGACTATTCAGCTCTGGAAACAAACATCAATTTCTCTGTCTCTCCCCTGAAGGATTAGGATGCTTATGAATGACAGACAGTCCCTCCTCAGGAAGGAGCAAGGGGAGGGGGTGATGATGGAACAGCCTATATTTGTGGAAAGGAGGGAAGAGGGAAGCAATGGGATGCTCTGTGAAGAATCCTGGACTTCAGAGTCTAAAACCTTGGTCTTGGCTCTACCACTCATAGGCTCTATAGCCTTCAGTGAATCACTTAATCTTCTCCAACCTCAGTTTCTTCGTCCGTAAAAATAGAACTAGATTAGGAGTCTGTAAATTTTTTTATTTTTTTAAATATTGTGATAACTACATTTAAATATAATTTATTTCCTTTAGAATGTAATGTATTTTGTGCATTTAAAAATATGACTCTCAGAAGGGGTCTTTTGCCAGACTGCCAAGGGAGCCCATGATATTAAAACAGTTAAGAAGCCCTAGCCTAGACAATGTCTTAAATCCCTGCCAGTTCCAACACTCTAGGGTTGCTCTCAACAGGCCTTGACCAGAAGGAGGATGACGGCTTCTAAATGGCTAGCAAACTGGACTTGGAGCCATGAAGAGGCAGGTTCAAATACCATTAACAGCACTAACTAGCTGGAAGTCTATAGCTTAACCTCAGAGAGGGCTGTCACCTCCATACAGAATGCGCACTCCTTAAAAGCAAGGCCTGTTGGTGCTTTTTCTCTGTATCCCCAGTGCTGGACCCATAGTAGGCACTTGATAATTGCTATAAAATTCTTGAGTTGAATAGGCCAATGTCCATTTAACTACACTGCCACTTAACTAGAGATTGTCAGGGCTGATAATGTCACAGCCTCTCTGAACCTGAGTTTCTCATCCTCATTAATGAAAAGGGAATTAAGTTCAAATGTAATTGGGAAATATTTAATAAAAATACAATAGAATCTAGATAATGTTAATGTGTGGTTTTTGTAATGCCTACAGGGATCCTTATCTATGGTTTAGCAGCCCCTCATTTCTATCTGAGTTTGACACAGCTAATATAGAGAACTCCCAGTGAAGAGACTCTCTACCCATTCAGGTTGAACCTCAATCTACAAATAGGAGAGTTGCCTAGTGGCACAGAGTGGTTAAGTCACTTACCCAGGTACACACAGCCTGTAGGTGTCCAAGGCTGGATTTGAACCTAGGGTGTCCTCACTATGATACTGGCTCTATCCACCACATAACTGCATCTTATGGTTCCATACTAATAGCTAACTTTAACATAATACTTTAAAATTTGCAAAGGGCATTGCATATATTATCTCATTCCGTGTCCTAGCCCCCTCTGGCAGCCTGGTGATGTCTATGGACCCCTTCTCAAAACCATCGTAAAATAAAATACATAGGATTTCAAAGGAAGCCAATTGTGTTGAAATACAGTTATCAAAATATCATAAATAACAAGTCCAAGAGCCCCTGAAACTTCCAAGAGGTCACTGACCAAGAGGTCAGTGGACCTAAGGTTAAGAACCCCTGTTTTAGACCCTCCCCCTCCCCCAAATCATCCTCACTCCCCAGCTCAACTGAATCTGCCCTAGGTGCCAGAATCTCTAGCGATGGCCCTGCTGATTCCTGAGACCCCCAGGCTGTAGGGTGGCCTTCCTTCTCACCACCATGCAGGCCCCCCCCGCCTCGAGAGCAGGCCTCCTAAAAGGAAAAGGGGAGGGGGAGAAAGAGGCCAAGCAACCAGACAAGTTCTTTTAAGCACCTACTGTGTGCCGAGCACTATGCTAAGTGCTGGGGATTCAAAAAGAGACAAAATATGCCCATACTGGGCACCTCTGCCCCTAGCAATGAAAGCTTTTTTTCCAGAATGGAAGAAAAACAAATGAATAGAACTCCCCCTATCCCACTTCATTAAAGTCTTTTGGGGGTGCAAGATTAGCAGAGACATCTTTGTTCTGAGCAATTACTGTAAAGGTGAGCTACAGGTGGGAGGCCAGGGCCTCAGAAACTCTTCTTAAATGCTGCAAGGAGACTCGAGGAGACAAATTCAGGGTGATTCACTACCCCTAGATTGGGGATCAAGAGACTGGAACCTCAGTTCAGATCCACCACTAACTAGCTGTGTGACTTTGGATAAGTCACCTCCCTTCTGGGCCAGAGTTTTCCTAAAGCAAAATGAGGGAATTAGGCTAAATCAGCTGTTCTTGACATGTGGTCCATGGAACCCTGACAATCCACAAGACCCTGTCAGAACGCTTTTCATCATAATACTGAGATGCTACTTGCCTACTAAAATACTCTTCCCCTCTCCAACTACCTATTTGTGTGAAGTCAGAGATTTTCCTCATATACTTCAACCAAAACAACATATTGCAACAGATTGAATGCAGAAGCAGATAGGAGAATCCAGCTGGCTTCTTCCACTCAACCAGACATCAAAGAGATTTGCAAAGTTATGTAAAACAATGCCATTCTTCTCACCATTTTTTTTGTTTTAAAAAATAGAATTCTTTTCAGTTTAAAAATGTTATAGTTGTTAACATGTAACTGGGTTTATTATTATTTTTAATGAATTAATTTTTTTAAAAAATGCATCAATTTTCATTTCTGATATGGTAATTATCATCAAATATAATCCATATAAGTAAAAACTCTTGGGGATGAGGTCCTCAAAAATTTTGAAGAGTGTAAAGGGGCCTCAAAACCAAAAAGTGTGAGAAACATTGATCTCAATGATCCCCAAGGTTCCCGATCTGCCAATGACTGGCTATGTAAGCTTGAAGAAGATCCTTCTTCTCTCTGGGCCTCAAGTTTCCTCCTTTGTAAAATGAGGAGAATGGACGTCCAGGCATTCTTAACCTGTGGGCTTTTAAATTTTTTTTATTTTTTAAAAAAATTTAATATTTTAATTTAATATTTTAAAAATATTTTTACCTTTCAATTTCATTTTTTCAATATCTTTCAACATAAATGACTTTCTTTGCAATTCTGTTTATTTTATTTTATACTTTATTCTGAGAGGGCTTCACCAGACTGCCAAAGAGGTCCAGCACACCCCAAAAGAGTGAGAAGCCCTGGCCTGCAACTGCCCAGATCCCAGCCCTGCCGCCAATGGTTCTGTGGCCCTTCTCTGGGTTTGAACTTCCATTCCACATCTGTAAAATAAGGAGGTCAGGACAGATGACTTCTGACCTCCCAGCTGTACCACTAACTGTCTATAAGACAAATCATTGTCCCATTCTAGGCCCAAGTTTTCCCTCTCTCTGTAAAATGAGACCATCTCTGAGGCAGGCCCCTTGCAGCTCTGACATTCACTGAGTCTCTGAATCACCAGCCTCCCTTGAGACTCACCAGTGGTAGAAAGAGAGGTGAGCTAAATTAGTCTACCACTTAATTGGTTGATTCAGGGGCTAATTAAGTTTGTGAATTATCCAGGCCCTGTGGTCTCCTCCCTCTCCGGGGGTTGAGGATCCCCCAGGGGAGCAATCTTTCCATCAGAGGGAGTGCAGGAGAGGAAGGGACAAAGATAACAAACCCTCCTGAGACGTTGTTGGAATAAAAGGACATTAGGGGTGGGGAGCAGGTGAGGCCGTGCACAGACAGAACTCACTAGCCAATGCCAAGCATAATTACCAGGAGACGCTGACCCTGCCTGCAATGGGCCCAAGAGAGCATGGCTTACTCCATCTTCTTCAACTAGACCAGCTCCATTTGAGAAGGGGAGA
>NW_020954713.1:3459735-3557642 GCF_900497805.2 Vombatus ursinus | reverse complement strand
CCTGGGTTTACTCCATCTTCTTCAACTAGACCAGCTCCATTTGAGAAAGGGAGAGATAAGTATCAGCCTCCATGGGGCTCACCAGCAAAGTGAGTCACCCCTGGGGTTCCGCTTCTGCTGGGCTGATGTTGGGACCCTCCCTAGCCCATTGCTTCTGCCAGTCACCATGAGGCTTAAGGCATGTCCATCAACAAGCCTTTATTAAGTGCTTACCATGCGCCAGGCAGTGAAATATGTTGGAGGGGAGGAGATGACTACAAAGCTAAGCAAAAATAGGACCCCTATCCTTGAGGAACTCACAGTCTAACGGGGGAGACATGGAGACAACTAGATATGTACAAGATATGTACAGTATGAAGAGAGATAATCTCAGAGTGATGGAAGGGACCAGGAAAAGCCTGTTGTAGAAGAGAGACTTTGAGCTGAGTCTTCAGGAAAGCCTCCCAGGAAACTCAGGTGAGGGATGGAGGGAGGGAGGGGAGCATTGCAGGCATGGGCATTGTTGTTCCTGTCTGTCCTTTGTTCTGGAAGAGGACCATGACATCAGGGAGGTGACGCCATGACGCGAAAGTGAACTGGATTTAAGTGAGGCAGGGCTGGTGCAAAGTCACCAGCCTCACTTTCTCCTCCAGAGCCATCTGGGTCCGGTGGCCAGATATAGATCAGGACGACCTGAGATGGAACGCAGGCATGGGGGACCAGCCTGTAGGAAGGCATACAGTCACAGGATGGGAGGTGAAGCAGAGTGGCCCAGGAACAGCAAGAGGCTGGTGGTTCGGGATAAAGTGTTAGAAGCCTGGAAAGGTAAGAAGGAGCTAGGAGGGGAAGGGCTTTAAAAACACACAAAGCATTTTATTTTTGATCTTGAAGGCACCAGGGAGATACTGAGGGCAGCTCGGTGGTACATTGGATGGAGTACCAGGCTTATAGTCAAGACTCAATTTCCTAAGTTCAAATCCAGCCTCAGACACTTACTAGCTGTATGACCCTGGGTAAGTCACTTAACCCTGTTTGCCTCAGTTTCTTCATCTGTCAAATGAGCTGGAGAAGGAAATGGCAAACCACTCTAGTATCTCTGCCAAGAAAACCCCAGAAGGGGTCACAAAGAGTTGGACACGACTGAAATGACTAAATAACAAAAAGGGAAATACTGAAATTTATTGAGCGTGGCACAGGAGATGCAAGGTCATCCTGAGATTCCCCTCTCAGGGGCTCATTTCTGGGTCTGCCTGAGAGACATAGCTGCCAGAGAGCTGGAGCCCACCTGGGTGTGAATTTCAGCTGGGCAACTTACTTGTTATGTAAGCCCAGGCAAGTTACCTACCTGTAAGGAGAGAGGGAAGAATCGAAAAAGTCATAAGAAGACTATTTTTTTTAAAACTTAATGATTGAGGCTCTACCTAAGTTGCAGAGCCTAGAAGTGAACCCTTGCCTTCTGAGCCCATGGCCTCTCTGCTTGCCCCTATGCCAGGCACCTGCCTCCTGTGGAACCTGTGAGTTACTAGATTTCCCTGTGGACAGAGTGGAAAGGGAAAGCTCTGGGAGACCAGGGTTGAGCTCAGGTGCCAGGCTGGTCAAAACAATAGAGAAATACTTACGTTAGTCTGACCACCCACAACCGTGGGGGCAGGGACTGACAGCCTGCAGTAAGCCCAAGAGACTTCTCTTGCCCAGAGCGGGGAACACAGGAGAACACAGGCAGATGATGTCAGCCTCCCCAAAGGCTGGTTGAAAACCAGCCATGAACAAAGGGCTCTCAAACCACCCTGGGGTCAGGGGGAGGGAGGGGAAGCATGCCTGAGATCTTCAGTCACCTACTGTCCCACCCTACTCCTCCATTTCTCTGGCCCTGGGCTCTAAAAGCCCGTGGGCTTGACCATGGGGAGTTTCAAATAACTGTAGGCATGTTAATGAACATGTGAGTGAATTCATGAGTGGGTATGTATGTAAGAATGAGTCTGTGTTTATTTGTTCAGAGTAAATCTTCAGATGGGTTAGCCATAGGGTTATAGATTTAAAGTTGAATAGATGAATGAGAAAAATGTATTTTTCAGTATAGTATGTGCCTGGTACTGTACTAAATGTCAAGGATCTAAAAACAATTAATCAAGACAGTCACAGCCTGCAGGGAACTTCCATTCTAATGAGGAAAAGAACACACAAGGAGGAGGCAGGAAAATGGAGGCAGGGTACACCCAAAGGCATGGTTTTTGAAATTAGATGAAAATTCTCTTGGAGATGGGGTTTCAGGCATGATAAGGTAGAAACTCAACTATGAGAGTGCAGGGTCCCAGGGAAAAAAATCCAGATTGAATAGACAGGGAGGGGGTAAGGAAGGCAGCTAGAATATAGATAATATATGGCTTAGAAACAGGCCACTTCCCAGTCGACCTCAGAGGCCGTGTAATCTAATTCCCTCATTTTGCAGATGAGGAAACTGAGGCCCAGAGAAGCTGAAGTGATTTGTCTACTGTCCACAGCTCAGTAAATGTCAGAGCCAGGAATTCAAAACCAGGTCTTCCAGGTTCAAATCCAGAGCTCTTTACCATAGGACCATGACGGTGGTATCTGTACGAATGTGTGTATACCCGTATATTTCTGCACATAAAAGTGAATGGATGTGAGTATGTGTATGTAAATATGTAAAGGCATGATTATATTTGTGTATATGTATATATGTACATGATGCCCGGTAATCAAGGGAGAAATGGCAACTGCAGCTCTCTCTCTCTCTCTCTCTCTCTCTCTCACACACACACACACACACACACACACACACACACACCATTTGGCCTCCCTGCCATGAGGAGGACACAGAATGCCCAGACAGACTTCCCAACATTGAGGAGGTGGCAGGAGGGCAGCCCTCCTGAACTCACTGCCAGGGACAGGCTGTGTGTGAGAGATCGGATGTCCCAAGGAGAGTGGGCTCATTGCAGATGCCTGCCACCCCCTCACTGGACTCATATGGACACACCCTCATTCCATGCCTGGGTTCCACACCTCAGCAGCTTTCCCCCTCCACCACAGCCTGCCTTCCTCTCCTCCCCAGCCCGTCATCCCAGGCTTTGATAGCCTCCCTCTGTATCCAGTTCCTAGTCCCCCGTGCCTCTCTCTCCTCCCAATCTTGGCTCTACCTCATCCCGACCTCCAATATGTCCCATCCAGACATCCCTGCCAAGCAGAAGTCCCACTACAATTGGGGCTATATCTGCACGCCCTGGCTGGAATGCCTTTTTTCCCCATTGAATATGATGACTTTATTGATGGTATACAACACAAGTCTATGCTTCTCCCCCCTACTACAGGGGTGCTTTGGGGTAAGGACTGTGAATGGGCCGTGGGATCCTCAGTATAGGGAAACAGGTTAGAGATATGGACTCCCCAGGGGAAGAATTCCTCCTTTGGCCGGCGATGAAGAATTTACTTTTTCCAATTTACTCCTTGGAGGTCACATAGACCATCAGGTCTACTACGCACTTGCTATAACCATATTCATTGTCATACCAGGAAGAGCTTGAAAAAATGGTCATTTAGGGCAATACTAACTCTTCCTTCACTCCATCCCATTCCTGACCCATTCCCACCCCATCCTTGTCCCATCTCGTCCCTCATCCCCATCCTACCCCTACCCTATCCATGACCTTTATCTGTTCCTATCCTCTCCCCACTTTTGACCCAAGCCCTTCCTCAACCCATCCCCATCCCCACCCCCACACCGTCTCTGTTCTATCTCTGACCCCATCCCTCCCCTCAATCCTGACCAGTTTCTTCCCCATCCCTCCCCAGCCAGTCTTCCTCTCTGCCCCATTGCCATGCCCTCTCTTCCCCATTCCAGTTCATCTGTGCCCCAACCCTGCCCCATACCAGCCCCAGGCTCCATGCTGGCCAGTTGGATTTTGTCCTATCCTCAAGCCCCTAGCCTACACCAGATTGAGGCCCAGTTTGGACACTTGGTAGAAGCCATGCATAAACACATGGGCAGCTCCTAGCTAAGGCACCTAAAGATACCTTTCTAAGGCCCTGGAAGCCCATAACAGGCTATCATTGGGTTCTGGACACCCCATGGTCAATGATGAGTGACGTCAAACAGTAAGCATGCATTAAGTGCTTACTGTATGCCAGGCTCTATGCTAAAAGCTAGGAATAGAATGAAAAATAAAACATGGTACTGACCTCAAGGAGCTTATATTCTAACATGAGAGGAAACATGTAAAAACTAGGTACATACAAGATATATACAGTAGTAATGGGAAGTGATCCCAGAGGGAGGGTACTTGGGGGGAGGGGGGGAGAGAAGCCTCCTGTTGAAGGTGAAATGTGAGTTGAGTCTTAAAAGAAACCAGAGAAGCCAGGAGGCAGAGATTGGAAGGGAACATTCCAGGCACAGGGGATAGCCTGGCAGGGAAGTGAGTTAGGAGTTATCCTGTGAAAGGAATCTCAGGTCAGCCCAAGTGGCTGGATCACAGAGCACATGTAGGGAAGTAAAGGCTGGACATTTAAGAGAGGCCCAAGATGAGAAGGGCTGTGAAAGCCAAGCAAAGCATTCTGTATTTGATTCTGGAGGTAAAGACAGCTTCTTGGTGGGGGGGAGGGCTAAGTGACCTGGTCAGACCAGCACATTCCAGAGACCACCTTGGCAGATGAGTAGGGAGAGGTCGAGGTAAAGAACCTGTCCAGGCTATCACAATCAAGGCATTTGGAGATGAAAGTGTGGGGAAGGTAGGGTAGGAAAGCCTCCTTCTCTGAGGTCACTGGCTAAGTGGCCACACTGAGCTCGAACCAGCCTGCCTGGGGCACCTTTGTTCCTCTGTCTCTTAGTAAGAGGTACTGACAGTACCTCTTTTTCTCCAATTAACCCCCCAGGCCCCAGGGACAGGAGAACACTGTTTTGTTGTTGTTGTTCAATCGTGGCTTACTTTTTGTGACCCCATTTGGGGTTTTACTGGCAAAGATACTGGAGTGGTTTGCCATTTCCTTCTTCGGCTTATTTTACAAATGAGGAAACTGAGGCACATGGGGTTAAGTGACTTGCCCAGGGTCACACAGCTAGTAATATTTGAGATTTTAACTCTGAAAGATGAGTTTTCCTGACTCCAGACCTGGAACTCTATCCACTGTGCTACCTAGTTGCCTGGACAGGAGAATGGGACTCAGCTAAATCCTTCAGACTGACTGAAGGTGGAGAGGGGCTTGAGGCCACATTCTTTCCCATGAGTTAATCTCTTTCTGCCTAAGGGACCGAGGTCCAGTCTTGTGTGGAGGAGAGCTGGGGACATGGGGACCCTCTACCTCAGTCTCTCCAGCCAACACAGCCTTATGGGTTGAGACCTCTCTTTCCTCTTGGAATGGAAGAGACAGAGCTAGCTAGACAATCTCTCAGATCTCTTCTAGCCCTAGGTGCTACTAAGAGACCTTGAGAGGTTGGCCCAGGTCATGCAGATGGTGAATAGCAGAACCAAGATCATGACTCAAGTCTCTTGGCTATGCCTCATTCAGGTTCAGACTCATTCTCAAGACCAGCCCACCCTGGAAGTGCTAACAATTGGAGCCCTGCCATCTCCAGGGCGGGGGCGGAGGGCAAGAAGCCAAAGGCACCAAGGCTTCCACACTTAAGGGTGAGGAGATGGGAAAGGAGCACTGAAGGAAGGCAGAGAAGGTTCAGCCAGACAGGGAGGAGATACCCAAACTCATCCCTGTCTCTGACATGGGAGACACCTATGCTTGCCTTTGAAGCGGGGGGAAGGGGAGCCAACAAGCATTTATTAAATGCTTACTGTGTGTTAGGGACTGAGCTAAGCACTGGGAATACAAAGGAAGGAGGAGGAGGAGGAGAAAAAGAAGAAGGAGAAGGAGGAGGAGAAAAAGAAGGAGAAGGAAAAGAAGGAGGAGGAGAAAAAGAAGAAGGAGAAGGAGAAGAAAGAAGAGGAGAAAAAGAAGGAGAAGGAAAAGAAGGAGAAGGAGGAGAAGGAGGAGGAAAAAGAAAAGGAGAAGAAAGAAGGAGGAGAAGAATGAAAAAGAAGAAGAAGAAAGAAGAAGAAGTTTTCACCCAATTACAAATAGAGACACAACCAGGGGGTCATTTTCTTCTGATCCTATCCCAGCACCAGTGTTTCTAGCTCCAACCTAGAACAATCCACTAGCTACCTCAGACTTCTCCCCAGACTCTGTCTGAGCCATCAGAGGAGACAGAGATGGTTAAGAGAGGCCAGGACCAGACACTGTTTCCTGCCCAGGTAGGAAGAGAGAGTAGACTCCTTTCCCAGTTGTGTATGATGATAGCCTGGGAGCTAAGGAGACATCAGAGTCCTGACAAAGTCTGGGCTCTGAATTATAGTCAGGAACATCACCACTAGATAGTAACCTTAATGGATTTCAGAACAATTGTCAGAGGAAAGGTAAGGGCTCAGAGATCTCCTGGGTTGGGTAGCACAGGGGACACTGAGGCAGAGGTAGGGAATTACTTGGGGGGAGTAGGAGATCTGGATAGACAGTTCTGTGCATTTTGACCTAAAAGAAATGCTAAATGAGTTATGAAATCAGATGCAAATAATGAATTCCTCCCTCTTATTCAAAATAAAATTCATTTCAAATCTTCCCAAATGCTCAAGGACCTCAGTTTCCTCCTCAGTAGAAAGGGAAGAGGTATTTACCTCCAGTTTTTCCCCTCTCCACTCTACTTTTACCAGACCCTAAGGACCACCTGACCTTTCCATCTTCTATAAGCCAAGCAAGCATGAACAGCAGCCCTCCTTTATGTCTTGTCCACACCCCATAAGAGTGTAAGCTCCAGGAGGGCAAGGACTGTCTCAATTTTGTATTTTCATTCTCAATTCTCAGCACACAGTAAGCGCTTAATAAATGCATTTCCAATGGATATTCCTAAAGCACAGGTCTGTTTTCACTTGTTTTCAGGTTTTTTTTCAGTGTATTGATCAGTTATGCTATTTTTTCTCACTTCTTTTTCTTTCTTGTTGTCTTAAAAATGCAATTTGTTATATGGCTCCCTGGGAGGGGGAAGGGTAGGAACACTTGAAGAAATTGTGATTTTTTTTTATTAAGTCTTACTTAATCTTACATCCCCCTGCTCAAGATTCCTTGGCTCCTTGGATAAAATACAAACTCTTCTGTTTGGCTTCTAAAAACCGCTTCACAACCTGACCCCTGTCTATCCATCAAGAATGACCACATTTCTTGCTGTTCCTCTGACATGATGTTCCATTTCTCACCTCCTATGCCTGCACTGCACTTTCCTGACCTCTGCTTCTTGGAGTTCCTATACCCGTTCAAGGTTCTGCTCAAGGACCAATCTCTACATACATCTTTTCTTGAGCCCCTCTCTCCCCCTCCAATGTTAGTGCTTCCTATCTCTGACAAAATTACTTTATATTTCCTTAGGATAATAGATCTAGAATTAAAGGGACCTTAGAGGTCATCCAATCCAACCCCTCATTTTACAAATGAGGCTCAGAAAGGTCATACAAATATTAAGTAATAGTAGAGATGAGATTTGAACACAGACCCCAAGTTCTCTCAACACATCTCTCTTGCTTGTGGGTAATCCAAATGAGATCGCACTCCTGCCGCCTCCTCGATGCCTCCACATATGTGTTGTTTGCTCCTAGCAGAACGTAAGCTCCCCGAGGGCAGGAGCTTTTTTTTTGTTTGGATTCCTGATATGTCTCACATGGTAAGACTTAATAAAACCTTGTCAAAATTGAATTCAATTGAATAGGATTCCAGGCTTGTGCATTACACCTGTTTTCAGATTTTTTTTCAGTGTATTGATCACTTATGCTATTTTTTCCCGCTTCATTTTCTTTCTTTTTGTCTTAAAAATTCAATTTGTTATATGGCTCCCTGGGAGGGGGAAGGGTAGGAATGCTTGAAGAAATTGTGATTTTTTTTAAAAAAGACATCAATAAAAATTTCTTTTTAATAAAAATCGAGTGTGATTCAGGAGAGTTTTGACCTGTTAGTCAGGAGACCTAGGTTTCATCCCTATTAAATTTTATTTTTTAAAAATTCAACCCATCCTCCTAACCTAAGCTTTTGAGTTCCTAACTCATTTCTCCTCTCTTGGCTTCAGTTTCCTCCATAGAGATATGTGTGTGTGCACATGTACATGTGTGTGTGTGTGTGTGTGTGTGTGTGTTTATCTAGTCTTGTGGTTAACTATAGGAGACACCAAGACATCTAGGCCAATGGTGGGGAACCTGTGGCCTGGAGGTCACATGTGGCCCTCTAGGTCCTCAAGTGTGGCCCTTTGACTGAATCCAAACTTCACAGAATCCAAATCACAAATCCAAAAAGGACTTGTTCTATGAAGTTTGGATTCAGTCAAAGGGCCACACTTGAGGACCTAGTGGGCCATATGTGCCCTGCAGGCCACAGGATCCCCACCCCTGATCTAGGCAATCTGGGGTCTTTTAGTCTAAGTGGGAAGTTTTGGCATCAATTCCTAACAATCTGAGCTATCCAAAAGTGGCATGAGCTGCCCTGAGGTCCCCCCTGACATCCAGTAAAGGTAGATGACCATTTGTGTGGGATATTGTCCAGGAGGATATTCGCGGGGTGGTAGTTTGGCCTGGATGACATCTGTGAACCAGCTGTGAGGTTCTGCAATCTTGGACCAGGGTCTTAGGACTTAGATCTGTTACTTCCCTTCTCTAGGTCTCAATTTCTTCATTTGCAAAATGAATTTGGACCAGATGTTAGGCAAGAAGAAAAGCCCTGTGCTGCTTGCTGGTCAGGAAGCCTGGGTTCCTAACACAGTCACTGACTAGTTATGTGACCTCTGGATGAAGCCTTTCTGGCTCCCCAGCTCTGCGTGCACTCTGTCCCAATACAACTTTCTCTTAGAGGCAGCTAGATGACTTAAGTGGATAGAGCGCTGGGCCTGGAGTCAGGAAAATTTGAGTTAAAATCCAGCCTTATACATGTTTACCTGGCAGGTCACTCAGCCTCTGGCTTTGCCTTAGTTTCCTCACCTGTAAAATAGGAATAATAATAGCACTCGATACCCAGGGTTGTAGAGGATAATAATTGTAAAGCACTTTGCAAACCTTAAAGTACTATATAAACATTAGTTATTATTATTATTTGGCAGCTAGGTGGCTCATTGGATGGAGTGCCAGGCATTCTATAAGTCAAGAAGACTCATCTTCCTGAGTTCAAATCTAGCTGTGTGACCCTGAGCAAGTCACTTCACCCTGTTTGCCTCAGTTTCCTCATCTGTAAAATGAGCTGGAGAAGGAAATGGCAAACCATTCCAGTATCTTTGCCAAGAAAACCCCAAATGGGGTCACAAAGAGTCAGACTTAACTGAACAACAACAAAATCACCTGTTTTACCTTGCAGAAGAATGGGCAGCCACAAACACTTTTTGATCTGAAGCCAACATGAATTTCATACATTGACCTTCACAGATGGTGAAATAGACACAGAGACCAGAGCACAGACGACACTTACCCACCCAGACACCCATAATGGAGGCTGAGGGTCTCATTAAGCAAACTAAGAGTCAGATATAACTGAACAGCAACAATTATTATTATTCATTTTATATGGATTCTATTTATGCTTAATGGACCAGATGCATCAATTGGTAAAGAAATATATTTAATAATAAATATATTATTTCTCTTATCTGTATACATTCACTTTAAATATAAATAATTACAAGCAGATATTATCATTTTAGTTTAAAATAAAAACTTTTCATCCTACTATCAATCGACACAGCATGGTCTTTAAAAATCTTCTTAAATTCTTGTCCTTCCAATGTTAAATATGCCAGCATTGTCCCCTCCAAGAAAATACAGGTTCTTTGAAGGCATGGTTTATTTCATTTTTGTCCTTGTATGGCTAGTGCTCAGCACAGTGCCTCATATACAGTAGGAGCTTAATAAATGCTTGTTGACTGACATTCCTCTCTTTGAGCCTCCTTTTCCCCATCCACAAAAGTGTCAAGCTCATTAGTTTATAAGGTCCCATATGGCGTTGCCATTCCATAAGCTGATGATTCTGTAACTTGTCTCAACTCTTCCCCCGGCAGCTAGCAGGTAGAGAGGACAGAGAACTGAGTCTGAAGTCAGACAGACTTGATTTCAAATCCTGCCTCAGACACTAGCTTGTGTAGCCATGAGCAAGTCACTTAACTGTTTTCTGCCTCAATTTCCTCAACTGCAAAATGGGGATAAGTTATTTATCCTCACCTGTCTGCCTCAGTTTCCTCAATTGTAAGATGAAGATAAGTTATTTATCCTCATTGCCTGCTTCAGTTTCCTCAATTGTAAGATAAAGGTAAGTTATTTATCCTCAGCTGTCTGCCTCAGTTTCCTCAATTGTAAGATGAAGGTAAGTTATTTATCCTCATCTGTCTGCCTCAGTTTCCTCAATTGTAAGATGAAGATAAGTTATTTATCCTCACCTGTTTGCCTCAGTTTCCTCAGCTGTAAAATAGGTATAAGTTATTTAACCCTCACAGGGTTGTTGAGAGGATCAAATGAGATAATATTTGTAAAACACTTAGCACACTGCCTGGCACATGTAGTAGACACTATATAAATACTTAGTGCCTCCTCCTCCTCCCTGCACATTTTTTAGTAAAGATAACAGGGGTCTTCTTCCACTTTTCTGGAGGTATCTGCCAGTGACTCAAGGGAGCAATTTGGTTTTAATCTCTGCGAAAAATCACTGACGCTTCAGCAAGATTAATGTGGAAGGAAGCCCTCCTGTGAAGTTTCAAACACAATCTCTGGGAACCCTGAGGCTTTGGAAATTGTGTGCTTGATAATGATGACATTTTCTCAAAGATACTCCTTGTCAAGAACTTGGGACACCATATGTAAGATTATATATATCTTATATTTAATGTAGGACACATTTATATGATATACACATATATACATATGTGTGTATATATACTTGTATGTTACAGATATATGTGTGCGTAACACGTGTGTTTATACATGTATTATGGAAATGTAAAGATGACACTGGCCAATAAGGGTTCAGTCCTGGGATACCTGGATATTTGTTAAGCTGGCTTCTGGGTTTGAGTAGCAGGGCTCACCAAACATCCATATGCTTCTTTAAACTGAGACCTTAGTGGCCAATCCCCCTTTACATCTGCATTTGCCTATGTAGTGGGTACAAAGTCAGCCTCAGAGCCAGAAAGACCTCCCTTCAAGTCCCATCTCTGATACACAGCGTCTGGGTGACTCTGAGGGAGTCACTTAGCCTCAGAGTGCTCCAGGTGCCTCTCTAAGGCTTGAACTTACAGAGAAGATATTGACCTGCACTGGAAGAGGGATTCTCCACACCTGAAAAGTTCTCTATGCCAAAAAACCACAGGTCCAGCCCCTATCCCTGATTCCTATGATTACAATATAGACGTCTTGTTTATGGGAAATCCAAAAGGGATCAGAGTCCACTCTTCACCCCAGCCAAGACTCAGCTAATGACAAATCTAAGTTGATGTCTCTCTTCTCTTTAAAGGAATCAAATTCTCTTTCCAAATCTCTACCTGGACTGGCATTAATCATTCAGAAAGGGTTAGACAGTATCTCTCTCTCTCTTCCTGTTTCTTTCTCCTAGGACCTAGCAGGAACCAGAGTGGGTCTGGCAGTGAGCACCCTACCAGTTCTGAGTACTACTGTCTTACAGCCATAGGCTACCAGAGTCTCCAGGGGACAGGGGCAGGGAAATAAACACCCAGAAGTCAGTTATACCATTCAACCATGACTACAGAGGGGCTTCCTACCTCATGGTGTATACAAGCAAGATGAAGGAACTCTTGTCCAGCTTCTCTCCCCAACAAACCTCCAAGGCCAGATTCAAATAAATATCACCAAACTGGTGAACCCTGGGAGAGAATCTATTTGCCGTTTCTAGAGTCTGAAGTATCTATGGCAACGCACTCAGCCCAGGAACCAAGGGGTTAGATTCTATAAAGAGTACTTCCCAAAAGCAAATTCAATTTTCTTATTCCCTTTCAGTATAAAATTGAGATCATGGGTTCATAGATCTAGCAGAAAGAGAGACCTCAAAGGTCATCCAGTACAATATCCCCATTTTTCACATGACCGAACTGGGGCCCAGAGAGATCAAGTGATTTGTTCAAAGTCACACAGGTAGTAAGTCATGATGTCAACCCAACTGTCTCTGGGTTCAAACCCAATTCCTTTGACTCTAGACCCGGGATTCTTCTTCCTATGCCACTCAGAGTAGAAAACCCCTCAATTCCCTAAATTGAAAACATTTAGTAAAGAAAGGATTAGAAGGATCACTGGCCATTATAGAAACCCTGAAGTAATAGGTCTGTGAAAGATCTGGCCCCAACCAGCAGCCTTATTCTCACCTGGAGCAGCAGCTAATAGGGCCTCTTTTTGGCATCATCCACTTATACCATACACCGAAATTACAGAAACCTTCTCCCTGTTGTAGTCACACTGGCTCATAATCATCATCATCATCATCACCATCATCATCATGCTTCTGTTAACACCTTAAGGTTTACAAAGTGTTTTCCTCATAGCAACACTGTGAGGTAGACATTGAAAGTGTCACTGTGCTCACTTTGCAGATAAAGAAACTGAGTCATCCAGAGCCAAACAGCTAGTCAGTGCCAGGACCAGGATTCAAACCCAGGAAGAACATTGGATCTATGCTGGTGAGTGTCCAGAAAAGGGCAACTAGGATGGTAAAGGTGGGGTGGAATGGGAGTAGGAAGAGGGGGAGGAGCATTTGTTAATTACCTACCATGTGCCAGGCACTGCTTAAGTTCATAAATATCAATCCAATGAACGGGAGATGGTTAGCCTGGAGACCAGAAGGCTTGAGGTGGGGATGGAGGGTACATAACAGCTGTCTTCAAGTATCTGAAGGGTTGTCACATGGACGAGGGATTAATCTTGTTTGGTTTGGCCCTAGGAAGCAGAGTTGGTATATAGGTAAAGCAAATTTAGTCTTGATATAAGGTCAGACTTCCTAAGTACCACTATAGTTACCCCAAAGTTGGGGTTGCCCCTGTAGACTTAGCAGCTCTTCCATCACTAGAGAAACCCAAGCAGAGATTGGATGGCCACTCATCTTGGATTTTGTAGAGGGGAATCTCATTCAATGCCCTCTGAGCATCCCTCCCAACTCTGATTCTGAGATTCTGCAAAGCGTTTGCCGGGCGCCATTGTGGGACGAATCTTCCAGATGCTGGGAGGGTGGGAAGAGAGGAGTCATGGTGCACTTCTTGGAGCCTGCAGCAGATGAATACAGGATAAAGATTCACACCTGCTCCGCCAAGGAGATGGAGCCAATTCTGATGACGCCCGAATCCAGCTTCTCTTCCCTATCCTGAGAAGGAGGTAAGGAGATTATTCTTGCCATGAAATGTACATAAATTACCCAACAGTAGACTCTGTCGAGGTGGAGGGGGCGGGTAGAGCTGAGCAGGCCCTTCTACCTCTCTCCTTGTGGGATTCATTCAGCTGGAAACTTTGTTCAGCACTTTCTAAAACCAGAAAAGAAAATCAATATATTTTCCTGGCAAACTAGCAGGTTGGAGGCGTTGAAGCCGTGTGAGTGACTGTAGCAATAACCATTTCTTATTTTCTAATCAAGCAAGCAATTTTCTGTCACATTTTATTGAAGCTTCCGATCATCAGCAGCACATGAGGTTTCCACTGGAACAGCCTGGGCTCAAAGAGTCCCCAACCCCAGCACGGGTCCTGTGGCTGCTGGGCTGGTGGGCTGGCAGCCTCGCAGCCCTATCATTAGCTCCCGGCCAGAGGTGAAGGTCTCTTAGCTCTTCCACTCTCAAAATCAACCCTTGCTTTCCCCCCCAATTAGATGATAATTCTGCGCCCTTGGGTGACAACTTAGGAAGAGGATTATTTTCTAACCATGGGAACCTGTCATTTCCATACTACTAAATCAATTGGAGAAGCTTGAAGTCCCCCAAGCTATTGCTTCAGGATTGACTCCAGCATGTGCTTTCACCTAATTCTACCGGAGGAGGGGACGAGTAGACAGATCCCCGCCTGCAAGGTCATGGTGGACAGAGTCTACTGTTGGGTAAGAGAAGAACAAGGATGTGTGTCCTACCAGCTTTATCCCTTCCACACGTATCCCCCATGACCAGCTCTCTGTCCTACAGACATTGTCATGGGGGAACCATGAAGGCCAGATATTGTCACTCATGGACAGCTTCCAGTCATCCCCATAATTACTTCCATTCTATTTCACAAAAATGTATTAAGCCCCTGCCATATGCATCAGAGCAGCCTGGCTTAGTGGGTAAAGAGCCTTATCTCAGAGTCAGGGAGACCTGAGCTGAAGTCCCATCTCAGATATATTGTCTTAGACACATACTGATTGTGTGACCCTGGGAAAGTCACCTAGCCTCTAAGGGCCCCTGGCATTTCCCTGACACTAAAAGTCATTGAACACTTATGGATCTGAAGTGAGCAGAACAAGGACGTTGTTATACACAGTAACAGCAATATTATACAATGGTCAACTGTGAATGACTCTGGTCAAGACAATGATCTAAAACAATTCCAAAGGACCGATAATGAAAAATGCTATCCGACTCCAAAGACAGAACCAACTCATCATCCTTCCTTCACTTGAACACTTTTAAGTGATGAGAAGCTCACTACCTTTCAGAGTTCCATTTTCAAAAATCTCCTGCTATAGAGTGGTTCTTTCCAATATAGACCTGAAATCTAGCTTCCTATAACTGCCTGGCATTGCTCCAAGGCCTGCCCCCTAAAGTAAAGCAGAACCAATCTACTCCCTCTTCCATGTTGATTGGCCTCCACTACATGTCCATTTCACTTTGACAACCATTTTGTTTAAGTCTGCCTGGGAGAATATAAGCTCCTTGATGTCTGGATTTGCTCCATTTTGGTCTCCATACTCCCAGCATCTAGCACATAGTAGGTACTTAAATGCTTGTTGAACAGATGAATGAATGAATGAAGTTCCTACCATCTACAGGCCCTGAAGGAGATAAGAAACGAGATGAGGTCTCTGCTACCCTCTTATACTTCACAAAGGATAGTAGATGGATAAGTCTGTAATATAGAACATGCGGTCAATATGTCAGAAAGGTGCAGAGTGGGGGTCTGGGGGAATGGTCATTAGTGAGAGGAGAGATCAGGGAAAGCTTCTACTAGGAGTCCCCTGTCTGGTCCCATATAGACTTTTCTTATCCTTTGCATCTTTAGCCAGCCTGGATCACGTAGGTAGGATGTTCCTGGGGGGGGAGACACTGTCATAGGCAAACCACTGGGGCAGATGTTGGTGTGAGGACATGATAGAGGGCCAACATTCTCACATGTCTGCACCATGAGGGGTAGACATTCTCAAAGGGCACCATGGCAGGCAGACACAAGGTCACCAAGGGAGCTGAACACAGTCACAGGAGCTCCATGAAGGACAGGTACCATCATAAGGGAAACATAGAGGCAGACATTCTCAAGGAGCACCATAACTTGCTGGGTCACCACAGGGGTTAGACATTGTCAAGGGGCTAGACACTCTCCCAAGGGCTCCATGTGGAGCAGACCCTCACATAAGGGCTCCATGAAGGGGCAGACATTGTCACAGGAGCACCATGGGTGACAAATACCATGACAACAACACCATGAAGGGGCAGACATTGTCACAGGAGCGCCATGGGGGTAGTGTTACAAAATACCGTGGTGCAGATGCCATCACAAGGGAACTGTGGGGGCAGATAGTATCACAAGAACACAACTATTTTCCAAAGTAAAATCCTGCTGTATTTCCCCATGAGCTCACCAAAGGTTCCTCCTCCCAGCCACAAGGCACTCACAAAGAAGACACGCCTGCACTTACCCACCCAGAATGGGAAAAGCCTGCCAAGAAAAACCTTGTCTTCACAGTGAACAAAAGTATGATTAATAATTAATTGCCTGAGAGCTAATTAGCATTCCTTCAGGCAGCTGTCTCCAGAATTCCTCGGGTTTTCAGACATCACCCACAAAGCCACATCAGTAAGGCAGCCCTGTCCCTCTGTAGCTCCCTGCCTCACCCCACCCCAACTCCCCCTTGCCAATGAGAACCTTAGCCTGTTAGGGAGGAGGCCCTGACTCCCTACCTGGAGAGGCTGTCACCATGAGGACATGGAGGCGAGTCCTCTGGGCAGGGACTGGGTACTGTAGGATACCCAATCAGACTTGTGTTCCTTTGGGATTCCCACTTCAATGCCTTCCAACTCCCCTAAGGTCCAGGACATTTTGAGGGGGACAGGGGCATGCAGTGCAATGCTCAAGACACCAACCATGAGTATGGGGAAGAGAGATGCTGTCTCCCCTCCCTTAGAATGTAAATTCCTGAAGAGTAAGAACTGTGTCCCTGGCCCTTTGCATAGTGCCTGGTACATAGTAGGATGCTGAATAAATATTTGTTGATTGATTACTCACATCACCTCTCTGCTCAAGAAACTTCAATGACTTCCTATAGCTTCTAGGATAAAATAAAAATGTCTCTGTTTGGCATTGAAAGCCCTTCAAAGTCTGGCTCCAACCCATCTCTCCAAGCTGATTACACATCACTCCTCACTGCACACTATGTTCCGGCTGAGCTGGCCTATTTACTGTTCCCAGAACAAGACATTCCACCTCCTACCTCAGTGCGTTTGCCCAAGCTATCCCCCATCCCTGGCATGCCGTCCCTCCCCATCTCAGCATCCTGCCTCTCTTCAAGGCCTCCAGCCTTCAAGGGGACTTTTCTAATTCTTTCAGTTGTAGACCCCCTCCCATACATTGTAACATATATGTATAGATATATGGATGGATGTATAGAGAGGACAGCTAAGTGGGACAGTGGATGGAGTGCTGGGCCTGGAGTCAGAAAGATTCATCTTCCTGAATTTAAATCCAGCCTCAGGCACTTACTAGCCTGAATAAGTCACTTAACCCTGTTGGCCTCAGTTTCTTTATCTGTAAAATGAGCTGGGAAAGGAAATGGCAAACCACTCCAGGATCTTTGCAAGAAAATCCCAAATGGGGTCGCAAAGAGTCTTACATAAGTGAACAACAAAATGTATAGATATGTAAATATATACCTATATCTTGAATTTATCTATGTATATGCTGTCCTCATATGTAGGCTCCTTGAGAGCACATTCTTTCCTGTTTTTTAGTGGACAGAGCACTGGACTTGGAGTCAGAAAGACCAGGGTTCGAATATTGCCTCCCTCACCAGCTGAGTGACCCTCATCATGTTCACAGACTCTGAAATGCCTTTATCTGATCACAGTCTTCTATCGTGCCATTTTTTCTTGGGCCTTACAACCCCTAACCCTGTTCTCCATCCTCACTGGGACTTCCAATCTGCCTACACTCCCCGCTACCAGTTCTTTCCCAGACCCTTAGATCATCATCCATCCTCCACTCAGCCAACTGACAAATCCGGGTGATTTTTCTCAAGAATCTAAGTCCAGTCATGTCACTTCCCTGCTCCAAGAGCCCCTGTGGCTCCCTATTTACTCCAGTAGATTGCAAACTTCTTGAGGGCAGGGACTGTCTTTTGCCTCTTTTTTGTATTCCTAGTGCTTAGCACAGTGACTAACACATAGTTGGCACTTGATAAATGATAACTGAGTTGAATCGAAGATCAAATATAAAATTCTCTGTTTGGCATTCAAAGCCAATCATCACAACATAGACTCTACCTGTCTAGTCTTCTTACTCCCGACTCTGCTCCATTCAATTTATACAACGTTCCATCATCTCCTGTCTCTGCATCTTTGAACTGTCTGACCCCCGGGTCTGGCATGCTTTGCCACCTCGCCTTTTTCCTCTTGTTTGCTCAGCTTTCTCCAAGGCTCAGTTCAAAGCTTATCTTCTACAGCCCCCCAGCTACTAGCACCCTCTCCTCTGAGATTACTCTCCACATGCTACGTATATGGCTTGTCTGTGGCTATTGACAAGCTGTCTCCTCTATTAGAATGTAAGTTCCCTGCGAGAGCAGGGGCTGTGGTTTTTAATTTCTTTGTATCCCCAGTGCTTAACAGAGTGCCTGGGTCATAAGAAGTGTTTAATATGTTGGTTGACTAAATGGCTGATCCTGGACAGTCTGTACCTCAATTTCCTCATCTGTAAAATGGGATTGCTGGACTCAATAGCCTGTAAGAGCCCTTCTATCTCTAAACCTATGATCTTACGACCATACAATTTGTCCCTGCATCCCCAGAACATAGCACAGTATCTGACACATAGTAGAAAGGAAAGAATAATAGGCATTTATTAAGCATCTACTCTGTGCCAGGAATTCTGCTAAGCTCTTCACAAATATTATTTCATTTGATCTTCACAACAACTTTGTTGTTACTATCCCCATTTTACAGTTGAGAAAACTGAGGCAGACAGAGGTTAAGTGACTTGCCCAGGGTCACAGAGATAGTCAACATCTGATTTGAACTCAGGTCTTCTTGACTCTAGGCCCAGTGCTCTATCTACTATACCACCTAGCTGCCTCTTAAAGGAGGAAGGGAGGGATGGGGCAGCAAGAGATGGAGAGGGGAGAGAATGATCTCTAAAATTCCTTTGAACTCTGAATCTATGTTCCCACAAGGGACTTTGTGGAAAGCCCCAATGTTCTCCTGGCACCTGCCCCTACTGGGTTTAAATACCATTCCCCTACATGGATTTCAGGGTAAGGGGAAAGGAAGCAAAAAAAAAAAAAAAGCACCAACTAAGGTTTGTCTTGTCATCGATGACCAGGAAATTCATCCAAATCGTCTGCAAGGTAAAGAGTTCTGGGGCAGGCAGGGCAGGCAGCTTCCTCCCACGCAGTGCCAGGAAGCCAGAGCCTTCAGGAGCTGGGTCCCAGCTTGGGGCTGATGGATGGCCTCCCACAGAGCTGAGAGATGCCCTGCATGGCTTGAAGACAACTCTGTAAATTTACTTTGTCAAGAAGGAAACCTGAAGTCAGCAATAAAGCTTAAGGTAATGACTTCTTCAGCAGGAAGCTAGCAATTTCCTGTCAGCCTCTGGTTACAAATGGCCAACACTCAGGTTAATTTTCCACTGGCTCCCAAGGGGAGAGACCTCTAGGCCCCTTCCCATCCTCACACGAGGAGTGAGCAGACACTCCTGCCCATGCCAGCGTGACTCTGAGACGTGGTCGGGGTCTGGTAAGGCCCCAGTAAAGGCCCATCTCAGGACTCGGTGGATCTGAAGTCAAATGGATTACTTGCTGGTAGAATAGAATCCCCTTGAGGACAGGCACTATTTCATTTTACCTAGCATAATGTCTGGCACATAGTAGGCATTTAATTTAGATCGCAGAAATCAAGGCCAACCAAACAACAATCAGTCACCATATCTGATTATTATTAACAAAGGTCATTTATTTTGTGCCTACTGTGTGCTAAGTGATAGAGATGTGAGTACAAAGAATGAAATAATTGGTACTGAGAGCTACTTACAATTTTTTTTAATTTACTTGTTCATTTTCTAGCCCATTTCCTAGTGAATGTCACTGTCTATGGGCCTCAGTTTCTTCATCTTGAAAATCAGGGGGTTGCATTAGGTGATCTTTAAGGGCCCTTCCAGTTCTCAGCCCTGTTGGCTCTTGCCTTTCCTGGTCCCTCTCACTGCCCTGGGAGGATCTGCTCCCAGCTCCCTGGCTTGGTACCATCAGTCTGCAGGTCTTGGTTGAACCCAACTATGCCCTGTCTGTGCTAAGCCTGCCAACAGACTCATTCCCATCTCAAGCAGGTGACAATCATCTATTAAGTCCTATGTGCCAGGCATTGTATGAAGTGCGGCAGATACAAATACAGGCAAAAAAAAAAAAAAGCAGGCCCTGCTCTCAAGGAGGTTACATTCTAATGGGAGAAGAAAACATAAAAGAGAGCTGAAAGGAGAACAAGTGGGGGGTAAGGGAGAGAGCAGCATAATTAGAAATACAACTGAGAGGAGAATGAAGCATAGCACATGGGAGAGCAAGGTAGTGACCTACACACACACACACACACACACACACACACACACACAGGAAGGTCAGGAAGTGCAAGGAGAAGGGCCATGGGGAAGCCCCAGCAGGTGAAGGAGCAGAGCAGTGACCCTCATACCAAACCTCAAGAAGATCAGGGAGGGCAGGGTAAAGGGCCATAGGGAGCCCCAGCAGGTGAAGGAGCAGAGCAGTGACCCCCACATTCCACCTCTTTGGGTTGGGTTGTCCTCCCACACCTTTAATGCCCTCCCTTCTCACCTCCACCTCTGAGAATCCCAGCACCCTTCAAGGCTTAGCTCAAATGCTACAGACAGTCTACAGCCTTTCCTGCTCCCTGCCAGCTACATGTTCTTTCTTCTGAGCTAAACAACCCTCTCTTCCCCTTTATCTATTTTGTACATACTTCTGTGTATGCATGGTGGCCCCTTTAAAGACTGCAGGCTACTTGAGGGCAGGGAATGTTTGCTTTTTGCCTTCCTATCCATCGCACCTAGCACAATGCTTGTTGATTGATTGGTAAATGTCAGGCATTGCCATCATAACCTCCCCAGCTGGATAGTAAGCTCCTTGAGGGCAAGATCTGCTGGGACTTCTCCTTTCCCTGGTTCCTCTGCAACACATCTGACTCATCTGACAGATGGACAGGCAGAAGGAGAGTCCAGAGACAGACAGATGGGTGGTCAGACAGGCAGGCAGACAGGCGCATGAACAGACAGACAGACTGACTGAGTGACAGACAAGCAAACAGACAGACTGGCAGAAAGACAGGAAGACAGACAAGCAAACAGGCAGACAAATAAGAAGACAAACAGAAAAACAACTCAGATTTTTTCCTTCACAGCCCAGAGAGAGGTGGCACAACAGAAAGGATTAAAGAAGGAAGGAAGGTGCTAATGATCATGAGAGATGTCACAGGGGCCCTGGCACTCAAGACTGGAAGGAGGCATGGGCTCTTCAGGTGCCCCTTGCAGATAACTGGCAGTCACTGTGACGGCAGCTCAGAGATAAACCCCGCTTCAGAATGAAACTCCCCATCTTCTGGGGCATGGCTGTCAGAAGCTCCAACTGGCAGTTCTGACCCTAAACCCTAACCCTGGCATGATGTCTTGCACATGGTAAAAGTGTGATCAGTAAAATCTTGTTGATTGATTGCAGTAGGGATCTGGTTGAAGACTCGCATCCAGGAAACATACAGAAGAGTGTGCATTCAAAGGCTAGGATGCATTGACCACTGGGCTCAGAGTCATAAGATCTGGGTTCAAGTCTTGTTCTGCTACTTATTTGCTATGTGACCGTAAACAAGTCACTTGACCTTTCTGAGTCCCAGTTTCCCGTCCGTCATAGAGTCATATATTTAGAGCTGGAAGGGGGTTAGACTAAATGGCCTCTAGTCCTTCCAGCTCTAACTCTCTGAGTGGATGAAGTGGATTGAAAATGGGCACACTTCCTGGAAGAACTAGTCCTAGGACCTATGTTGGATTTGGCAAGGAGATGGACCTTCCAGTTTGTGCAATGGTGTAAGCAAAGACTTTGAGGCTGAAAAAGAGGCTGACAATCAGGGACTATGAAGGTGACTGTCTGGACTGATGAGAAAGGTCCTTCCCACTTGCAAGGCTTGGCTGGTTCAGGGCTGAGTCCACTGGAAAGTTTGGAAACCAGAGCTGGGTCTCGACTCAGATTCAGGATGGAGTCGGGGGTTTTCCTAAGATCACTCACTCCTTGGGGTAATCAGCATGGGGAGAAGGGACAAAAGCCATGAGATCACAGCAACTCCCTGGATTTAGGGGTCTAAGCAGCTCTAGAGAACTGGAAACTAGGGTAAGGAGAGGACTGACTAAGGTCAATAGCAACTCTGCCCAAAGTATGGGAATGCCCAACCTCCCTTTGGGAAGCCAGTATTAAGGAACTCAGAAGAGAAGGAAAAATAGCCCCCAGACATGGAATGGAAGAATGACCATTTATCAAGTACTTAATATGTGCTAAGTACTGCACTCTTGCTAGGGATACACACAAAAGGACCTTCCCTGACCTCAGGAAGCTTACATTCTAATAGGGAAGACAACACACATAGGTGAGTAAGAGACCAGGGAGGTATATTTTAGTTTGGAAAGTTACACAGATGGTGAGCAGAGCTATAGGGGAGTAGGTTGGCACACCCATTCTAGGAGCACTGGCAAAATAGCCCCAGAATTGGATAAGTTGTAGGTGGCTGCAAAGCGGGTATATGCAAGGTGATTTGGCAGCTGGAGATAAACTGGTCAGGGAGTAAAGTAAAGCATGGCTAGACCCAGTCCTAGATATAGCAGGCAACTGAGGCAGCCACCAATCAGCACAGCAGAGTCTCAGGACAAGAGGTCCAGGCATGATAGGGTTAAATCCCCCTGGGTTTGGTTTCTGGTGCCAAGAGTGCAATAAAGCTCTTCCTAGATAGTGGGTAGGGACAGCTTGGTGGTACAACACACTCATCTTCCTGAGTTCAAATCTGGCCTCAGACATTTATTAGCTGTGTGAACCTGGGCAAGTCACTTAACTCTCTTTGCCTGAGTTTCCTCTTCCCTAAAATGAGCTGGAGAAGGAAATGACAAACCACTCTAGTACCTTTGCCAAGAAAGCCCCAAATGGGGTCACAGAGGATCAGACACGACTTAAAAGACTGAACAACAACAAAATATGCATACGTATAATGTGGTGTGTAATGAGACAAAGAGAAAAAGGCAGGCAAAAATTTCTGGGAAAATTTAAGGATCACTTTCAGGGGAAAAGGAATCAGAGATGGCTTCACCTTAAAAGCCCTTGACCTGGGCTTTTAAGGATGATAAGGATTTCAACAAGTGATGTGCTGAAGACAGACTGAGGGGATGCATCTAAGTCTCTCCAATCGAATTTCCTCATTGTATAAAAATCCATGGGCTTCTGTAAAAGTGTTCCCTAAGGCTGAGGCCTCCTTACAAATCATCCGAACAATTCTCACTAACACCTCCCAGCTGGAAGCAGGAGGCATCTCTAATTTCTTACCTGGCGGTGTTTCTCTGAATTTGTACTTTGCAAACTTCAAATGCATGCAATTCTCAGAGCTAAGATCCTGTGAAATCACAAAAATAATTAATAACTGTTAGGCTTAGATGGAGCAAACCCACTCTTACATTTCAATTAAATAAGCCATCTGGAGAGGCAGCAGGAAGTGGGTAGCGGGATAGCCTCAAAGTCAAGAGGTTCTGGCAGCTAGGTGGCAGGCACAATAGATAGAGCACAGGACCTGGAGTCAGGAAGACCTGTGTTCAAATCTGACCTCAGTCACTTCCTAGCTGTGCGACCCTGGGCAAGTCACTTAACCTTGTTTGCCTCAGTTTCCTCATCTGCAAAATGAAGATGATAATAGCACCTCCCTCACAGGGTTTTTGTGAGAATCAAATGAAATAATAATTACAAAGTGCTTAGCACAGTGCCTGGCACATAGGAAGCGCTATATAAATGTCAACTATTATCATTAAGCTTTGCTTTGAATACATGTTGTCAGTATGACAATGCTCAAGTCACTTCCACTATTTGCCTGAGTTTCCTCATCTGCAAAATGGAGGTAATGATATTTATATTGAGAGTCAGCATGGTACAGAATAAAGGAACAAGGTCAAGTTAAGTCAAGTCAACAAGTGTTTATTAATCAGATTGGACTCAGGCAGACCTAGGTTCTAGGACTACCCCTGACTCTAGCTAAGAAGAGTGACTAATGCACTGGATGAAAGTCAGGATCCAAAAAGATCTGGATAAATGAGTTATAAATTTAAACACTTCTACCTGAGTTCAAGAAAGCAGCTTCTCTAATACAGGATGGGGGAAACATGGTTAGAGAGCAGTTTGTCTGAAAAAGATCTAGGTGTTTTACTGGGTTGTAAGCTCAGTATGGAGCAGCCAGGTGGTACAGAGGATAGACCACTAGACTTGGAATCAGGAAGACTCATCTTCCTGAGTTTAAATCCGGCCTCAGACACTTACTAGCTGTATGACCCTGGGCAAGTCACTTAACCGTGTTTGCCTCAGCTTCCTCATCTGTAAAATGAGCTGGAGAAGGAAATGGCAAACTATGTCGGTACCTCTACCAAGAAAACCTCAAATAGGGTCAAGAAGAGTCAGACACGACTGAACCACTCAATAACAACGAACTCAGTATAAGTCAAATTAGCTGGGTAACCAGAGGAAATTTCTCAGTGCCCCAGGCATCTCTCTAATACTATAAGCCGAGAGGCAATGACACCCTGGTAAATGTTTAACAACCAGCTTAGGGTGGGGGGGGAGGGTAAGGTGGAATGCGAACAGGACACATTTTTAAATTTAACTTGCATTTTAACATTTTCCCCATTACTTTCTTAAGTCTAATCAATAAACAAAACAAGACATCAAGCCTGAATTTGCAGCCTTTGCAGATTTTTGAGAGGTAAATACTGCATTAGGCTCCACAGAGCAGTTTCGAGTCGGCCATGGTGAGCAGAATTTCTACCCCAGGAGTTCATCACATTGGTGAGATTGCAGGTCCAGCTTTCCCCATTCCCCTTCCCCTGGTTTTGGGGCAGGGGAAAGAGGGCAGGGAGCGTCATTCGGAGCAAGGTCTATTTCTTTCATTTTCAGGAGCTATCTTTAAGCCCTGAATTTCCCATGAATAGGAAAGGGATTGATTCTCTCTCAGGAGAGGCTCAGGGAACATCTCAGGTATATTCCTTCAAGCCCAGTTAGAAATACCTCCAGGCCTAGTCAGGCACTTAAAGTCTTTTATGCTAAGAGCTTAGCCAGCCAAGGGCAGGATGCCCTGACCTGGAACATCAGAGCTGAAAGGACTTCAGAGATCATCATCAAAATTGTAGGTGACATTTGTGGAGCACATTAAGGTCTGCAAATCCTTTTAGATACATTATTTCATCTGACACAATAGTCCTTAGAAGTAAGTTAGTTCTACAAGGATGATTTCTCCCATTTTACAGATGTGGAAACTGAGCCAGCTAGGTGGCACAGTAGATATAGTGCAGAGCCTAGAGTCAGGAAGACCTGAGTTCAAATGCAACATCAGAGGCTTGCTAGCTGTGTGACCCTGGGCAAGTCACTTAACCCTGTTTGCCTCGTCTGTAAAATGAGCTAGAGAAGGAAATGGCAAATAGCCCCAGTGTCTTTGCCAAGAAAACTCCAAATGGGGTCATGGAGAATCAGACACAACTGAAATGACTTGAGTAAAAACAAAAACAGCACCTATCTCCCAGGGTTCTTGTGAGGATCAAATGAGATCATATTTGTAAAGCACTTAGCATGGTGCCTGACATATGGTAAGTGCTTAATAAATGTTCATTCCCTTCCTTTCTCCCTTCTAGCGGGAATTGCAAGCTCAATGAGTCAGCATTGTGACGGAGGCAGCCAAAAACCCTACTGAGATCTTAGGTGACATTGCCAGCAAAGCTTCCATGAATAAGGAGAGAAGGGGACCACGGCTCTGCTCAGACCCCATGTGGAGCATCGTGGTCAGCTGTGGGCACTAGGGCCTAAGAAGGACATTGACCAGCTAGAGGCCGTCCAGGGGAGGGCGGCCGGGATAGTTCTGAAGGATCTCCAGTCCATGCCACGGGAGGTCAGCCTGAATGAATGGCGGTTATTTCGTGTGAAGGGTATACATGATAGCTGCCTTCAAGGACCTGAAAGGGAGGAGGGATTATTAGCTTTGTTCTGCTTGACCCTTAGGAGAGAAGGGAGAGAAAGGAGGGGAGGGGGAAAAACTCAAGAGCAGTTGGGAGAAATGTAAGAGGCAGATTTAGATATCAGGAAAACTTCCTATCCATGAGAGTTGTTCCAGAGCAATAGGGCATTCTTGGGAAGTGGGGGGGGGGGGGAGGTTCCTCCTCATTGGAGGTCTTCAAGCAGAGGCAAGATGATCACTCATTTATCAGAGATGTTGTAGAATCATTCTTTTTCATGTATGCAAGAGACTACCTGGTTACCATGGTAGTCGGATTCCAGGTCCCTTCTAGCCAGAAATGTGCCAGTAAATGTTTAACAATCAGTTTTCAGGACATTCCTTTCCCCCTCTCCATCACTTTCTTAAGTCTAGACCATCAAAACAAGAATAAATCCAGCCCTGTTTAGTTTGCTGATTTCCCAGGGGTAAAAACTCACTAAAAATTTAATAATCAGCTCTCTTAAGCCAGCATGAGCTGGCTCCAGCACAGCCATGTCTCAACCCCTAGGGCACTGTAGTTTGTTGGAAAAGTGCTAGCTTTGTAGTCAGGAAGCCAAGGCTGGAATGCTAGCTCTGACATTTTCTTGTTGTGTGATGATGGGCAAGCCAATTTTCTCCTCTATAAACTTTAGTTTTCTCATCTGCAAAATGGGGCTATAATAATAATAATTTAGTTAAATAGCATTTTAAGGTTTGCAAAGCACTGTTTATGTTATGTCATTTGATTATAATGTTTATATAGTATTTCATTATAGTATTTAGAGGCAGCTAGGTGGCCCAGTGACTAAAATACTGCAAATGGAGTCAGTAAAACCTGAGTTCAAATCCTGCCTCAGACATTTGCTAGCTACATGACCTTGAGCAAGTCACTTAACTTTTTCCAACTACAATTTGCTCATCTGTAAAAAGGGAAATAGTAATAGCACCTACCTCCCAGAGTTGTTTTAAAGTGCTTTCTTTGCAAGCCTTAAAACACTAAAAATGCTCGCTATCATTATTAAAAATATGATTGAACTTACAGAACTGTTATGAGCAAAGTGCTTTGGAAAACTTAAAGAAATATGAGTTATTCTTGTATCCAGTGCCCAGCCCCCTCAATTTTTCCCATTAGAGTAACTGGTTAAAATTATATCTACCCTAAGGAATATGTATGACAGAATGAGGAAAGTCTGTAACAAGGAGAGACTGAAGAAGCAGGAAGAGGGGAGGAAAGAGGGAAGGATTCAGTGGAAATTGAAATTCCTTTCATGTAGGAGTCTTTGACCTTTCCCCTGGGGAGTCCACGATCTACCTAAGCACATATCTGAGGAGAGGAACATAGGTAGGTCACAAACAAGCTTCGGTGCTCACACAGATGAGGAAGAAAAGAGGAGAAAAAGAAAACACTGTGAATAAACCCACAGGTGAGACAGGCATTTTATACAGTTCATTAAGCATCTATAATGTAAACAGAGGCAGCCTGGGATGCTGGAGAGATTGCTAGGCTTAGGGAAGCCTGAGTTCAGTTTTACTACTTATTACTCATGTGATCCTGAGAGAGCCACTGAGCCTCTCTGATCCTCAATTTCTTCACCTGTCAAATGAGAGGACTTGAACCCAATGGTCTCTAAAGTTCCTTCACAGATCTAAATCTGTGACTCTAGCACCATGGACAAATCTCTTAGCTCTATGTGTCCCAGGCAACAACCAAGGACTTTCCTTACTAAGACAAAGTGTCAAGCATAAAGCAAGCACTTAATATATGCTCTCTCTAGCCAGTCATCCATATATCTATCATCTAGTTTTCTTTCAATCTATCTTTCTATCTTTACCTATCCATCTATCTATAACCTATCTTTGTTTCTGTATTTTGATTTATCTACCTACATCTTTCCATCAATGTATCTACATCTATCTGTCCATCAATCTATTTATATCTATCCACATCTACCTAGCCATCTATCTACCTACATCTACTCATCTATAATCTATCTTTATCTTTTGATTCATCTTTTTATCCTTATTTATGCATCTTTGTATCTATCTTTCAACCTTTTTTGATCTTTCTATATCTATCTTTGTATCTATCTTACAAATTATCTTTCTATCTTTTGCTCTGCCTTTATCTAATTATCTAACTTTCTCTCTCTCTATCTTCATTCCTCTCCAGGCTGCACTCCTGACTCTAGACTTTCTCTGCCATGCCATAGAAACCCCCTTCACCCTGGAAGCTTACTCTGCCATTGGACTACAAGTCATATTAGAAGTACCCTCTGCCCTTATGGCATTTCCCTCTGATTGGCTGGTTTCTCCCAGAATCTCCATTTTAAGAAGGAGGCCCAGGCCAGCCATGTCATCATTATTCTCTAGGCTGCATTTCTGTTTCTCCCAGCTTTCTCTACTATGCCCCTGCACAAGATACCTTCATCTCTCCTTCCCCACATTTTCAGTTTCCTTTTTTTTACATGTCATCTTCTCCAATTAGAATGTAGATTCCTTGAAGGTAGGAACTGTCTTTCTTGTTGTATTTGCATTCCCAGCATGCAGCACACCTCCTCACACATAGTGAGAGCTTAATAAATGCTTGTTGCTGGGTTATCATAGATGGCTTGCCATCTGGTTAGCATTGAGCAGGGGTGGGGAACCTCCTTCCTCGAGGCCTCAAGTTCCCCACCCCTGGCATAGAGAGTTCTCACACTGGGAGTTCCTCATCTTGACCAATCACAGAACTCCTTGCATGTGTGTGTATATGTGTGTGTATGCACACACATACACACACACACACAGAATGAGTATGTATATGTAAATGTGTATTATGTGTGTATGTATGTCCTTAGTTCCTAGCAAAATGCCTGGCATGTATATATATATATTATATATAGATAGATAGATAGATAGATAGATACATATATATGTATGTGTGTGTGTATATGTACACACACACACAGACACACAGACATACATATATATGCTGCTGTTGTTGAGTCATTTGGTCATGACTGACTCTTCATGACCCTATGGACCATAGCACACCAGGCCTTCCTATCCTCCACTGTCTCTTGAAGTCTGTCCAAACTCATGTTCATTGCTTCCATGACACTCTCCATTTCATCCTCTGCTGTCCCTTGCTCCTTTTGCCTTCAATCTTTCCCAACATCAGGGTCTTTTCCAATGAATCCCATCTTCTCATTATGTGGCCAAAGTATTTAATCTTCAGCTTCAGTATTTGACCTCCCAGTGAATAGCCTGAGTTAATTTCTTTAAGTATTGACTGATTTGATCTCCTTGCTGTCCAAGGGACTCTCAAAAGTCTTCTCCAGCACCACAATTTGAAAGCATCGATTCTGCTATGCTCGGCTTTCCTTATGGTCCAACTGTTACAGCCATACATTGCTACTGGAAAACCCATAGCTTCGACTGTATGAACCTTTGTTGGCAAGGTGATGTCTCTGCTTTTTTAGTATATTGTCCAGATTTGCTATGGCTTTCTTTTCAAGGACACTTTGTCTTAGTAAGGAAAGTCTTAGGTCGTTGCCTGGGACACATAGAGTTAAGAGATTTGTCCATGGTGCTAGAGTCACAGATTTAGATCTATGAAGGAACTTTAGACACCATTGGGTTCAATGGGTTCAAGTATTCTCATGGCTACAGATATCATTTCAGTTTTGTCTTTGTCTTACCAGAGCCCAGCACTTTACCTGGCACACTGTTGGTGTTTAATAAGTGTGTGCTGATTGATTGATTGTGGGGAAGGGTTGATTTGGGAACCTGGCACATAGGAGATGCTTAATGAATGTTAATACACATACTATATATCCATCCATCTATCTTTATATTTTTAAATCTATCTTTCTGTCTGTCTTTATCTTTCTTTCTATTTCAGAAATCAGGGTTGGGGATTATTTACAAGTCAGTGAAGCAAACAGCATCCCATAGAATGTATGCTCCTTGAGAAAACATTTCCCATCTTACTTTTGTATCCCCAGGCCCTAGCACAGTACCTGGTACATAGTAGGTGCTTAATAAATGCATGTTGATTGACTGACTGATTGATGATTGCTCAGAATTCAGGGTGGGGAGGAAGGCAGAAAAGAGAGTAAAGGAAAGTAAAGTTTACATTCTGCACACAGAGCAGCCAGAGGGCTCAGTATCTGCATACAAATCATCAGGTCTCAGAACAGGGAAGCAAGAAAGTCAGCCCAGGGAATTCAAAGAAAGAAAAAAATCCTCTCATTCAGGAAGAAAGAAAATGAGATTTCAGGCCTTTCACCTCCTCTCACCAAGGTTTTAATCGAAGGCTTTTTTATCCAGTCTTGGAAAACAGCCAAAGGGGGCCCACATGCAGCCCCCCTCCACTGGGGAGCTGGCTGTTGCACCTCTGAAAGCCCCATGTTCCAAAGGAAATGAACATCTCTGGATAAGGAGCCTGAGGGGAAGGAGGGATTTCACGCTCCTGTGAGCCCTTCAAATGCAGCATTAGGTGGGAGCTGGACTTCAGAAGGTCCCACAGCACAGAGGACAGGGGGCTGCCCCACCCCCTATGCTGGGACTCTGGAGAGTGCCTGGGTGGGCTCCTGGCCTATAAGTCTGTGAGTAGGTCTCTGTGGTCCTGGCTTCCCCTGAATGGTCACGCGCAGCTCAAATGTTCCATGAGTGTATGATTTACGATCCAAGACACCTAAGCTTGTGTGTCTAGAGATGTAAACAGCACACTCAGGTGGGTGGCTTTGAGGGCTGTTAGGAAGGATTAAGCAGAAATTTTTACACAGAAAGAAAAAAGGAACATCTGGGAAAATAAATCTGTCCCACAAAAAAACCTGTAATTCTATCACAAAAGATATGTCTCGTCTTTAATGGTCCTGGGCAGGAACGACAAGAGAGTGACTCAAAAATCAATCAATTAATAAGTATTTAATAAGCACTTGCTATGTGTTTGACATGGTGCCAGTCCCTGGAGGTACAAATACAAAAGGGAGAGCATTTCTGACTTCAAGGAGTTTATGTTTTAATAGAGGGCTACACTGTCCATAGGGGACTGGCTGTCTGAAGAGGAATTTTGGCCTGGAGAGTTATAGGGCTGGTGGGAGAACGGGGCAACACGGAACTCTGTTTTTCATAGCAACAGGACTAGTGGTTTGATTATTTCTCCCAGAGTATGAGGTGGAAGGCCTGGGGAAGGTTAAATTTTCAGCAGTAGAGTTGGCAACATGCCTTGGTGTCTTGGCAGATGACTGGATGAGATCCAGCCTCAATACTCAATGAACTCATAAACTCCCGGGGCTCTCTGTTGCCTCTTGGATCACACAGAAACTCCTCTGTTTGGTATTTCAAGCCCTTTACAACCTGGCCCCTTCCTACCTTTCCAATCACCTCACACATTCCAGCCCTTCACACACTACAATCCAGTCATAGTGGCCTCTTCGTTATTCTCCCAACAAAGTTCCATCTCCCATCTCTGTCTCTCTGGTCCTACGGTGCTTTCTCTCCTCACCTTTGCTCTGAGAATTCCTGGCTTCCTTCAAGGTTCAGGTCACCAGAAGGTCTTTCCTGGTCAATTCAGCTGCTAGAGCATCCCACCAAGATTACGCTACGTCTCTATGTGTCATACACTCACCCACACACACACCCTCAGAGTTATCCTTTCCACATCACAGGGGTTAGGGGTGTGGCATCCTCACAATCTGGAAAATCTGCATAAAATGTTTTGCCTGTCTCTTCATACCAGAGAAGAAGTCTGAATTATTATGGTATTAAAAGATAAAATATATTGATACCATATAATGCTATACATATATTTTATGCATTTCTGAGTTTCCAATCTTTTTCTGTGTTATCTGCTGGCCTTTGTGTGTCATCTGCAACTTTTTCAAGACTCCCCCAAAAATTCCCATTTAATTTCTTATGTCCACCCACAATATATAGAAACCACAATGGGGAAAGTCACAAAGTGGAAGGTATAACTCTGTGTGTGTGGGTATACACACATAAGTGTTGTGTCCCCCATTAGAATGTGAGCTCCCTAAGAACAGGCAGGCTACATTTACTTTTTCTTTGTATCTCCAATGATTGCCCATTATGTCATCAGGGATTGATTGATTGATTGAATAACCAATTAGAACCATGAGAGAAGTAGTAGTCAGTCACCTCTGGGAACCCAAAGTGGGGGAGTAAACTGAGTGGGGACTCCATATACCTTTGAGACTCTGAGGACACTGAGATTAAAACATAACGTTTCCTGTTCTCCAGGAACATATATTCTACCACAACAGACAACATGTACACAGATAAATATAAAGATGAGCTCATTGGAGAAGGTGATTGAGGAAGAGAAGAAGGAAGATGAGAGAAGGATTGGTAAAGGCTTCTTTAAGCATGTGCCACATGAACTGAGCCTTACAAGTAGTTAAGGATTAGAAAAGGTGGAGCTGAGAAAGGATTGCACTCCAAGCAGAAGAGGATGTTAGAGACATGGGGGATAGATGAAGTTGGGAAAGAACCAGTTCAGCTGGAATGTAAAGAGGACCAAGGGGAGTAACTGTGGAATAAATCTGGCCTTGGAAGAGCTTAAATATCAACATGAGGAGGTTTGGTTTAATCTTAAAGGTAATAGGGAGCTAGCTACTGAAGATTTTTTTAGGAGGGGAGTGACATGATCGTCAGACACACATTTTGGGAAATTTATTTTGGCAGCTACCGGTAGGATGGATTAGAGGAAGGGAGAGAATAGAACCTCAAAGACCAGTTAGGAGGTTGTTAAAAGAGTATGCATAATAACCAATAAATCAACAAGCATTTATTAAATGTCTACTATGTTGCACACATGGTGCTAGACACTGGAGATATAAAGACAGAAATGATATAGTTCCTACTGTTAAGGACTTAAGTTCATTTTCTTACACCATGGGTGCAGTGTCCACTCATCTTTTTGTTCCTGAGGAGGGAATTTAGTTACTGGTTTTTTTTCATATAATCTAAAATAACAAGCCATTCACCATTTCAGGTACTGGAAGGAAGAGCAGAGAGAAACTACCACTGGCTAGCCTATGACCTGATAGTAACATCACAGGTAATTCATGGGAGTTGACCTCTTTTTACCCACCCTTTCTTTTCCATCTGCAAAATGAATATCATTCAATCCCATTCAATTTATTAAAATGTATTGAATTTACCTATATGCCAGACACTGAGCTAGGCACTAAGTATATACAAACACAGCATGGCACAGGAAAATGCTGGACTTGAAGACAGAAAGACCTGGGTTCAACTCTTACTACCAGGACTTGATACCTCTAGGACTGTGACCAAGATATTTAACATTTGACTTCTATATGCTTGAAAAAACTTTCTAGGCTTTGTCTACTAAGTCATCGCCATGTGGCATTTCTGAAATGGAAGCTCCCTCTGCTACTGAACTCCTATCTCTTTCAGACGTTCAGGTACCCCTAGTGCTCAGCACAGTGCCCCATACATTTATGTTGTTGTTTTAGTTGTGTCTGACTCTTGATGACCTCATTTGGGGTTTTCTTGGCAAAGATATTGGAGTGGTTTGCCATTTCCTTCTCCAGCTATTTTTACAGAGGAGGAAACTGAGGCAAACAAAAGTGACTTGCCAAGGGTCACACAGCTAGTAAGTGTCTGAGGCCAGATTTGAACTCAAGAAGATGAGTCTTCTTCACTTCAGACCCAGTGCTCTATGCACTATGGCACCACCTAGCTGCACATACATAGTGCTTAATAAATGTAGAATTGGATTAAAGGAAAATTTCAATCAATCTTTATTGCACCCATGGAATTGTAGAATCATAGAATATGAGAGTTGGAGGAGACCTCACTGACCATCCAGTCCAACCCATACTCAAAAGGAGTCTCTGCTACAACATGTTGTTGCTGTTTGGCCTTCATTTTCTTTTCTCTCTTTTTTTTTTATTTTTTGACTAGGCAATGAGGTTAAGTGACTTGCCCAGGGTCACACAGCTAGTAAGTGTTATGTGTCTGAGACCAGATTTGAACTCAAGTCCTCCTGAATCCAGGGCCGGTGCTCTATCCACTGCGTCACCCAGCTGCCCACTAGCCTTCATTTTCAAAAAGAACCAATGACATCACAGAGTAGTGTTTTGACTTGTGAGTGGATCGCATTTAAGTGAGGCAGAGCTGCACAGTCATCAGCCTCACTCTCTCTTTCAGAGTCATCAAAGTTCAGTGGCAAGATAAGAGTCAGGATAACTGGAGATGGTCCAGGATGCAGTTTGAGACCTTGGCATCTTCAATGTCTGACCAAGCTCTAGATGCTCAATAGAGCCCACCTTCATGGCCACTGGAACAAATTGCTCTCATCCACCCTCTCCACCAAGGAAAGTCTTCACGTGCTTGGGATAGACATCCCCTTAACTTATCAAAGGGTGTGAGGCCTGCCAGTTACCCTTCACCTGGTTTAGCCTACCTGCTGAGATGGTTTACCGCTGTGGCCACTGTGCAAGCTACAGTTTCTTGAAGCCGCAGGTGGGAGTTGGGTGACTCAGTTGGATGGGAAAGGTGGACGAGCAGCCCTCACACCAGAGGTATTAGTCTTCCTTAAACACCCCATACACCCACACATTGCTACAACACACCAGACAAGTGGATATCCAACCTTTGCTTGAAGACCTCCAAGGAAGGAGAAACCTCTCACACCTAGAGGCAGCCCATTCCACTTTGGGACATCTCTCATTGTTAAGTTTTTACCCTGACATCAAGTCTAAGTTTGTATCTTTGAGATATCACCTTTTGCTCCTGATCCTTCCTTCTGGAACCAAACAGAGCTATTCTAATCCCTTCAACAGCCTTCAAACACTTAAAGACAGCCATCATATCCCCTTGATATGCAACTATGATATAATGAGTAATGAAATCTACTTAGTATATCATATCTCTTCCCCAGGTTAGACATTCCCAGTTCCTTCAATTGGTACTCAAATGATGTAGACTCAAGGGCCTTCAGTATTCCAGGTGCCTTCCTCTAAATAATCCCTAGCTTTCCAAAAGTAACTTTGGGATTGATTGCAGTACATGGGAGACACTGGCATAGGATGGCCCAGCAAAGAGTGCCCACATCAAAGAAAATGCTGTGCTCTATGAGCAAAGCAGAATTGCAGTAGCTCAAAAGACACATGAGATGCACAAATTTAGAGGTATCTGCACTCCAAATGTTCATGTGGACTATTTGTGCCCAACCTGTGGTAGAACCTTTCAAGCTTGTATTGGTCTGATCAGCTACAGTTTCACACACTGTAACTTGACTCCAACATGGTAATGTCATTTTGGTCTTCTTCAAGAAAGAAAGACCAGTATAGTCTTTTCTAGACCATGATGCACAAAACTGAACCTAACACTTCAGATGATCTGGCCAGGGCAGAATGTTGTGGTATTGACACATCTCTATTGCTGGAAGCTATGCCCCTCCTAATGTAGCCCAAGGGTACATTAGCTTTAGGGAAGTTACTACTTCATGTTTGGAGGATTTAATGAGCTCACAATCCACTAAAACCCTCAGATATTTCTCATTATGCCTTCCCCGTCCTATACTTGTGAACCAGGCTTGAGCCGCAGATGGCCTCTGACTAGGGAACATGACCCCTGTCAAATACTCCCTACCCCACCTGCCCAGCCCTTGGCCTGAACTGGTGTATTTAGCAATGTCCTGGGGCCAAGTTTTCTTGCCTGGCTGAATGAAATCATAGCCCTTCACTGCTAACAATGGACCACAAAGCTGGGTTGGGGCGAGGAGGGCAGGAACAAGTAGGCCATCCTGGCTATTGATTAGCTGAGTCAAATGATCCATAATTGAGAGTCAGATTGTGGGAGTAATCTCCCTTGTGTGCTTTTCTCCTGCTCTTGCAGACCTGGAAAGTGTTATCCTCTCATTAGTAGTAATAAAGAAAGTCTATGGAACCCAGGTGCATAGGTGCAGAGGGCTCTGGAGTCTGCGGAAAGTGCAACAAGCCTGAGGGTCCTGGGTTCTAATCCTAACCTTGTGAGATTCCAACCATTCACCTAGAGTTAGGGAGAGCTCTCATCCTCCTCAGATTATATCATATTTAGTTATGTAAATGTGATATCTGAGAATGAATCCTTATATATTGCCTGCCTTGTATCACTAGTGCTTAACACAAGGCCAGGCACATAATAACTGCTTAACAAATGCTTGATGAATGAATGAAGACATGCCTTTCCTATTCCATTTCATCTTTGTAGTCAACATATAAGAATTTAAGATATATGGAGTTATTAAATTTGAACAAGCTGTTGACAACAACTTTGAGAGGTAGCTGCTATTATTATCCCCCTTCTAGACTGAGAGGGGTTTAGTAGGATGGATGGATGGATGGATAGATGGAAAGATAGATGGATGGATGGGTGGATGAATGGATAGATGGAAAGACAGATGGATGGCTGGGTAGATAGATAGATTTGTTAAGGGCTTATTACATGCTTACATTCTTATGGAGAAAGACAACCCCTAAAAGGATCCGGAAGGAGGGGACAGAGTATCCATTTGAGGGCAAGGGAGTTGGCCAAGAGACAGAGAAGAGTGAGTAGACTGGGGGTAAAGTGAGCATGGATGGGGCCTCTCCTGAAATGTTGGTCCAGTCAAGGAGGTCACTTACCCAGAGTCATATAGCTATTAAGTATTAGAGATGGGATTAGAACCTAGATAATCCTGAGAATAATCCCTGAGAAGGAATGTGGTGTAGTGAATAGAGAACATAGTTTTTGACATAGAATCAGGAAGAGCTGGGTTCAACACTCATGTTTTATGGTTTTATGACTCTGGGCAAATCACTTAACCTCCCAAAGCCCCTGGCAACTCTCTGTTTTTTTATTTATTTTTTTCTTTTTTTTTTGGCTAGGCACTGGGGTTAAGTGACTTGCCCAGGGTCACACAGCTAGTAAGTGTTGTGTGTCTGAAGCCGGATTTGAACTCAGATCCTCCTGAATCCAAGGCCAGTGCTCTGTCCACCATGCCACCTAGCTGCCCCTAAGACCTAGTAACTTTTTTTATTTTTTTATTTTTTGTTTTTTGGTGAGGCAATTGGGGTTAAGTGACTTGCCCAGGGTCACACAGCTAGTAAGTGTCAAGTGTCTGAGGTTGGATTTGATCTCAGGTCCTCCTGACTACAAGGCCGGAGCTCTATCCACTGCACCACCCAGCTGCCCCTGCAACTCTCTAAGAATACAAATGATAGCATAAATGCTGGTCTACATTGGTAGAGGGAAATTCATCAGCTGGGATTTCTCTAGTGGTATGCTGTTGCTATGCTGTTGAGGAAGGCTAATCACTCCCCCTTTCTGGCCCCCACCCTGGTGTAGGCAGTGCCATTCTTCTCCACTCACTCCCTAAATTCCTTACCTGTGCATGACTTTCTCTGTAGTCATTCCCTCAGTTCTGCCCTTCTGAAAAATAGTTTTCTTTTCCAACCCACTGAATGTAAAGAGTAGGAAGGAAAAATGTCTAAGATTTCACCTCTCATACTAGTCACAGCCTCTCCACCCACTACCCAAAACTCCTGACTCATTGCCTAGAAAAATCCAAGTCCATATTTTCCTTCCTTACTCTGAAAAATTACAAATAATAAATAAATAATTTTCTTTTTCTCAGCTCAAGCCCCCAGCTAAGAAAATTATCCTGGCAAATATACATCAGTTGTGAAATCTCATTCTTGATCTCTGTCTCTCTCTCTGTCTCTGTCTCAGCAATTCCCCTCATTGCCTTTTTTCTGGTTCATTTGAGTAATGATACTGTTGATGAGTAATACAATGGTTAACCACATGTATTGTAGAGAAACCAGCTTTAAAATAGAAAGCAAACAAACTCTCAAGAAATGGGAATTCAGCCAGATGTAGTGGGAAAGCCTACAGTCCCTGTTGCTGGGGAGGCTGAAGTTGGTAGATTGCTCAAATTTGGGGGCTTTGAGCTATAATGGGGCTAAAGTTTGGTATCAATGCAGTAAGCTGGAAGAAGGGGGGTGGGTTGGCCACCAGACTGCCTAGGGAGAGGCGAACCAACCCAAATCAGAAATGGAGGAAGATGAAGTTTCCATGCTGATCAGCAATGAGATTAGGCCCATGAGTGGCCACTGAACTTCCAGCCTGGTCAACATAGGGAGAAAGAAAGAAAGAAGGAAAGAAGGAAAGAAGGAAAGAAGGAAAGAAGGAAGAAAGGAAGAAAGGAAGAAAGAAAGAAAGAAAGAAAGAAAGAAAGAAAGAAAGAAAGAAAGAAAGAAAGAAAGAAAGAAAAGAAAGAAAATGAAGATTCAGGGAATAGGCACATCTCTCTCAAGAAGAAAGCTTAAAGGAGAAGGTGAAATAGAAGAATTGCCAACCTTGTGTTTGCCCCTCTAGAAGAGCTCAGCTAAATACTATCTGCCCAAATGTGCCTCGTGGTCCAGGTGCCTGGCACTGCCAGCTTCACTGACACAAATACAGTCCTGCTCCTACGGAGGAGCTTCTGCTCTCTCAGTCTCCCGTGCCATCACTTATGGGGGCTGCTTCCCAAGACATGTCCTCTTTTGTTCTTTTCTTGATCCTCTTGTGCTCACCTCTCTGGATGCGATGGCTGGTGGCAGCAGGGACAGGTCCATTTCCCTCCTGCCTAGGGACACATCTACTCAGCTAGAATAGCCTCCCTCCTTCCTGGTGGCTCCGACTGTGGCTTGTGACCTTCTTTTCCCTTGGGTTAGAGGAGATAGCTTCTAAGTAGTTATTCTGGCCCCCTTGAGACGCCAGGTTTGGGCAGTGCCCTAGGGGCCTGAGTAAAGGGGATGCTGGGGAATTCTGCCTTGCTAGCAAACATTGTCTCCAACTTCCTGTTGCATTTACACCTGAGCCAGTGAAATCACAGGCTCTGTTCTGGTTCTCTTCCCCTCACCACCCCATTCCCCATCCCCCATCCTCACACACAGACCAAAAAAAAAGTCATAATTGAAAGCCCAGCATTCCTTACCTTACCCAAACTGCCTCACACTGGGCATAAAGATAAAATAAAATAGTCCCTGGCCCAAGGAGCTTTTATGCTCACTGGGGGAGAGATGACACATACATGAAAGATAATACAGCAAGGAAGGGCAAGAGAGAGATCACACCAAGTCCTCTAGGGATATAAGACCCTGGGGAACACTACCAGACATGGGGAGAGGGCAGGAAGGTGTCTGGGATATTCAGAGATGACACCTGAGATGAGCTCTTCAGTGAAGATGATGCTGAAAGGTGGAGCTGAGGAGTGAGTACATTCCAGGCATGAGGTGCTAATTCGTGGAGGTGAGGGGAGCTCGCATGGGAAGCACCAGGGAGATGGGTCGTCTGGTTTGGTTAGAATGCAAGGGAAGTCAAGTGTGCCCAGCCCCATACTTGGCAATGCTGGGCATGGAACAGGAAAGGAAGAGAGATGCTGCTTGGTCAGGGGTAGGTGGAAATGTCACTGGAGACGAAAGGTTAAAGCAACGGGAGCCGATCAATGACTAATGAAGAGAGGAGCAGTCAGAGGGGTAGAGAGTAGACCGTGACATCCGGCCGGCATTCCTGCCTAGCCTGGTCCTCATGGGATCAGAGCCGAAGAGCTCAAAAGGATCCCAGAGGTCACCCGTTTCCAATCCTCTCATTCTACAGATGAGGAAACTGAGAAAGGTTCACGTCTGAGCTAATCTCAGAGGCAGAATTTGAACTCAGGTCTTTCTCACATACTGTATACATACTGTACCATTTAGTTACCTCATCACTGAGGTAGAGCAGGGAAAGATCTAAGAAGTCATCAGATACAATCTCTCCTCATTACACAGATGAGAAAACCAAGGTTCACAGAGGTGAAATGTGTCTGGTTCTACGTGAATTGAGAGACTTTGCCCATGGGGTTTCTTTTGGCAAAGATACTGGAGTGGTTTGCCATTTCCTTCTCCAGCTCATTTTACAGATGAGGAAACTGAGGCAAACAGAGTGAAATGACTTGCCCAGGGTCACACAGCTGTCTGAACGTCTGAGGCTGGATTTGAACTCAGATATTCCTGACTTCAGATTCAGTGCTCTATCCACTGCATCACCTAGCTGCCCCAAGTATTTAAGGCAGGATTCAAACTTAAATATGACTGACCCAGAGTCTAGTCCTCTATCCACTCCACCACCTAAGGTCTCATTTTCTTTCCTTTGTTAGTGAAACTGTACATGGGGGGGAGGGGGGGGTCTTGTTTTATAAAGGAGAGGAAGTTCATAATAGAGGCCATTGTTCTGAAATAAATAAATCTGCCACTCGAGCCCAGGCCCCTGTCAGCTTTATTTATTACTTGGCTTTCAACAGCAGCTCCATCTGTGTGTTACTTCCCCAGGAGCCGCTGGAACACCAGCAGAACACGCTGCTGCCTATGCAGCTGACGTCAGGGAGCCTCATGGCTGATGGAGCCCAGCAGCTGAGACCAGGAGCCAAACTAGGTCAAGGGAGAGGGTGGCATTGGTGGGGGGGAGCATGGGAAGTGGGGAGAGGGGGTGAGGAGCATGTCAGCGGGGAGAGGAAGGATGGACAATTCCATAGCAACTCAAGTTATCCTAGGATTTAGAAATGAGGGAACTTAGAGTCAGCTGAACAGTCTAACTTTGACATTTTACAGAAAAGGAAACTGAGGCTCAGAGCAATAGGTAATAGCTACTGACATTTGTAGAGTGCTCCAAGGTCTGTGAAGTCCTTAACACATTGTCTCAAAATAACCCTGGGAGGTAGGAGCTATAGGTAATATGAGTTATAGGGTCTAGACCTGTGATTTCATTGGTGTAGGCAGCTAGGCCTGGAGTCAGGAAGGCCTAAGTTCAAATCCAGCCTCAGATGTTTGCTAGCTCTGGGGCCCTGGACAGGTCATTTCACCACTGCCTGCCTCAGTTTCCTCATTTGTAAAATGAGCATAATAACAGCAACCTCCCAGGGATGTTGTGAGGCTCCAATGAGATAATATTTATAAAGTATTTAGCATAATTTCTGGCCCAGTAGGAGCTCTATAAATGCTTATTCCCTCCCCAACCCACCCCGCTCCCACTGGTTTGGGGGATTCCTGCATAAAGAAACTCCCTTTACTTCAGCATCTTGAACCTTCTCTGCAACTTAAAGTCTTAGAGAACCCCTTTGATCACTGAGAGGTTAATTGTCTTATGCGAGTCAATAAATGTCAGAACTTGAATCCTCTTGTCTCTGAATCCATCTCTATCTACCATGCTATATAGCGGCCACTCAGTAAATACTGATTCCTTGATCAATAGATATGCAAACCCCTCCCCCAGTACCTATGTAACAGGACTATATAGGATTTCATTTTGGAAGCAACTTAGAAATTATCTGATCCAATCTCCTCATTTTACAGATGGGGAAACTAAGGCAGAGAACGGTGAGGGAAATGGCCCTGGGTCACACACAGCTGCTCTATGGCAGAGTCAAGATTCCAGCCTAGGCCTCTGACCACAAACCCAGGGGACTTTGTACTCCCCTGCACTGACTCAGCTTAATGTCTTCCCCTACAGAGAAACCCCTGCCTGGTTAGATTTCTATTGGTACGGTAGGGAGAGGCGATGGCCCAGCTGATCCCTGACTACACATCAAGTCAGGCTAGCCTGATGGCTCCATCTTGAGCCATTCTGCGTTCTGTCTTGTGTTGGATGGGGATTGAGAATGGGAAATAGGGCCCTCCCCGGGTGTAGGAGGAGAAGAAAGACAAAGCAGTCTGTTCATATGGACGATGGGGCGGGGGAAGGGAGGCTGGAAGAAAAGAACATTCCAAGGGGAATGGGGGTGGGATTGGAGTGTGCAGCGAGGACTTGGTTGAAAAGGAGTTTTACTCCTAGAGGAATTGTTAATTGAGCTATTACTGTGTATGAGTTTTAAGGATTTTATAGAACCAGTTGGCAGAACCACTCATTCTCTCCCACAAGCTGCCTCCATGAGTCTCTGCTCCGCAACAATAGAACAGGGCCTTCAGAGAAGCCCCCTAATTCTTAGGATCTTGCAATCACAGATTTAGAGTTTTAGAGGTGTGATACCTGGGGCAACCCTCCCCAATGCCACAGTAGGTCCTCCAGACAAGGCTTACCCAGGTTTGAGGAATTCTGAGAGTGCATATCCAATCTAAACCACACCTCATGAGCACCCACCAATGGGTCTATTTTTCTCTATTCAGTCAGAGGACAAGTGAGCTCAAACTAAAGGCTTTTAATGAAATAGTATAGAAAGCAGCAATCAAAGATTCAAATCAGGGTGGCGCAGTGGATAGAGCACCAGCCTTGGAGTCAGGAGGACCTGAGTTCAAATCCGGCCTCAGACATTTGAAACTTACTATCTGTGTGACCCTGGGCAAGTCACTTAACCCCAATTGCCTTACCAAAAAGAAAGAAAAAAAGATTCAAATCCCCCATAATCCCAAGGCCCTATTGTTATTGTTGTTCAGTTGTATCCAACTTGTCCAACTTTTCATGACCCCATTTGGGGTTTTCTCAGGAAAAATACTGAAGCAGTTTGCCATTTCCCTCTCCAGCTCATTTTACAAGTAAAGAAACGGAGGCAAACAGCGCTAAGACTTGCCCAGGATCACATAGCTAGTAAGTATCTGAGGCCAGATTTGAACTCAGGAAGATGAGTCTTCCTGACTCTAGGCCTGATGCCCTACCCGCTGCACCACCTAGCTGTCAACCCAAGGCACACACTCCCCAAAATATATACATCATCAACTGAAAAAAATGGGTACACAGAGAGGATACATCCTATAGGGAAGATGTGTGTCTGTGCCATACCTGTGGAGGAATGCACACATAAGAAACATAAATGACCAAGGAATATATGTGTGTGTGTGTGTGTGTGTGTGTGTGTATATATATATATATATATATATATAGGCACACATATCGGGGACACATGTGTGCAGGGCCCAAAGGTAGACATGTAGAAATGTAAGGATCACGTGTGGTCAGGGCTACCAGAAATATCTCGTGCTTCTGGCACTGCAGGGCCACTCATTGTCTGTTTCTGATGTCATTAAGTTGTGCTTGTGGAGTCTCTTCCCTACTAGCTTGGTGCGGTGGGCAGTCTCTAGGAGGAATAGGAGGAGGGCATGTAGTCTCTACCAGGCATTGCTACCTGCTGGTCATTCATGGCCACTACTTAACAGTCCTCTGTAGTCTTTAGCTGATGAGCTGGCTCTTCCTCATAAGAAGAGTGGACTCTGCTGTCTCTCTTTTAGCTTAATGAGCAGAGGTATTTTTACTTTTAGAAAGCATAACCTTTAAAAAAAAAAGTAGAAAGTATAGCCCTAACACACCCTATCACCAGACTAGAGAGAAGAAAACACTTCAGTGGCTTTTCTTTGTGTAAGGAGGATTATTCTCCCACTGTGGATTTCTTTAAACCTTGGGTGGACTGGGCATTTCCCCTCAAGAAGAAGATTTATCACCCTAGGCACCAATCTGTATAAGACACAGAGCCGTCCCTGCTAAGTAGAATCTTCAGGTTTAAGGTTTTGTTTTGTTTTGTTTTGGGGTGTGTTTGTTTTTGTTTTTTATTTCCATGTCTGAATCACACAAAAAAACCAAGGTATCTGTCAGAGGCCTCCTTCTGATTTAGGGTTAGAAATTCCTTATGGTTTCCTTGTTTAATTACTGATTGCTACATTTCATTCAGCCAGCATCCAATTAGATTCAAAGTAACATTTCCAGCAAACTGCTAAGAGTTCTTAGATTCCCCTCCACACACACATACAGTTTCTCAACGCCCAAACTCCTTTAGGCTCCCATACAAGTGAGAGGCAGGGGAAAAGGTGTAGGAACAAAACTAAGCTTGGGAGCAAGGTTATCTTCTCCTTCTTGGCCTAGTTACATTCTTGTTCTTATACTTTAATATGTACATGTGCCCAGCAAGGAGCTACCTTCAGAGGCCATCTAATTCAACCTCCTCATTTTACAAATGGGGAAAATGAGGCTCTGAACTGTAAATCAACATGCCCTGTCACACAGGCAGTATGTGGCAAAGCCAGTTCAAATAAAGCATTCCTTCCACTGTACTATACTTGACTGTTAACAGTTGCCAAATATGAAAATTAGCACTAAATCCGTAAGTACTTGATTTAAAAGAGCTCCAGGCTTTCCAGACTAAACTCCATCCCAAATAGACCTGGCTAAGTTTAAGCCTCTTTTCTCAAGTAACCAAACCATAACCTGGATCTCTAAGTGACTCAGCCCCTTGGAGGAAAACAGCTCTTTGTCTTTCTGGTGACATAGGTTAGAGAAGCCCTGGGGTTCCCCCACCCCACCCTCCCCACCCCTTGCCTCATGAAAATATTTCAATTTGCTTTTCTCAGAAGTAACCTTTTCTCTCCTACCTCTCTGCTTTTGCAAAAGCTGTCCCTTATGCCTGGAATGCCCTTCCACCTTACCTCTACCTCTTAGAATCCCTACCTTCTTTCAAATCTCAGTTCAGATGCCACCTTCTCCATGAAGCCTCTCCTAATCCGCCCCCCAACCCGCAGTCATTAGTACTTTCTTCAGGGGTATGCTGGTAAATGTTTAACAACCAACCCTCTTGAGCCTAAAGCCAGCTTTGGCATACCCTTGACTTTTTTCCTCCTAAAATTACCATTTTTTCAGTCATGTTGCAAAAGAAACCTGGGACAAAAAGAAGAAGAAGAAGAGAGTTTAAAAAGTATGCTTTGATCTGCATTCAGACTCCATCAGTTCTTTCCTTCAGAAGTGTCTTAGAATGTTGTATTGCTAAGAATAGCTAAGTCATTCACAGTTAATCATCATACAGTATGGCTGTTACTATGTATAATGTTCTCCTGTTTCTGCTTACTTCACTTTGCATCAGTTCATATAAGTCTTCCCAGGTTTTTCTGAAAGCATCCTGCTTGTGATTTCTTATATTCCATAGTATTCCATCACAATCACATACCACAACTTGTTCAGTCATTCCCCAATTAATGGGCACCCCCTTAATTTCTAATTCTTTGCCACCACAAAAAGAGCAGCTATAAATGTTTTTGTATATACAGGTCCTTTTTCTTTCATCTCTTTGGGATACAGACTTAGTAGTGGTATTGCTAGGTCAAAGGATATTGGGCAGTTTTATATCCCTTCGGCATATTCCAAATTGCTCTCCAGAATGGTTGGATCAGTTCACAACTCCACTAGGATGATGTTTGTTGAATTATATTGAATCATACCAAGTTGGGAGTGGGAAATAAGCCATCCCTGCAGGAAGGTAGAAGCCCCCATTGATATGACCCATTCTCAGACCCAAGCAATCCTGTCAGTTTCCCTGCCTCTAATCAAATCAAATATAATTTACTTTAAAAAAAATGTTTACCATTAGTCAAGCCAGAATACATAGCAGCAGTTAGAGGTTTGAGGTTTGGCTGCCTGCCTGCTTAGCTCTGAAAGCTGATAAGAGGCAGTCAGAAGGAGCCAGCCAGTTCATTCTCTGGGTGGCAAATTGTAGCAGAAGACTGTCTGTTCTTCTGGAACAAAATCAGCTTTCAGAGGGCGGGGAAGAAGCAAACAGAAGCAGAGGGTAGTGGGCCAATTCCACCTGACCAGTGTCTTTCTCCCTATTTCTCAACTGAAACAAGCAGAGGCTGACTTGTCCCCATGAGGCCTGCAGGCCCTGGCTCTATGACCTTGTCTGCCAGCTTCCCAGGACATCCAAAAATCAACCCCTCCCTATCTAGCTCCTGGCCCTAGACACAACATCGCTGTGTCTTCTGCCCCCCGCTTCTGCTTCCCGAGGGGACACCCAGATCCTCTGATGTCCCTACCTCTCTGCTCCATCCATTTACTGAAAGTGAAGTCATCTGGGGCAGCTAGGTGGCTTCCTAGTGCATAGAGCGCCGGGTCTGGAGTCAGGAAGAACTAAGTTCAAATGTGACCTCAGACACTTACTAGCTGTGTGACCCTGGGCAAGTCCTTTAACCCTGTTTGCCTCAATTTCCTCATCTGCAAAATGAGCTGGAGAGGGAGATGATAAACCGCTCCAGTATCTTTGCCAGGAAAACCCAAATGGGGTCACAAAGAGTAGGCCGCAACTGAAACAATTGAACAAGAAGAAGCAGTAGCAGCACATCCCTGGAGAAGCCTAGCTCTCTTTCTAGTCTTCCAAAACCTAGTCTGGAGTTCCAAAGAGCCTCAAACCTGGAGAACAAACAAGAGAGTGTAAGCTCAGTGAGGAGGAGCAGGGACTATCTTGGTATCCCTAGTGCCCAGCAGAGAAGCTGGCATATAGTAGGCGTTTACTAAATGCTCATGGAATTGAGTTAAGATCTGGATCTGTGAGTTTCATTGGTATATGGAAAAACCTCCTCTATCAATGCGGATTGGCAAGTTTTCTGCAATTTATAGTCTCAGAGAGTTGCCTAAAGCACTGAGGAGTGGAGTGATTTGCCCTGGATCACACAGCCAAACATACATGAGTCAGGACTTGAGCCCAGGTCTCAGCTGCAAGGCTGGCTCTCCATACACTATGCCATGGTGATCCTTGCTTGAATTGAATTGAACTGAGTCCCTCATTCTCTTATTAGGCCTCTTTAACTATTAAAGCTTAAAGCTACTCTAAGATTTTTAGGATACCTTGTATGTCTAGTAAAAGAAAAGTAATCTCGGAGGTAAAGGCATTAATAGCTGGTTGAACTAGGAAAGGTCTGGCCTCAGTTTCCCCATCTAAGAAATGACAGGGTTAGATGAGATGACTCTTAAGTTTTCTTCCCACTCTATATCTATGACCTATGAACTGGAGACCTGACTTTCTTGGTGGTTGGGATTCAACAGGGCCAAGATTTGAGATGCCATATTTGTGCATCTGGTCTGAGGCCTGATGGTGTACAGAGTAGTATTTATGGTTCAAAAAGGGTCAGAGATTCAGTTCAATTCAATTCAATCAAGAGTCAGTGTAGTATAATTGATGGTATAATTGGCCCTGTCTGCAGAAGGTAGGGTTTGAGCTCAGTCTTATAGGAAGCCAGGGAAGCCAGTAGGTGGAGGTGAAGAGGAAGAACATTCCAACTATGGGGGACAGCCAGGGCGAAGATAGGTTAGCCTGGAGACAAATAGGAAGTAGGGCTGGATGATAGCATGTCTGACGAGGTATAGAGTGTAAGAAGACTGGAAAGGCAGGAAGAGGATGATTAGAATCAGACTGTCAAAATTACAAGACAGTCCTCCTTTCTATTAATAATCAAGAAGCTTTTTTTCAAGGAATGTGCTTTATAGTGCGAGGGTAAATGTCTCTGGGTATTTATTGGGAAGGATATGTTAAATAAAATACATTTTTACCATATTTCTAGAAGAGTATGTAGATATACTATCTTTTTTATTTTATATATTTCTATTTTTATTTTTATTGATATCTTTTATTTTTATATTATCTTCTTTTCTGAATATAACCCTTCCTAGCCCCACCCCCTATCTAGTCATCTCTAATAATAATAAGGAAAAAGAAAAAACTTCAGCAAAAATGACCAACTCATCAGCAGCATCTGAGAGCATCTATAATATTCTACACCCTTGGTTGCCCATCTCTTTAAACAAGAGAAGGAAGCCCTTTTTCTCAACACTTCTCTGGGGTAAGAAGATTGGTCATAATCAGATGATGTCCTTTTTTGATTCTTTCTATTTATATGTACTTGTCATGGAAATTGATTGCTTGCCTCACTAACTTCACTTTGCATCAGTTCATCTAAGTCTTCTCGGGTGAATACTTCTCTGAATTCCTTAGATTTGCCACTTCTCATAGCTCAGTGATATCCCCTTAAATTCACATACCACATATTGTTTGGCCATTCCCCAATCAGAGAAACAGTGGGACATAATAGAGAGCTGGCTTCAGAGCCAAGAAAGTCTGGATTCAAGTCCCATTGCTGTGTGACTCTAGGTAAATCACTGAACTCCTCAGTGCTTTAAGCAACTTTCCAAGACTAGAATTTACAGAGAAGGTGTTGATTACATTAGTAAACAGAATTTCCTCACTTGGGCATTATCTATATCGATAAAATTATAGGTCAGTTCCCCATCTCTATTTCCCAATTAATGGTCACCTAATTTTGTTCCAATTTTGTATCTTAAGAGATACAACTCTTACCTGTGGCTCCAAGAAACTGCTGCACGTGCAGCAGCCGCACCCTGCTAAAACCATCTCAGCAGTTGAGTTAAACCAGATTGAGGGTAAACCACAGGTCTCCAACCTGTCAGTGAGTTAGAGGGATGTCCTGAGCATCTGAAGACTTCCTCTGGTGGAATGGGTGGATGAGAACAATTTGTTTCAGAAGGCGGCTGAAGCAGGTGCTGTGGAGCGCGGAGAGCATGGTCAGCCATCAAAGATGCCAACCAAGGTCATTCCCTGCATCTCAGGTCATCTCTAGTCAAACTGACTTTTCTCTTGCCACTGGATTTTGGTGACTCTGAAAGAGAGACTGAGACTGATGACTTTGTGCAACTCTGCCTCAATTAAATCCAATTCATTCACAAGTCAAGACATCACCCTGTGATGTTATAGGTCCTCTTTAAAAATAAAATGAATAAATGAACGGCAATAATATTTGGTTTATGGAGTCACTCTTCCTTCAACTCCTACACCTTGCATCCGCCAGAGGTTTTGCCTAGGAGACTAATCCACTCAACTTTGGTGTGTGAGGGAGCAGAAACTCACAGAGCCCCTTCTGTCTAGACAGCCTCAGAGCAGACTATGTTTTGTTTTTGTTTTTGTTTTTTTTGGTGAGGCAGTCAGGATTAAGCGACTTGCCCAGGGTCACACAGCTAGTAAGTGTCAAGTGTTTTAGGCCAGATTTGAACTCAGGTACTCCTACTCAGAGCAGACTATGATCTACATTCCCTCCAGACATGGGACATGAAGAGGCAGGAGGTGGTGGTGCCCATAGAATGAATGGCCTGGAGTCACGAAGACCTAAGTTCAAATCTGGCCTCTCACACTCATACTAGCTGTTTGACCTTGGACAAATCACTTAACCTCATCTGCCTCAGTTTCCTCAACTGTAAAATGGAAATAATAATAGCACCTATCTCCTAGAGCTATTGTGAGGATCAGAAGATAGAAGCTATCTGTGGTCTTGAATGTCTCGCTGTGGCATGGAAGGTACACAGAGTTCTCAGAGGCTATACAGATGGAATACAAGCACTGATGGTGGCGTCCAAGCTGAAGAGGAAATGAGACATGAGTCTGCCTTCCCAGGACCATCTTGGTAAGTGCTGGGAGTTTCATCATTGGAGAGATGGCCATCAGGGAAGGACTTTTTTTGGCCACAGTTATTCATAGTGGTGCAGTGGATCTAAGAAAAACAGAGAGAGAACTCTTATTCTGTACGAGACAGACCTAGCTCAGGGCAGCAAGGTGACACAGTGGATAGAGCACTGGGCCTGAAGTAAGAAAGACTCCCTGGCCTCAAACACTTACTAGCTATGTGACCCTGGGTAAGTCACTTAACTTTTTGCCTGAGTTTCCTCATCTATAAAATGAGCTGGAGAAGAAAATGGCAAGCCACTCCAGTTTCTTTGCCAAGAAAACCCCAAAAGGGGTCATGAAGAGTTGGACACAACTGAAATGACTGAACAACAACATTCATGGAGAACCCAGCCTACCTTCCTGTCTTCTTCCTGACAGGGGGGTTGAGATCTCTTTCAATGAAGGCTGGGTCCTTTCAATTCAGTTAAATTCAACAAGAATTTATGGATCCTCGAAATATGGAGGAAAGAGAAGAGTCATTATTTTCCTAAGAAATTGGCTGTCGCCCATCTACTATTCTGCTGCCAAGTTAGCTGCTGACACATGGTTATCACTTACTCCTCTTCAGCTCCCCTCCTATGTGCCCCCTCCCTGGCAGGATCTGAGTTAACATCTGCTCCTATGACAGGAGGTCTCTGTCTGCTGCTGTCCCCGAGAGGGGCCAGTGGTCCAGAGGGATGAAGAATTCAGAGAGCCAGGGAGCAAGAGAGGAGATCATCCTGCTGCCCTCTGCTTGTGTCAGGCCATCGCTGAAGTTCGGGTCAGTCTGTCCCTTCGAGTGTTACCCCAGTGACAGGAATAAGGGTGGAGATCTCATCTCCTCACTGCTGCTGCTCAGCTTTTACAATCCCTTGTCTCTTTTCTCTCTCCTTCCCTCCTCTCTCTCTCTCTGTCTCTCTCTCTTCTTCTCTCCTCTCTCTTTCCCTCCTCTCTTTCCCTTCTCTCTCTGTCCCTGTCTCTCTCTCTCTCTGTCTCTCTGTCTGTCTCTCTCTCTCTCTCACACACACACACACACACACACACACAGTGTCTGACCACCACATTTTGGAAAGGACGGTGACAGGTGCCTCCCCCAAGATCATCTCTGCCACCTCCTCACCTCAGGGTGCAGTTGAGCCTGGTTTCTCAAAGGATGCTCCAGCAGCAGAATATAAGCCCTGACAGGTGCTGGGAAGCTGGAAAGTCTTTGAGGACCTGCCCAGTGTCTGACTCTGTGTCTATCCCCTGAGGACCTGGCCTGGGTATGTTCAGAGAGGCTCATCGCTGGATTAGCAGCCGAGTGATTGATTGAATTTTTTGGCTGCAGCTCTTTTCAAAGGTTGTATGTACTAAGTGAGGGATGGGGGAGGGCAGGTCTGTGCCGGTAGGAGTCATGAAATTCCAGGTCACTGAAGCACAGTATTGACAGACCCATGTGCACCTAGGGGAGGGTGACCAGGATGGGGAGGGGGGAGGAGCCCCCAAACTCCCCACATAGCTGACTAAAGTTGCTGAGGAAGAGAAGAGGGGACAACATGGGTGTCTTCAAATCTCTGAAAGGCTATTACATGGCAGCAGGATTATGTCTGGTCTGCTTGGCTCCAGAGGGTAGATGGAAGAATAAAATCTTAACTGCCTGTCTTTCTCAGCCCTACCCTAGAACACAGGAATCTAGACCTGAATCAGGGGTCATTACCCTTGTGTATCATGGATCTCTTCGGTAGTCTGGTGAAGCCCTAATTAAAATAATATTGGATTTTTAATCTGAGAATTGAAGGATGTTTTTACTTAAGAGAATTTTACCTAGTGGAAATAAAGATGCCATTTTTCTCATCCAAGTTCGTAGACTCCTAACCCCAGCTTAAGTGCCCCTAATCTAGAGGTAGAAGGGACCTCAAGACCAATGAGGCCAACCGCCTCATTTTACAAACAAGGAAAATGGGACCCAAGGAGGCTGACTCACCCAAAGTCAAGAGGTAGTAAGAACACAGGAAGGATTTGAATCCAGGCCCTCTGACTGCAAAGTCAGTGGTCCTCAATTACTCCTCATTTTGAGGGGTAGAGTGGGGTGTGGGGACAGGGATGAGAAGACAAAAAGTTTGGGTAAGACACATCTCTACCTTAATGAAACTCACAGGGCAGGTGGGGCATGAAGGTGAGTGCCTCACTCAAGGGAACCCGGCTCTCACTCCCTGCAGCCAGGTGTGTCTGTCATGTAGCTAGGGAAAAAATTCGGGACATAGGAAACAGTATGCTACTGCATGGTAAAGCAGGAAAAGCTCTGGCTTTGGGCTCAAAGGACCTGGGTTCACTCTCCCCTCTAGAGTTTACCACCTGTGTGACTTTGGGCAAGCCACCTAAACTCTCTAAAACTCAGTTTCTTCATCTGTAAAATGAAGGAAATTGGACTAGTTATAGTTATTCAATCGTTTCAGTCATGTTCAACTCTCTGTGACTCTATTTGGGGTTTTCTTGGCAAAGATCCCAGAGGGGATTTCCTGCTCATTTTATAGATGAGGAAGCTGAGGCAAACAGGGTTAAGTGACTTGCCCAGGGTCCCACAGTTAGTAAGAGTCTGAAGCCAGATTGAACTCAAGTCTTCCCAACTCCAGGTCTATGCTCTATCCACTGCACCAAATAGCTACCAGTTCTAAAATGGACTACATGACCCCCCCCCCAGCCCCAAAGTCCCTTCTGCCTCTAAATCTACAATCCCTGTACTCCTGTTGATAATTCTTCCTTGCCTTGGAATCTTCAAGTCTTGGAATTTCCCAAAATGGCAGATTGGAGCAGTTCATTCCCCCATGCAAAATTCTTCAATGATTACCTATGACCTATGGCTAAAAATACAAATTACTCAGCCAGTCACTGGAGGCTCTTCCCAATCTGGCTTCGACCTACTTTCCAGCCTTATCTCACATTACTACCCCTCTCTCACTCATGGCTTATTCCAAACGTTTGGACAGCTGATCTCCTCCTGCCAGGGCACATCTACTCAGGCTGCCCATCACGATCAGAAGGCACTCCCATATATTTCCACTTGTCAAGACCCTTCTCTTGCTTCAAAGCTAAGCCCAGGGTCACCCAGCTAGTAAGTGTTTGAGGCTGAATTTGAACTCAGAAAGGTGAGTCTTCCTGACTCCAAGCCCAGCCCTCTATGCACTATGGCACCACCTAGCTGCCCTTAGGTAAATCATTAAATCTCCCTAGACCTCCCTTAGACCTGTAAAATACAGGGGTTGGAGTAGATATTTTGAGGTTCCTTCCAGATCCGAACCTATGAAAGGTTTTTTCTGCCTTCTCAAATCTTCCTAGAACGGTTTGTCTGAATCTCTCCTTTTCATTACTCTTATATCCTTTTTATCAGTTGTACTCATGCATATCTTAGAGATAGTTGAGTGATGTATTCAATAAAGTATTGGACCTGGAGTCAGGAAGACCTGAGTACAAATCTAGCCTCAGACACTTCCTAGCAGCGTAACCCTGGGCACGTCACTTCACCGCTACTTGCCTCAGTTTCCTCAACTATAAAATGGGGAGATAATAATAGGACCTACCTCCCAGAGTTGTTGTGAGGGTCACAAGAGATAATATCTGCACAGTACTTGCCATAAAGTTGTTGTTCAGTTATTTTCAGTTCTGTCTGACTCTTCGTGACCCCATTTGGGGTTTTCTTGGTAAAGATACTGGAGTGGTTTGCCATTTCCTTCTCCAGCTCATTTTACAGATGAGAAAACTGAGGTAAACAGGGTTAAGTGACTCACCCAAGGTCACACAATTAGCAAGTGTCTAAGGCTGCATTTGAACTCATGAAGATGAGTCTTCCTGATTACAAGCCCCATGCTCTATCTACTTTGCCACCTAGATGACCCTGGCACAGAGTAGGCACTTAATAAAAGCTTATCCCCTCCTTCCTCTCTCTACCCACACTGATAGAGAGTAATAATAGCTCATATTTATATATTACTTTTACAAAGCACTATATGCATTATCTCATTTGGTTCTCACAACTCTGTGAGGTAAGTACTATTGTTATACCTGTTTTAAAGGTGAGAAAATGGAGAGTTTGTTTTGTTTTAGTGTTTTTCTGGACCTGTGATTTCATTCATAGGAAACCTGATTACATATTACTCCCCTTCATACCATCTACAGGTTACTCCCTCTGCAGGTTCTATCTAAGATAGTGTTCCTCAAATTTTTTGGTCTCAGCAATGCTGTGTACTCCTATGATACTGGGAAGCCCCTCCTCAAAGAGCTTTTGTTTATACAGGCTATATCTCCTGATAATCACCATATTAGAATTTAAAACATATTATTATGGAAACAGCTTTTACCTCCTGGACCCCACGAAAGAGGGCAGAGTAAGGGAGGGGTTAGATTTTATCTTGGCTTTGGCCCAGTGTCCAGCCTGTCCAGACCTTTCTGAAGCCTGGCTGTGCCATCCAACATGAGTGCTATCCATTCCAGATTTGTGCCATGCATATGTGATGCCCCTGACTATCATGCCTTTTTTCAAGTCACTGACAAAAATATCAAACAATACAGGGGCAAGCATAGATCTAGGGCCACGGGCAGAAACAATCCAGACACATAGACACTGGAGGTGTTTGCATTTCCCTCCATTTCATGCCTCCTCTTCCCCACCCCATTAACTTGTCCTAACTTTGTATGTATTGGTCTGTGTCTCACCTCTTAAAATGTTGTCTCTCACCTGATAGAATGTAAGCTCCTGGTAGGCAAGGATTGTTTTATTTTTGTGCCTTGCACTATGCCTATGGATTGATGAATTGATAGTTCCCACCCAGGAAACCTGGGACAAGGCCAGTCCTGGTTCACACACACCCTATACTGACACTAACTCTCCACGTACAAGCCTGAAGTGCACGGCATCAGAGAACAAAGTTTTATTAAGAGGAGAAGAATCCAATTATGTGTGTGAATCCAGAGTCACTTACAGCCTCACTATGAGGGCTCCCCAGCAGAAGTCTTTCTCCCCAATTCTCTGTCTCTGTCTCTCTCACTTTGTGTGTGTCTGTTTCTCTGTCTCTCTGTGTTTCTGTATGTGTGTGTCTCTGTCTCTCTCACTCTTTCTCTCCCCCATCTCTCTCTGTCTGTTTCTTTGTGTCTCTGTCTCTGTTTCTGTCTCTCTTTCTCTATGTGTTTCTCTGTCTCTCTCACTCTTTCTCTCTCCCCTCTCACTTTGTGTATCTACTTCTCTCTGTCTCTGTCTCTCTCTATGTGTGTTTCTTTCTCTATCTCTCTCACTGTTTCCCCCCTCTCTCTCTCTGTCTCTCTCTGTCTCTGTCTCTCACTCTCTTTCAACCAACCAGTCTACCATGTTTTCTGGCTAGTTTCTAGATATGTCCAATTTTTTTCCAGCCCCCTAAGAAAGATGAAATTAAAAACCTCAAAATCCTCCTGTCTCCTTTGGTGGACACCTCTCTCTCCTCCACCAGTCCTTTCTCTTCTGCTCCTTCTTCATTCTCTTCTAATGACCAGCCCATCAGACATATCCTTGAAACTGACCCACCTTATTTTTCCTCCCGGGGAGAGGCAGATATCCCGGCCCTTGCTACATATGCTTTTTAAGATCAAACACAGTTGCTCCAGAAGCCGATAATTAGAATGCACCTGTAACAAGGTGGTTTCCCTGTCCTTCTGAATCTCAGGCACCTGTGCTGGGAAGAGTGACCGAGCTTCCACTCTCCTCCTTTCTCCCTCCTCCTCCCTTCTGGAGAGCTTCAAAAATCAGCCCCACATCATTTGCATAACCTGGCCCAGCCGGCTGAGAGGAAGAAGGCATGAAGAAAAAGGTTGGGATTGCTTCTCCAAACCCCCCAACACTAGGGAGGAGGTGGGGGGAAAGCTGGAAGAAGCCATGATTGAAAGACATGCCTCTCTGGTGGAGGGAAAAGAAGAGGAAGCTCCAGAGAAAACACCAGCCAGCTGCTGAGCACCTGGTACCCAGGAGAGGCGGCAATTAGCACCTTCTGCTAAAAGAGAGGGGAAAAGCAGAGGGTTTCTGAAAGAAAGCTAAGCAACAGTAACAGTGGGGAGAAGACCCATAATGCCTTCCCAGCACAGAAGACAGAAAGAGAGAAAGCCCATGGTGGGGCCTGTGCATGAGTAGCATTAGTTGGCAAAAGAGAGTTTCACCTTTTGGCCTTTCTGTCAAAGGGCCAGAGCATGACCGTCCTTACCTGGGACAGCATCATATGTCAAAAGAACTCTACAGGTCCATGGGTGACAAGAGCCCACTAAAGAGAGAGATTTCTTGACTCTATGGACTCAAATAAGAATCCTTTCTGGGAACCTGACTTTGCATATAAAACTATTCTGTGTTTTAAAGCTTTGTGAACTCAGTTGCTTATAAGAAAAGCTGGTAGCTACCCTTGGAGGAGTTCTTGATCCTATATTCAGATTTTCCCTGGGTGGGGGCAGCAAGTCAAAGCATCCCTCATATTAAGAGGGAGTGTCTCCCACACAGTGCCTAGCACATAGTAAGCCCTTATTAATGCACGTTGATTTGACCCAAAGGTCACATACTCAAACTCTCTGAAATAGTTCCTGACTCTTAATAGCTGATAGCTAATACAACCTCTCTGGGACTCAGTTTTATCATTTGTAAAATGAAGATTAGAAATCCCCATAGTACCCACCTTAGTAAGGTTCTTGAGGTGGGGGATCAAATGAGATAGGGGATAGAATGGAGATTGGACCTACGATTTCACTGGAAAAATATACGCGTATAAGAAGCAGTGTGGAGTAGTGGCCTTGAAGCCGGAAAGACCTTGGTTTATTTCCCTTCTCTGACACGTACTGCCCATGTATCCCTGGGCAAATTATTTAACCTTTCAATGGTCTAGGCCAGGGCTTCTTAAACCTTCTCCACTCAAGACCCTATCAGCACTTCTTAAACTGTGGGTCTGAACCCCATAGAGACCCCTAGTCTGATAGACTAGGCAAAGTTGCAGAGAAGCTACCTACCTGCATGGGTAGAAGCAGTTGCATCACCTGGGAGTCTCTATACCAGTGAAGGCACAGGTTCAATCCCTGGCCTCATCTAAAATATATTTGCAAATGTCAAAATGCTATATAAATATCAGTTGTCTTGAGTTTATTATTATTATCATTATTATTATTCCTGTAATGGGCTATTTCCTATATCCTTCTGGTGGTTTTTCTCTGCCACCTCCCCCCCATTTTCCTAAAGGCATCATGAAACAGGAGAGAAGGCACCCTGGTTTTTAACCTACAATATGAACCTTTCTGGTGGTCCTATGCTCAGACTTCACTCAGGACCCAAGTATTCCTGGGTACTCAATGATGACTGTGACAGGCTGAAGGCAGGAAGGCAACGGGGAAATTGGCAGATGCAGGCTTGGAAATTAACTGCTGCCAAAAGCTTTGCCTTGGGGCTGGTCCTGAAGGGAGTGACCTTGTAGCTTGTCAGCTATTGGAGGAAGGAATGTAAGTCAGAGTTACTGAGAAGCTCAGAGGTCTGGGAAGGAAATTCCAGGCACAGCCTCATTCCAGGCTCTTCCCTGGTTAAAGACTTTGGCAGAGCTATGGTCTAAGGAAAAAACAGGGTCAGATGCAAAGATATTAGAGAAAAACTTGATCTGCCAAAAGGTTTCTGACCATGGCCCAGTGAGTGCCCTTTAGAACGAGGGCCAAAATTTATATACATAATGTGTTAAGATTTGCAAAGCATTTTACCTAGGTTATCACATTGAAAGGCATCATTATCACCATCAACAACAATATGCATTTATTAAACACTTATTGAATACCAGGCACTTGTGCTAATGATGGAAATGGAAAGAAAGGCAAAATCATGGTCCCTGCCCTCAAGGAGCTCACATTCTAATGGGGAGAAAACATACAAACAACTATGCACATGTAAAATGGAGACAGCATAAATGAGCTCTATGTTCTAGCTGTGAGGGACACAGGAAAAGCTTCTTGCAGAAGGTGGGATCTGAGGTAGTTATGAGGAAAGAGAACATTCCAGGCCTCGGAGATAGTCAGCAAAAAGACATGGAACCAGGAGAAGGAATATCTTACACAAAGAACAGAGAATAGGCTAGATTATAGTGTGAGAAATAAAGTAAAGTGTAAGGAGACTGGAAAGGTAGAAAAAACCCAGGCTGTGAGGGGCTTTAAAAGCAGAGGATTTTATATTCGATTCTGCAGACAATCGGGAACCACTAGAATTTATGGAGTAGGTGAGTGACATGGTCATGGTCTCCATGACAGCATAGTATGGTTGATAAAGAGTTGGCCTTCAAGCCAGGAAGATCTGATGAAATCAGAAGTCCTTTCCACTAAAAATCTCATTTGAGTTCTTTGAGATAGGCACTATGAGCATTATTCTCCCTATTTTATAGAAAAGGAAATTTCATCTCAAATGAAGGCTGAGTTGCCCATGGCGATGGAGTATGAAGAGGTGGGGTATGAAGCCAGACTCCTGACTCCAGTTCTAGGAGTCTATTTACTACACCTGATGCTTCTATGTATGGTTTGGTTAGAATGGAGGAAAAAGCCAGGAAGTCACCAAAACCAGAAATAACCAGTTTCCTCTTTCCATTTTCCAGCTCTGCTTTGGTGCTAGGCTCAGGATAAGCCACTGGAATGCAACCCACAAGCCACCAGACTAGGGTAACATGGGCACCATGCCCAACAAGGGGAGGGAAGAGTCTGTGACCTAAGCTGTGGGATGTCGTTATTCCCAAAGACGTTGTCTTTCTTTACTTAATGGTTAATAGTCTTATTTGATGTGTTTCCAGAAACCAAGTGTGACAGCCTCCTGATAAAGGGAGGCAGATCCCAGAAAACAGACCTCACCACTTAGACACATGCCAAGACTAGGCTCAAGAAATGTAAGAGAAACAGAGATATGGAGGACTCCTATTTTGTACAGGTAAGACTCTAGCTCAGGGCAGCTAGATGGCACAGATAATAGAGCACCAGGCCTGGAGGCAGGACACCTCATCTTCCTGAGTTCAAATCTGGCCTCAGACACTTACTAGCTGGGTGACCCTGAGAAAGTCACTTAGCCCTCTCTGCCTCAGTTTCTTCATCTGTAAAATGAGCTGGAGAAGGAAATGGTAAACCACTCCAGTATCTTTGCCAAGAAAACCCCAAATAGGGTCATGAAGAGTCAGACATTACTGAAATAACCAAACAAACAAAAAAAAAAAACCTAGCTCATATCAGTTTCTCCATGTTTCAGAAAATCCAAAGATAGAGAAGGGTTTGTTTGGGCCTTTGTAAGAAGAACCTACTATTGTGCTAAATTTATTCATTATCTCTCTAATTTGTTGTTGTTGGTGGTGAATCCCTTAGGTTTTTTTCTGTATGAGCTCATATCATATAACCCTTAAAACACTAGAAACATGAGCTAATAATGGACTTTAAGGAGTAACTGTGACTTTGCTCTCTATCTCTCTGTGTCTCTCTGTCTCTGTCTCTCTATCTGTCTCTCTGTGTTTCTATCTCTCTGTGTCCCTGTCTCTCATCACTTGGAACTCAAGCAGCTTCTCCCCTCCTCCACACAACAAAAAACAGGTGACTTCACCCACACCATCCAGTATATATACTTGCTTAGAGGAGCCTGAGGCTGAATCCCAAGCCCTGGCTGCCTCTTCTGGTCTGTGTTTCTTCCCCCAGAGCATAGATGATGGTGCAGCAATACCGTTCCCAGCCTTGGCAGCATCTTTGGAAGTTCCAGAGGTTGGGAGCTAGTTGCTCAGCAAATGGTGGTGATGACCACTCAGAGGGGAAGATGATCACCTCCAGGAGGACCCAACAGATGAAAAGACAAAGAATTCTGGAGCCATAAACCTTAGCTTGCCAGGAGAGCCAGATTCCAGAATAATCCCTTTTCCCCAGGGCCACCCTTCCTCCACTACCATCACTCAGTCCCATCTCCTGCTTTGAGGTTCATTCCATTTGTCTACATCCTTTTGTCATATTCCAACCTTCAAGTCAATCTCTCTTTTCTCAAGAAGTCCAACATCTGATATACAGTCTTTCCCTCTCTCTGAAACCCAGTCCTCATACTTGGGGAAATCCCATCTACAGGTAATGGCCCCTTGAACACCCTGTTCCCCGACCCAACTTCATCAACCTCTCAATTTTCATGATTTTCATCTCCACTCTATCTCTACTACCTACACACCCTGGAAATGATCATAGTTGCAAATCATTCCACCTTTATGACTTCAACTCTGAAATGCCCCTCTCTGATCCCAATCTCTTCTCCTTCTGCTCTTGCCACTATCTCCTTCCTCTTAAAATTGCTCTTCCTCCCCACTTAGTTTTCTAGAACCTCCATTCCTTCCTGTTCCCTCAATGTGTCCCCCATTTTCTGGCCTCCCTTTCCTCCCCAAGTGGGCTTGACTATACGCTGCCTTCTTCTCTCTGATTCTTTATTCTTATCCTTTGGGCTGGTTACGCATGCTATCAATCCTCCACCCAGCCTGGCTCACAGCACACCCCACTACTCTCCCTAGCTCTCACTCACCCTCCTCTCATTAGCTCCCATTTACTTGTTCAGACACTCCTCATCATTGCCTATGTCTCAGCCAAATTGGACAAGTAACTCCCCAAAGTCAACATTCCATCCTTCTACTCTAGGTGACCACCCCCACCCAGAATGCCTTTCTTTCTCACCTCAGTTCCTTAGACTACTTACCTTAGCTTCCTTAAAAGCTTCAACTTAGATGCCATTTTCCGTTTTCAATCCTTGAAATTGTTAATGATGGTAATAATAATATAATAATAATAATAACAATAGCATGTATATAGCACTTTCAGGTTTGAAAAGCACTTTACAAGTAATCTCATTTGATCCTCCTTACATCCCTGAGAAGTAGGTTCTATTATTATCCATATTTTACAGAGAGATCAACTGAGGCAGACAAAAGTTATGTGACTTTGCCAAGGTCACATCACTAGTAAGGGCCCAAGGACCTATTTGAATTCAAGTCTCCTCTTGACTCCAGGTCCTGAACTATATACTATTCCCCTAGCTGCATCTTCCTCCTCAGATTACCTTTTATTTACTTACTTTTTATATAAGCCCTAAGTTGAATGTAAGCTCCTTGAGGCCAGGAATCTGGAGGGATGGGATGTAATGGAAGTTTCTTTGTATTCTCACTGCTTAGCACAATACCCACAATATAGTAAGGGATTCATAGATTTTTTTTTTACATTGAATTGAAAAAACTAGGCAAAAAGCCACCTCATTCTTTATTTAGAAATGATTTGTGTAATAGAGAGGTTATTTGTTCTGGGAATGTTTGACATAGTTCTTAGGTGACCCTGTCTGGCCCAGATGTTATTTAGCAAGGGACAGCTTTAATGACTTTCGCTATTTTTACCATTGTACAATTAGTGTAGTCAAGTTGTTCTGTTTGGTGTTGAGCCAATTTGGGTATTTGTCATTTTTGTATGTAAATAACCAACCAATTCACTTGTGTTCTCTAATTTTCCAATTTATCAGCATATGGCTGTGAAAGATGTTCCCAACTTTGTTTGAAAAAATTTATTCTGCATTATCTTTTTCATTTCTAATTTTGGCAATTTGTGTTTTCTCCCCCTTTTAATTCATTGAATCAGTTGGCTTATCAAGTTTATTAATCTTTGAAAAGAGCAGCTAGGTGGCACAATGGATAGAGCGCTGGGCCTGAAGTCAATAAGAATCATCTTTCTGAGCTCAAATCTGCCCTCAGACACTTACTGGCTGTGTGACCCTGGACAAGTCACTTCAGTTCCTCATCACTAAAATGGGCTGGAGATGGAAATAATTTTTCCATCTTTGCCAAGAAAACCCCCAATGGGGTTATGAAGAGTCAGACATGACTGAAAAATAACTGAACAACAACAAATATTTGGGAAAAAAACTCTTGGTTTTTAATAATATTGTTTTTAATTTTATTAAGACTTTAGTCAGTCAATAAACATTTATTAAATGCCTACTATATGCCAGGTACTGGGCTAAGTGCAGAGGATCCCAAAAAAACCCTAAAAGACACTTCCTGCCCTCAAGGAGCTCACAGTCTAATGGGGGAGACCACACACAAATGATTATGTACAAATAAGAAATATCCAGGATAAATTGGAGATAATCAACAGAGGGAAGGCACTGGCATTAAGATGGATTAAGAGGGATACTTTTCTGACCTGGATTTCGTCTTCCTTCTGATACTTAGTAGCTAAGGGACCTGAGGTAAATCAGTCTCTGAGCCTTAGCCTGCTCCCTTGTAAAGTGGGAAGGATGCTGCTGCTTTCCACAGAAACAAAAATGCCTGGAGGAGAGCAAGGATTGGGGGGGGGGCAGAGATTAATTCTGTTTAGGGCAGGTTGCATTTGAGGTGGCAGCCAGCCAGGTGAAGATGCCTGGTAGATGGATGAGGATGCACAGAACTATGTAACTCAGAATCCTTGCACCTGGGACAAATTCACTGGCAGCACAGAGGCCAATCTGATCTCAGGTACAGATATGTCAGAAGAGGGGCCCCCCCAGAGACTCTAGCCTGTGTCCTCTGCAGCACAGGGATGAAGGATGGCTTTTAAGTGGGGAGAATTACATCATAGGGCTCAGGGACAGTGCTTGCTGGTGGGGGGGGGGGGGGGAAGTAGTATTGATGCCAGTACTTTGGGACAAAGTTTTGGTTTCCCCATGCTAATTATGATTCCAGAGATACAATAACAAAGTTTAGGGGAGATATTAGGTTTGGACATATAAATTTGGGAATCCTCAACATAGAAGTGGTCATTGAACCACAAGAGTGAATGAGATCACAAGGGGAAAAGGGTAGAAAAAAAGAAGGATGAGGACAGAACCTCAGGGAACGCCCTCACTTAAGGGGCAGAAATGGATGATGAACAAAGGAGACTAAGAAGGAATGGTCAGAAACATAGGGAACAAGCCAGAAGTCAAGAGAAGAACAGGGGTAAACCATAACGTCAAACGTTACAGAAAGGAGGACTCAGGAACGTCATTGGACTCTAAGTTAAACGGGATGATGGAGAGGACATTTCAGTCTAGGAGGGGGGACCAGACAGCAAGGATTAAGGAACATGTGGTGATAAAATGAAAGCCTACCCCAAGCAGATGAGTGTTTCTAGGAGTCTAACAGTGAAAGGGAGGAGAGATACAGGAGGATAACTTGAGGGGATGGCAGAGTCAGAGGACAGGTTTTTTTTTGTTTGTTTAAATGTGGAGCAGGTGGGTTTTCAGTTGGGACATTAAAGAAGCCAGGGAGGCCAGTAGTCAGAGAACATTCCAGGCAAGAGGGCAGCCAGAAAAAAAGCCAGAAGCTTAGAAATAGAGTGTTTTATCTGTGGAATGACCAGGAAGCCAGTATCACTGGATGGAAGAGGGCATGTTGGGGAATAAGGCGTAAGAAGACCGGAAAGGGAGGAAGGACCTGGTCATGGAGGGCTTCAAATGCCAGAGAATTCTCTATTTGATCCTGGAGGCCACAGGGAGCCACTGGAGTTTATTGAGTGGAAGGGAGAGGGAGGTGACGTGGTTGGACCTGTATTTTAGACCCAATTAAAACAATTAAAGGGTACAAGGACAGGCATTTACAGAAGGAATGGGCCCAGGGTCCAAAGAAGAGTCAGCCTGCCACCAGTGAGTTTTCTGTCCCTCAGAGAGGCCCAAAGAATCAAAGGGTTTTTTTCAGTCTATCACAGTTTCCAGGGAGAAAGTCCCAGCAGAGCAAGCATGTAGGGGAAATCAAGGGAGAAGCAACTTGACTGGTCTACCAACTTAGCACCTTCCTCACACATAGAAGGAAGGTTTAGAGTGGGAGGAAAAGAAATGACCCAGAAGACCATAGATTTAGATATGAGAGGAGCCTTAAAAGCCCCCCCCCCAGTGCCTAGCAAAGAGCCTTGCATATAGCAGATATTCGATAAATGTGTGTTGCTTGATTTAGCCAAAACCACTTGTTTTAGAGAGGTTGAGTGATTTGTCCAAGATTTGAGCCCAGCCCTTCTGACACCCAAAAGGAGGCAGAGGAAGGTGTTCTTTCTAATGGTGCTAATCACCGTCCTAGGAAACATCGGCAGCCCAGCCCAGGGTGTCCACAAAGTTGAGAATGCAGCCCAGATTCTGCTCACTCCTTTAGTAGAGTTTTGTGTTTGGAAAAAAAAAATCCATTCTTTGTTTGGGAAAGTTCCAGGCTTAGCCTTTCATCTCTGCTCTCTGGGTGGTGGCTCATTGTGAGCTAAGATCCCAGGCAGGAGAATCAGAGCTTAGCCTGAGCTGATGCCAGTTTCCTGTTGGGGTCAACCTAGAGGAAGGGGCTAGGGTGCTGCTCTGGTCCTATTAGCTCTTAGGCAGGAGAGGAGGGAGAGAAAGAGGAGAAAAGGCCTGGGAGGAGAAGAGAGAGAGGGGAAGGAAGGGAGAGAGGGAATAAGTATTTATGTAGCACCTACTATGTGCCAGGCACTGTGCTAAGTACTTTATAAATACCTCCCAAAATAATAATAATAATAATAATAATAATACTAGCATTTAGCACTTAAAGGTTTGCAAAGCACTTTACAAACATGATCTCATTAGATCCTCATAACAACACTGGGAAATAGGTGCTATTACTAGCCCCATTTTATAGATGAGGAAGCTGAGACAAACAGAGGTTAAATGACTTGCCCAAGGTCATACAGCTAGCAAGTGACTGAGGCTGGATTTGAACTCAGGTCTTACTGGCTTCAGATATAGCATTCTCTAAGGAGTGGCCTCCCTCCCTACAAAGTGCATCCTGCAGCTGTCTATGAGCAGATGGTGAATATATGTCTGTACATCTGAGGAGAATTGAAGGCTCTGTGCCCTGCTGCAGTCATGGGATGTGTCTAGAGCAGAGGCAGACAAGGAGAGCCCTACTCATAGTGCAGAAAGAGGAAGGCAGCTTTGAACAGTTAGGAGATGTGGATTCACATGTTGCTTCTGGGGCTTATTCTGGTCTCTATGAGGGAGGGCAAATCACTTCATCCCTCTCTCCAACTTCAGTTTCCCTATCTCTCAAATGAGGGATCATGACACATAGATTTAGAGCTGGAAGGAATCTTAGAGACCATATAATTCAATCCCCTCCTTTTACATGAGAAGAAACTGAGGTTAAAAGATGTTAAGTGACTTACCCAGGGTCATACACCTGGAAAGTGTCTGAGGCAGGATTTGAACCCAAGTCTGCTCGTCTCCAACACCATCCACTAAGCCAGCTGCTTCTCTGAGCTGAGGTTTCTGCATTTAGAAAATGATATGGTCCTGACTTTGAGTCAGGCACTAGGAAAATCTGAGCTCACATCTTGCCTCAGATACTTCCTAGCTGTGTGACCTTGGACAAGTCACTTAACCTTAGTTTCCTCCTATATAAAATAAGAATAACATCTACCTCCCAGGGTGGACAAGAGCAGCTAGGTGGCCCAGTGGATAGAGCGCTGGTCCTAGAATCAGGAAGACATCCTCCTGAGTTCAAATCTGGCCTCAGATACTTACTAGCTGTGTGACTCTGGGCAAGTCACTTAACCTTGTTTGTCTCAGTTTCCTCAGCTGTAAAATGAGCTGGAGAAGGAAATAGCAAACCACTCTACTATCTTTGCCAAGAAAACCCCAAAAATGGGGTCTCAAAGTGTCAGAAATGACTGAACAACAAATCCAGGGTGTTTGTGAGGATGAAAAGAGATACACGGCGCGTTTGCAAATCTTCAAGCAGGGTTAGATCAGATGACCTCTGAATAGAACACTGGACTCAAAGGAAGACCTGAGTCCGAATTCAGCCTCAAACATTTTCTAGCGATGTGACCTGAGGCAAGGCACTTAACCTCTCTCAGAATCAGCTGCTTTAGATGGGAATAATAGTAACACCTTCTTCCCAGAGCTGTTGTGAGGGTCAGATGAGATACAGAAAGCGCCTTGATGCGCTGCGTAAATGTGAGTTATTATGATCATTGCCCTAGATCACTTAGCTAGTAAAATGGCAGAGCTCGGATTGGAACCCAGGTCCTCAGACCTTCCATTGCGAGATTCCATTCTTTCCTGCATCTCTGACCCTCCGATCGTAGCAGGTTTGTTGTGACGTACAAATGAGACCACGGATGGCGGGGGCTTTGCCAACTTAAGGCTATGTTATTACCCTCTTCTCACTCACCCCACCGTCAAAATTCGAGAAGTCCTCCAAAGAAAACCTTGCTTCTGGGTGGAGCTGCGCTTGAGCTGGGCGTGGAAAGAAGGACCTGCCGAAAGGGAAGGGGGAGGGAAGTGGGTGGGAGGAGGGAAATTTTATACTTCTTAATTGGGGGGAATAATTTTTTTAAAAGGATAGACTTAGTGGAAGGGGCAGTGAAAAGAGGCAGCAGCCTGAGCGGGAGCAGGAGAGAAGGAAGGCGTTCCCAGGACAGGGGTTTGGCCGGAGCTGAGGGGCTGTGAGCCAGCTCTGCAGTGACTCAGAAACCCCCATCTGGGGTGTAACTACAACAAAAACGGGATTCAACAAACATTGATTAAGCGCCTACTGGTGTGCCAGGCTCTGTGCCATCCACTGGGAATACAAGGATGAAAAGCAAGGAGATCCTTGCCCTCCCAGAGCTCACGTACCAATCGGGGGAAGGGGAAGGGAATGCACCCATTACACAGATGAGAATAAAACAAGGTGGAGCTCTGAAGGGGATCAGGAAAGAACCAGACCAAGGACTCCAAGACCAAGATAGTACTTTGAAGGTGCTTAGCATAGTGCCAGGCACATAATCAATGCTTCATAAATCCATATTCCCTCTAGGAAAATATGATGGAGGACAGACTGATTTCAGTTGGGGCAATCAGGGAAGGCTTCGCTGTGGAGGTGGTACCTGAGCTGGGCTTTGAAGGAAGATGTCAATAGTTAAAGATGAAAAAGAAAACCGCTGGAAGAGCATAAGATGAGGGGTGGGAATAACATAATAATGTGGTATCTGACATTTATATCACACTTGAAAGCTGGTGTGTCTTATATCAATCCATGTTCCCAACAGCCCTTTAAGGGAGGTACCACAGGTGTTATGATTGTCTGTTTTACAAACCAGCAAACAGACTCAGAAAAGTTAAATAAATTGTCCATTACATGGGGGCAGGATCTGAGCCAAACTCTTCCTGACTCCAACTCCAGAAATCTAACTATTTTGCAATGAAAAGGGAGAGGGAGGATAAGCATTTATACAGTAGTTACCTATTCTATGGCAGGCTCTGCTTTACAAATATTATCTCATTTGATCCCCTAAATAACCTTGTAAGTGTTGTTATTGCCCCATTTTACAGTAGAGGAAACTAAGGCAAACAGAGATTAAATGACTTGCCCAAAGTCACACAGCTAATAAGTGTCTGAGGTCAGATTTGAACTCAGGTCTCCCATTCAAAAAAAGTTGTTACCACCAAAGTATTTGGCACTGTTGAATGATTCAATGTAAGAAACAAATACAGTCTTCTCAATCAATCAAAATTTATTAAACACCTACTGTGTGCTAGGCACTATGCTAAGCTCTGAAGATACAAAAACAGGTAGTCCCTGCCCTCAAGGAGTTTACAATCTAATGGAGACAACATGGACAGGATAAATAGGAAATAATTAACAGAGGAAAGGCACTGGAAGTAAGAGGGGCTGGGGAAGATTTCCTGTAAAAGGTGGGATTTTAATTGGGACGTAAAGAAAGACAGAGAAGTCAGTAGGTGGAGGATGAAGAGTGTTCCAGACATGGAGGATAGACAGAGAAAACGCCTAGAGCATGGAGGGTCTTGTTCATGAAACAGCCCAGCCAGGAAGCCACTGTCACTGGATCAGAGAAGATGTAAGAAGACTGGACAGATAGGAGGGACAGGTTATGACAGTCTTTGAATGCCAAACAGAGCATTTTGTATTTGATCCTGCAGGTAATAGGGAGCCGTTAAAGCTTATTGAGTAGGGGGCGACACAATCAGACCTGAGTTCTAGGAAAACCACTTTAGTGGCTGACTGGAGGATGGATTTGGAGTGGGGAGAGACTTGAGGCAGGCACAACCCCCAGCAGCCATTGCAGTAATCCAGGCATGAGAGGATGGGGGCCTGCACTAGAAGGATATCATCATCAGAGGAGAAAGGGGGGGTATATTAGAGAGATGTTGCACAGGTGAAATCAACAGGCTTTGGCGCCCTATTGGATATGGGGGATGAGAAATAGTGAGGTTACTGCTAGGGTGACTCTTAAGTTGTAAGCCTTTAGTATAATTTCCACAGAATTGATCCTAAATTTCGTTAGTATCAATAGTATTTCAATAGCAATGATACTAAAGAAAATGAATTCCCATCCATCTTGCAGTGGCACCCTTAGGACCACTGGGCCTTTCCATTTGTTGTCTGTCCTTCATTCTCAAAGAGGACCATGATGTCAGGGAGGCTGTGCCGTGACTTGCAAGTGAACTGGATTTGAGTGAGACAGGGCTGTGCAGAGTCACCAGCCTCACTTTCTCCTCCAGAGCCATCTGGGTCCAGTGGCCAGATGTGGATTAGGATGACTGGTGGCTCCGACTTGGGCCTTTCCATTTGCCCTGCTCATGAACCCTCCTAGATACGTTGCCTCCTCTTATTAGAATATGAGATCCCTGAGAACAGGGTCTGTTTTATTTTTCTGTCACTGTCCCCTGCACTTAGCACAGTGCTTTGCAAACAGTAAGCACTTAATAAATGCTTTTTCATTTATTCATTTATACTGCCTCAAGGGGATTTGAACCCAGGTTTCCTAACCCTAAGTTCAGGTCAGAGTTTTTCTACTACAGCATCCTGGCCTTGGTGGGGGGCCATACTGTCTCGCATCTTGGGCCCTGAGCATCTTCCCACCCTGCTCCCTTGGTCTTCAGGGTGTAGGCCTCATGTTGGGGAAGTAGTGTCAGCTACTGATTCAGGGTCAACAGAGGCCCTGCCAGTCCTTGGTCAGTGAAGAAAGAAGAGAGTGAGATGGAAGGACTGGGAGAAGAGAAAAAGGGAAGAGGAACAGTGGCCCCAGCTCTCACCTACCCCCATCAGCAAAGTGATGGCCACTCTACAAAGTTGGTAGAGGTTACCCTGGTACTGCATCTGAGCAAGTGATGTGTGTGTGTGTTTGTGTGTGTGTGTGTGTGTGTGTGTGTGTGTGTGTGTGAAAGAGAGGAGGAGGAGAAGGAAGGAATGAAGGAAGGAAAGAAGGGAGGGAGGGAGGAAGGAAGGAAGGCAGGAAGGAAGGAAGGAGAGAGGTGAATAGAAGGAGAGAAAGGAAGGGAAAGAGATAAGAAGGGAAGGGGAGAGAGAAAGGGAAAGAGAAAAGAAGGAAAAGGGGAGAGAGAAAAAAGGGTGGAGGAAGAGAAAGAGACTGAAAGAGAAAGGGAGAGAAACAGACACAGAGAGAGACAGAGACAGAGAGTGGAGAGAGAAAAGGAAGGAGAGAATGGGAAAAGAGAGAGAAAAGGGAAAGAGATAGGAAGGGAAGGGGAGAAGAGGAAGAGAGAGATTGGAAGGGGCAGCTAGGTGGCGCAGTGACTAGAGCACCGGCCCTGGAGTCAAGAGGACCTGAGTTCAAATGTGACCTCACATACTTGACACTTACTAGCTGTGTGACCCTGGGCAAGTCACTTAACCCTGATTACCTCACTAAAAAAAAGAAAGAAAGAGACTGGAAGAGTGAAAAAGGGAGGGAAGGGGAGGGAGAGACACACTCACAGAGATAGGGATAAAGAAACAGAAACAGAAAGAGGAGAGAGACAGAAAGAGACAGAGACAGGGAGAGCAAGAAACAGCCAGAGGCCAGCTGACTTCTTTCCCAAACCAGATCTCAGAGCAAGACGAAGGGCTTAGAAGATGATGAACCAAGGAGGCCCCTGGGGGCCAGACTTCTGGCAGGCGGACAGCCTGCTGCTCCTCCCTGAGAAGGCCCCGCCAGCAGCCCCAGGGCTCTGGTGCTTTCCAGCCCCTCATTGTTCCTAAGCATGATCTCTCTCCTCCCCTTCAGGCTGATCTTCTCGTAAAAAGCAGCCTTTCCCTAAGTCCTCCACCCCCTCTCTACTTGTTTTCTCCTCAACCTGGGGACCTCTGTCTTCCCTCCTCACCTGCGCCTTTTAGCATCATCCTTTCCTTCCTCTAAGGCTCAGTTCTGGGGTCGCATCGTCTGTGTAGCCTTGCCTGGATCATAGATTTAGAGCTGGCGGTGCCTTAGAGGCAATAAAGTCCAACCCCCTTATTTTACAGATGAGGAAACTGAGGCCCAGAAGGCGTTGAACTAGGTCATTTCCGAGGTCCCTTACAGTTTGAAACTGTCCCTGCATGGAATCTTCCCCCTGCTCTGCTCGAAACATAGATTTAGAGCTAGAAGTGCCTTTAGAAGTGGCCAAAAATCTAACCCCCTCCTTACACAGATGAAGGGGGAAGGGGAAGGAATAGGGTGTCTAGGGTGTGCCAGGCACTGTGCTAAGCACTGTACAACCACCATCTCATTTGAAATAAAGGAATGGAGTTTGGAATTGTTCAAGTGATTTCCCCAGTCACACGACTAGCAAGTGTTTGAGGCAAGATTTGAACTCAGGCCTTTGTGACGCCCATCCAGCACTGTAGCCACTCTGACACCTCATCACTACTACTTCTTGGAACCCTTAGCTTCTTTCAATGCTCAGCTCAAGGACCACTTTCTACACTGGGCTTTTCCTGAACCCCCTAATTGCTCATGACGGGGAGGCAGTGAGGTGGCATGGTAGACAGAGTGCAAGACACGTAGACAAAAAGATCTGAGTTGAAATCCTGCCTGAGACACTGACTAGCTTTGTGGCCCTAGGCAAGTCACTTAACCTCTGTTTGCCTCAGTTTCCTCATCTGTAAAATGCAAAGAATTACAGCACCTTCCTTACAGGGTTGTTATGAGTTAAACAAAATAATATTTGTAAAGCTCTTTGCTGACCTTGAAGTACTGTACCAATGCTAGCTATTAGGATAATTAATGACCTCTTCCCTGTTACAAATCACTTTGCCCATTATTCCATAGGGAAAGAAAGGGGGACAGCAGAGGGTGAGATGCATAGATGATGTCGTGGAAACAATGATTGTGAACTTGGAAAGACTTTGAGAGATGGTGGATTGTAGAGGGATTAGAGGGCTATGGTCTGTGAGGTTATGAAGAGTTGGGCATGACTACACAGTGCTAAAATATAACCTCCCAATTTGACTTCCAGCCTCCAGTTCCTCCCCTCTGCAATCCAGTCTACCAAATAATCTTCCAAAAGCACAGGTCTGATCATGTCCCTCCCCTGCTCAAAAACATTCCATGGCTCCCTAGTGTCTCTGAGATAAACAGCAAGTCCTGCACAAAATACAAATATGAACCCTAAGCCTGGCATTTTAAGCTCTCCACAATCCAACTCCTCTCCAAGTTTTCCAGCCTTATTTCATATGACTCTTCTTCTTATATTCCCAAACTAGATGACTAACTGTCTGCCAAAATGGATAGACCACCTCTGTGTGTTCAATCAAACAGGCCCTTCCCCATCCTCAGAAGGCCCTCCCTCCTCATCTGCCCCTTTTAGCATCATCCTTCTCTTCCTTTAAGGCTCAGTTCTGGGGTCACATCTTCTGTGTAGCCTTCTCTGTGCCCTGGATCATAGATTTAGAGCTGGGGGTGCCTTAGAGGCAATAAAGTTTAACCCCTGTATTTTACAGATGAGGAAACTGAGGCCCAGAGAGCCAGCTAGCTAGCATTGACATAGCACTGTAAGGTTTGCAAAGTGCTTTACAAATATTATCTCATTTGATCCTTACAACAACCCTGGGAGGTAGATGCTAAGATATCCCTATATTCCCATTTTACAGATGAATAAACTAAGACCAGCAGAAATGAAATGATTTGCCCAAGGTAAAATAGCTAGGAGTGTCTGAGAAAGAGAAAGGGTCCCAAGCAAGATCTGAACCCGGATCTTTTCGACTCAAAGTCCAGTGCTCTCTCTACTCCACAGTGCTGTCTCCTAAATTCTCTCCAGTAATCCTCAGTGCTCTAACCCTCCCTCCAACTTTCCAAGAGCACTTGGTCCAGATCTCCAAAGAGTTCTGCCTTAATAATGTTTATCTATACACCAATCACATCTACTCACCCACCCCATTCCCATCTCCTCGGTAGAATGTGAGTTGGTAAGAATTTTTTATTGTAGACTATTTATTACCACAGCTCAGCACTTGTCTTGTATACAATAGGTGCTTAATAATTGAAGTGAAACAAATTGAGGGCAAGGAAGACCACAGTTTGTCTGGTTGTCTGCTTTGAAGGCTGAGTGCTCTGAGCCAGGGTAAGGAGCAATGCTGCCTAATGACTGCTTCTCCGTTCTTCCCCTCGCCTCTTTCATCTAAAGCAGAAATCTAAGAGAATAGGAGGGGGGAGATGTTTTTTGGTGGCTCCTGAGAAAACCCAGGTGTGCTGGCTGCAGGTAGAAACTTGAGTTCTTGGCTTTGGGACACAGGGAAGGGAGGAGAAGAGGGAGGGCTTCCCAGGCCAGGGACCACGTGGCTCTGCACACACCAAGCTCAGCCTGCTCCTTGCAAAGGAACGTGGAGATTCACTGCCCCAGAATGAACAGCTCCTCCTTCAGACAGGTTCACTGGGGTGATGAGGGGAGAAGGGGGTGAGGACTGTTGGAACAGAGCCAGGCTCAATCTCAGCTTCAGGCCTGTGTTTGAGGAAGGGGACTCCTCTCCAAAAATTCATTCATCCTTTACAGAGCATAACTATCACCTTGTCTTTGTGTCCTCACAGCACGAAGTACACTACCTGGCATCTAGTAGGTGCTTAATAGATGCTTGTCAATTGATTGATTGGAAAAGTAGTCCCCCTGTGCATCTGCATTGTACTCTATTAATTCCCCAGAGTGTGTTCACGAGGGCAGCAATGTGGTGTAGTGAAATAAAGGCTAGCTTTGTAGTCAGAGAATCTGGACTCAAATCCTGTCTCTGATGGGTGCCTTTTGGCAAGTCACTTAATCTCCCTCTGGGCCTTTTCTCTTCTATAAAGTGAGGGGGTTGGACTGAATTGCCCCTGAGGTTCCTTTATGATCTCACACTCCACAAGGGTGGGTTTTTTTGGTCGTGGAAAAAGCCCTGGATTGGCAGTCAGGGGACCTGGGTTCTAATCCATGCGCCACCACTAACTTTCTTTGTAACTTTGGACAATAGCTTCCCCTCTCTGGGTCTCAGTTCCTTCCTTTATAAAATGTGAAGGTTGGACTCAGTGTCCCCACTTTCAACTCAGAGTCTGTGTCCTGTAAACCTATGAGCTCCAGGTTGCAGTGGAGGGCACAGAGCAGCTTTGGTACACAGGAGAAAGTATGCTGGGTTTGGAATCTGGGAGCTGGGTTCAAATCCTGTCTTTGTCTTTGGGCAAGTCACAGCCTCTCTGGATCATCACTATCTCCTCCTCCATAAAATAAAAGGATTGGATTAGAGAGGGGTAGAAAGGGATCTAAAATCCCTTGCAGATTGGTAGCTAGAACTCTATGAACTTAATGGAGTTCAAATGAGGTAATATTTGTAAAGTGCTTAGCACAATGCCTGGCATGTGGTAGGCCCTTAGTAAATGTTTATTTCCTTTCTTCCTTGCCCTTGGTGCTTCAAATACCCCCTCTTCCTCACCTCTGCCTCTGAAAATGTTTATCTTCCTTTTAAAAACACAACCCAGGCACCACCTACTCTATGAAGCCATCTCTGATTTCTCCCCAAAACCCCGACCCTACTGCCGACTATTTGTGGTTTCTCCCTGCTTAAATAGTTCCAGAACACTGTCTTTTGGGCCTCTACTCTACATTGCATTGTATTTACCGGTGTATATGCTGTATCTCCCCTATAGAATGCAAACTCCTGGAGGGCAGGGAAAATTTCTTCTTTTTCTTTTTAAATCTTTCTATCTCAATTTTTTAAATCTTTCTATCTCCAGTACCTAGGTCAGTGCCTGCCATATTGTAGGTTCTTTGGAAGAGTCTGTCCTATAGAATGTGATGCAAGGTAAAAGTTATACAAACCTCAAGCTAAAGTGATAGGGAAAGGAATGCATTAGCTGGAGCTCAGGTCTTAGCAAAGTTCACCTGCTCCAAGAATTTATATCCATCCCTTAACAGAGATCTGCCAACCAGCTCCCATCCTCATTAGGCAGAATAGAATTATGTGGGTTAACAAAGTAATACTCTCCATTTTCTTTTGCATTTTAAAGGCAACTTGAGACCTATAAAATCCCTCTGAATCTTATTAAGAGGCTCCTGTAATCATTTCTCAGCTTCCAGCCCAGTTGAGCTGAACTAATAAATTACCAGTCTATCTGTCTTTATGAGGATCCAGGAGAACTTAGAAAACCTGATTCTGATCCTTGGTAAAGGGCTCCCTGGCAAGGGCTGAAGCGTTCAGCCTAGGGGATGGCTCCACAGCACCAGGAGAGAGATGAAGGACCCAAGCCCCAAACTGACCTACGAGTGTTTACCATGGCAACTGCCTGACAAGTCTTTACCACAGCAACCAACTGACAAGTCTTTCCCAAGGCAACCGACTTAGGAGTCTTTGCCAAGGCAACCAACTGAAAAGTCTCTACTATATCTACTTACAGAACCAGCCTGGGGAAGACAGCAGGAGGAAACCAGTCTGCTCTTGATAGGTGAGGTTAGAAAGTGGAAGGGGGAGGGGAAGAGAAAAAATAAGCATTTACACAGTGCCTACTGTGCACCAGGCACCTTGCTAATTGCATTTTACAAATATGAACTGATTTGATCAGAGTCAGACACATAAAACAAATTGTCATAAATTATAGTCCTGATTGAGCCTGTAAGTGGTGTTGGAGTTCACAGAAGGGAGAAGTCTTAGGTCATCTTTTAAATTCAGTTCAGAAATTATTAAGCACTTACTATATGCCAGTCATTGTCTGGGTACTAGGGATACAAGACCAAAAAAAAGCAGTTCCTGCTCTCAAGGAGTTTACAGTCTAGTGGGGAAATAACATGCAGTAACATGAATAAATATAAATATTTCGAAAGTAAACAAAATATCGGAGGGGGAGTGGGGAAGTGTGAACAATTAGATCAAGAAAGAACTCACTCACAAGAAGTAGCTCCTGAGCTGAGTCTTGGAGGGAGCTGAGGACTCCAAGAAGAAAAAGTAAGAAGGGAGGAGCCTTCTGGGCTTGAGGGAAGGCACAGATGTAGAAAATGGAACATCCTATATAGGGAATAAATAGGCCAGAACAGTTAGAATGGGTATTTCAGGGGAGAAAGAGAGAGAGAGGGAGAAGGAGGGAGGAAGGGAGGGAGGGAGAGGGAAAGAGATAGAGCGAAAGAGAAGAAGAAGATGAAGAAGAAGAAGAGGAGGAGCAGGAGGATGAGAGAGGAGAGTGAGAGAGGGAGAGAAGGAGAGAGAGAGAAAGAGGAGAAAGAGGAGAGAGAGAGAGAGAATGGAAAGATAAAGTGGAGCGCCATTGTGAAGGGCCTTCAAGCCAAAGAGAAGAGACTGCATTTTCATACTAGAGACAATAAAGAACCCCTGAAGGTCTTTCTGAGCCCTGGGGAGATCAATTAGAAGAGTATCTCACTATTGGGGGTTTAAGGTGATAAGAACCTGAGCTAGGAGGGTGGCTGTGGATGGAGAAAAGGGAAGAGAAATTATAGTGAAAAGAGCCCGGAATCTGAAATTCAATGACTTGGGTTCAAACATCACTTATGATGCTTACTCCCTGGGTGACCTTGGTCAAGTCACTTAACTTCTGTTTGCCTCAGTTTCCTCATCTGTAATCACAGGAATAATAATAACATCTACCTCCCAGAGTTGTTGTGAGGATCAAAAAGGATAATACCTATAAAGTGCTTAGCATAGTACCTGGCATATAGTAGGAGCTTAATAAATGTCTATTTCCTTCCTTCTTTTCTTCCTCTCCCAACAGTGGGCGCTCTTTGAGCTACTTGCCCTGGGAGCAAAAATTCCTATTTATAATTCTGAAAGAAGCTAAAGATGTTGACTTCAATTATTATATTTCCAGCAAAGGCTTAAACAAAAGCAGTTGTCATGATAAGGAAGCCAAGAGAGCCTAGAAACCATCTTACCATCTTACATTTCATCTCCACTTGAGAATCAGAGAGGTCCAGTGGGAAGAGCACTAGTTTTGGAGTCAGAGAACCTGAGTTTGAATCCCAACTCTTATTAGCTATGCAAAGTTGAGCAAATCATTTAGCCTCTCCAGGCCTCAATTCCCTATTCATAAAATCAAGGGGCACACCAGATGACCTCAGAAGTCTTCTCCTCCTCCTCCTCTTCTTTCTTTCTTTCTTTCTCCTCCCCCTCCTCCTCCTCCTTCTTCTACGTCGTCGTCGTTGTCTTCTTCTTCTTCTTCTCCTCCTCCTCCTCCTTCTCCTCCTCCTTCTCCTTCTCCTTCTCCTCCTCCTTCTCCTCCTCCTCCCCAGGAAGGAAAATGCCTCCTACCAATACAAATCATTACCCTCCCAAGACATATAAGTCTCTGAGTACTAAGACAATAAGTGACCCAGCTAGTAGGTATCAGGGGTGGGATTTGCATTCAGGTGCTCCCAGCTCTGAGGTTGGCTTGCTGTCCTCTAGGCCACACTGATTTGTAAAGATGAGAAAGTCAGAGGATGATATTCACTCCTGTTCTTGATATACACCTAATCTGGTCTGATTTTTCCTCCTAAGTTTTCCTTAAGCACCATTTAAAATTCCTCCCATAGCAGAGACTTTGATCTAAGCTCTAAATGTTGTGGTGCCATTTTTATGGATGATGAAAATAGATTGCTTAAGAAGTATTGGCATGTCTGTTTCCTTTTCCATCTTTTTGTTGTCTCCTTGCCAGTTTTGTCTTTGAATGCTCTCTCGGGATTGCATGACTCAGCTGGGCCTTATTTAGACAAGATTTCTATATGGCTGTTTTTGATTCCACTGATTTTTGCTTTTTAACGAGGTGACGTTTACTATAATCTTTTGTCTTTCTCCTCTGTAATGTTTTACAGATGAGTTTGTGTTCTAAACCAATGTTTCCCTTGCCCACTGTGTCTCTGTATGCCAAGTACCATAGGCTCATAGACTGAGAGCTGATCATAGGATCACAGATTGAGAGCTGGAGGAGATTTATGAGACCCTTCAACAGCCCCCACATGACACGGACTGGAGACCCTTCACTATGCTGATTACCCTCCTCTGAACATTCTGCAGCTCTTCAACCATGCCACCCAGGACCAAACATATTACTCCAGATCAGGGGTGAGGAACCTGCAGCCTCAAGCGGTCCTCAAATGCAGCCCTTTAACTGAATTCAAACTTCACAGAACAAATCCAAGGGAAGTTTGGATTCAGTTAAAGGGTTGCACTTGAGGACCTAGAGGGCCACATGCGGCCTCGAGGCCACAGGCTCCCCGCCCCTGCATGCAGATGAAAGCTGAGCAGGGCAGAGGACAGTGAGGCTATCATCTCCTTATTCTGAGAAGCTATTCCCCTCTTAATGTAGCCCAAGCTCCCACTGGCTTCCATATTACTGCTGAGCCACTGAGCTTGCAGTCCCTTAAAAACAGCGTGTCTTTTTCAGAACAGCAGGTCTCTAGACACACTCCCCATGTTTTATATTTGTGAAGTTGATTTTTTGGTACCCATGTCTAAGACTTTCAATTTGTCCCTCTTGAATCTTGTCTTATTAGATATAGCTAATGCCCGAGCTGTCAGGATGTTGACTCTGCCATCCAATATGTGAGCTGTCCCTTTCAGCTTTGTGTCCCCTGCAAATTGAATGGGCCTGTCATTTATGCCTTTATTCAAATCATGGATTAAAATGATAACCAGCACAGGACCCAGAACAGATGTCCGGAACACTCCAAAGACAGAGCATCTGCCACATTGACACCACCTTTAAAAACGGTTCTTTGAGGATGGCCATCCAGCCAGCTCTGGTGTCATCTAATCATATTATCTGGTTCATGTCTTGCCATCTTTTCCATGAGAATAGTATGAGGTATTTCATCAAAAGCTTTGCTAAAATCTGGGTAAGTTATTTCTACAGCAGGTAGGCAACACGTATTTATTAAGGACTTACTATGTGCCAAGCACATACAAGCAAGACAACCCCTGCCCTCAAGGAGGTTATACTCTAATGAAAGAAGATAACACATAAACAGGGAGCTAAAAAGGTTAGGGTAGGTAGGGAATCCAGATGGGAGCATAATAGTAAAGTCCAAAGAGTCAGAAGCAGAGCCAGGAGGGGGATGAAGCATAGGAGACCTGGGCCCACTGAACCCAAAATGGAGGCTCTGGGAGGAACTCACCAATGGATGAAGACGGGTTATGGGGGAGAGGGATGTTCCTGGGTAAGAAGGCAGCTGAGTCATGGTGGCAAAGTCCAGAGAGTCAGAAGTCCAGCGGGGAGGGGGATCTGCACTCAAACTCATCCATCTAGAAGGCTATTGAACATTTCTGGGTGCCCCATTTTGGGAAGAACATCAGTAAACTGGAGAGTACCTGGAGGAGAGCAAGCAGGGTGGCAAAGGATCTCCAGTTCATGCCAAATGATGGAGCTGAGCACATTTAACCTCGAGAATGAATGATGCAAGGGAGATGTGAGAGTTGCCTTCAAGTTGTATTGTTCAGTTGTTTTTCAGTCACGTCTGACTCTTCCTGACCCCAACTGGGGTTTTCTTGGCAAAGATGCTGGATTGATTTACCATCTCCTTCTCCAGCTCATTTTACAGATAAGGAAACTGAGGCAGACAGGGTGAAGTGACTTCCTTTAGGGCATGGTTTTGGTAAAGTGCTGAATTTGGAATCAGGATGACCTGAATTCAGATCCCATCTCAGATACTAACTATATGACCCTGGGTAACTTGATTTTTCTACGCCTCAGTTTCCTCAGAAGGCAAGGTTTGGATCACCCCTCAGGTCCTTTGTAGCTCTAAATCTAGGACCCTGTATCCTCTTACCCTGTTTTAGGGGCAGCTAGGTGGCCCAGTGGATAGAGCACTGGACCTAGAGTCAGGAAGACCTGCGTTCAAATCCAGCCTCGGATACTTACTAGCTGTGTGACCCTGGGCAAGTCACTTCACCCTGTTTGCCTCAGTTTCTTCATCTGTCAAGTAAGTGGAGTAGGAAATGGCAAACTACTCCAGTATCTTTGCCAAGAAAACCCCAAATGGAGTCAGTAAATGTTTAACAACTGACTCTCTGGAAACAGAAGGGAAAAAAAAGATGTGCATACAACATACTTTCAAATTTAATCTGCATTATTAACATTCTCTCTATCATTTTCTTATGTCTAGGCCAGTGATGTGAAGCTCCAATAAAAACAAGATCCACTAGCCCTACCCAAGGATCCCTGCCAGCTGCATGGTGACTTAGAAAACCATATACTAACATTATCTATATTCCACTGTATTTTTGTTTATTTTATTGAATATTTCCCAATTAGATTTTAATCTAGTTCAGGAAGAGAATTTGAGAGTGTTGCTATTGGTATGGACTCCCTCTCTGAACAATTGTCTTAAGTGCACAAAATAAAATACCTAAAATTACAAAGGAAACCAATTATAAATACAGTGATCAAAATAGGTTTTTAAAAAATCAAGTTCACAGAGCACAGGTTAAGAACATTCAACTCTTCCAGCCCCCTCCTTTTATCCTCTATCCCTCAGCACTGTGTTTTGCATGCAGGAAACACTTAATAAATGTTGATTAAATTGAATCAGGTAAAAGAACTAGAATAGTCAGAGAAGGCTTCCTGGAGCCAGTAGGACTTGAAGTAGGCCCTGAAGGATGCTTCCAGGGGAGGGGAAATAACATTCCAAATGGACTGACACAACATAAGTAAAGGTATAGAGAGGGGAACAAACACCCCAAAAGTCAGACAGTCACAGGTATTGACCTGGAAGGGACCTCAGAGGTCATCTAACCCAACCCCATGATTTTACACATAAGGAAACTGAGTCACAGGGAGGTTAAGTAACCTACCCAAGGTCACATGGGGAATGTCACAGCTGGGATTTGAACCCAGGACATCAGACTCCAAAGTCAGTGCTCTCTTTCCAGCATAACAGACTGCTTTATGAAGTCTAATCAGGCCAAGTGGAGCCAGATCATGAAGGGCCTTGAACACCAAGCAGAGGAGTGGAGATTAATTCTCTAGGAGAGAGGGAGATTTTGCATGCTTTTGAGCACAGGCGAGAAAAGGCTGGAGCTGGATTTTGGTAAGTTTCACCTGCCAGGCTGTGCAAGACAACTGGGATGGCAGAACAAGGCCATGCCATCCAGATGTGATGAGGTCCCCAGCCAAAGGCGAGGGAGGAATGATTAGTGGCGTCTTCCCGGGCACAACTAGAGGCTACCAGACAGTTCAGATGGGCCAAAGTGACCCTACCAATGTCACCAAATGCCATTAACTTGTCTCATTTGACAAAATGATCTTGCCCCTAGAGCTGGGCTGATAAAAGACTGATCCTGGGTACAGTGTCCCCAGACAACCAGTACCTGAGCTGCTGACCAGGGAAGGACTTTTTTCTTTTTTTTTTGGTTTTGTTGTTTTTTTTGTTTTGTTTTGTTTTTTTGGTGAGGCAATTGGGGTTAAGTGACTTGCCCAGGGTCACACAGCTAGTAAGTGTAAAGTGTCTGAGGTCAGATTTAAACTCAGGTCCACCTGACTCCAAGGCCAGAGCTCTATCCACTGCACCACCTAGTTGCCCCAGGGAAGGACTTTTCCACCTGTCCCTAGCACCTAGAACCTAGAACCAGCCACGGAACTCCCCTCTTCATTGGATCATAGTCTTAAAGTTGGAAGAGACCTTAGAGGCTGTCCAGTCTAACCCTCCCATTTTACAGATGAGAAAACTGAGGCAAGTAGGAGTTAAGGGTCACATTGCCAGTCAGCTATCATTCTCCCTCACACTCTGGTCCTCAGTTTCCTCACCTGTAAAATGGGGATAACAATAGCACCTACCTCCCAGGGGTGTTGTGAAGGGTCAAATAGAAAATAAGGAAATATTTGTAAAGTGCCTAGCACATAGTAGGCTATATAAATGTGAGCTATGGATGACTTGTCCAAAGTCATACAGGTTACAAGGATTTGAACCCAGCTCCTCTGACACGAGGCCCAGTGTTCTTGCTACTGTACCACACTGCCCTACCCGTCTTTCTTATCCAGCCTCCAGATCCAAACGCCGGCCTACTTGAGGAGAAAAATTGATTCAATTTGTCAGATGAGGACAATTCCTTATTAGATTGGGCCCAGCTGAATGTATGCCGGCATAGCCTGGATTTTCATTAGTGGGCTGCCGAATGTGTCTGAGGTCATTAACACAGTAAGTGAAATGTCGGGAACAAGTGGGGCCCCAGACAGCAGGGAATGCCTCCCCCAGAAAAAGAAAGAAAGAAAAGGAAAGGAAAAGGAAGAAAGAAAACAGCCCTGCTGCCTGGGAAACCAGAGTCCAGAGGATTAAGGCATTGAAAGCAGAGGGGTGGGGGGAGGCGGGGGAGGCCTGCCAAGAAGAACAGGATAAGTGTTTCCGACATGGGCCGGGATGCTCCAGGATGCCCACGCAGCCGTGCAAGCCTTGCCATGGGCTCTCCTTGGCTGGCTCTGCTTCTCTCCCTCAACCCTGCTTGCCTGGGACCTGCTTTGCCCTAGGGGGAACTGGGGGGGTGCTGCGGGGCCCCCCCTCTCAGTACCGCCTGGGTCTGTCCTGATTTCTGATTAGAATGCAGGAGTTGCAGTGAGAAATATCCTGTGGGAGGCTCGTTACACACAGCATACAGGCACAACGGTAATCAGGCACGTTTGTTGCTATGGAGCAGACCAGTGTGCCCACCCCTCTGGGTGGCATCCTAAGCATCCCTGCACTGCTCCAAGTACTGAGGTTCCTGGGCAAAAGCAGCCTGGGCTCAGGCAAGGAACCCAGGACACTGGAGGGAGTGGGAATTTCAAGTAAATAAACATTTATTAAGCACCTATTATATACCAAGCACTGTCTTAGGCTCTGGAGACACAAGCGCAGAAATAAAACAATCTCTACACATGGAGAGCTTATTATATAAGCTGCTGTTATTATCTTTTATATTTATTTATTCACATTAATTTTATTAGCATAAAATGTTATTGATCTCTTCCATTTTTACATTGCCTATATTTCCCCTCATATCCCTCCTCCTCCCCACTCCCAGAGAGCCATCCCATATAACAAAGAATTATTTTAAAAGTAAAAGAAGAGGAAAAAAATCACCAAAGCAATCAATTTATAAGAAGAAAATTAGGAAAATAGGAGCTTACATTCTAAGGGGGGAAACAAGTACATATATAAATATATATAGCATAAATATGATGTGAATAAATACAAAGATATACATCAGAGTTAAACACAAGGTAGCCTGGGAGGGCAGCTAAATGGTGCAGTGGAGTCAGAAAGACCTGAGTTCAAATCTGACCTTAGATACTTACTGTGTGACCCTAGAAATCCTGTTTACCTCGGTGTCCTCAGCTGTAAAATGATCTGGAGAAGGAAATGACAAACCACTCTAGTATCTTTGCCAAGAAAACCCTAAATGGAGTCAGGTAGAGTTAGACACGACTGAAAAATGACTAAACAACAAGAAAACAGCTTGGGAAAGAGGGCACTAGCAGTTGAGGATCAGGAAAGACCCTGCAGAAGACAGCACCTGAGGTAAGGGAAGCACACTGCAGGCATGTGAGATGGCTGATACAAAGACTCAGAGATGGAAGATGAGAGAGTTATGGGTAGTGCCAAAAGACTCTGTCAGTAGAGTGGACAGTGGTGAGGAAAGAAGAGGCAGAGAGACCAGTCAGGAGGTTATTCCAGAAATCTAGGTGAGAGGTAATGAAGACCTGAAATAAAGAGGGTGATTGTATGTGCAGAGTAAAGAGGCTGGTTGCAAGAAGCCAAGAGTGGTAATGGCAAAATATGTCCACTTCATGGATTTATGGAGTGAGGCAGAGTGAGGAGTTGAAGACCCACCTGGTGTACTAGAAGCATGGTGATTCCTTTGACAGAAATAGGGGAGGTCACAAGAAAGGAGGGAAGATAAAGAATTCAGTCAGTTTTGGACATGTTGAATTTGAGATGACATTCACTTTGAAATGCCCCACAGTGACATGAGACTAAAGCTCGTGGGAGAGACTGGAGCCAGATATATCAATCTGGGGATCGTCTGTTTAGATTAGAATGAAACTCGACGGAAGAGGATGAGGTTACCAAGAGAGAAGGGGTAGAGAGACAAAAGAGAAGAGGGCCCAGGACGGAACCTTGGGGAACACCTATAGCTATGAATGATGAGTCAGCAAAGGAAACTGAGGCAGATTAGTCGTACAGGTAGAAGAACAAGGAGCTAGTGGTGTCAAGAAAATCCAGAGAGGTGATACTGCCCAGGAAGAGGGGATGGTCAACAGTGTTACATGCTGCAGAAAGGTCAAGGGTATAGGGGGTGAAGATGTCAAGGGTTTTTCAGAAGCACAGAATCCCAGAGCTAGAAGGGACCCCAGACGGCATCTAGTCCCACCCAGACCTGAACAAGAGCCCCCCCTCACCTTCCCCAGAAAGTGGTCACCCAGCCTCTGCTTAATGATTTCCATTGAGGGCGAATTCACTACTTCCCAAAGGGACCCATTCTATTTTCAGATATTACTTAGAACTGAAAGGTACCTCAAGTCATCTAGCCCCACATTGTACAGGTGACAAAATGGAGAGTCATTGAACTTAAATGCCTCGGAGGAGGGAAAATCTGAGTTTGAATCTTGCCACAGATTTTTGCTTGTGGTATTGACCCTATAGTCAAGGCTAGCCAGCCTGAGTTTCTTCATAAAATAGCAATATTCCTCATAAAATGATGATCCCCTCCACCTAAAGTGAGGATAATAAAAGCACTCACCAAGTTCTTTTCAAACCTTAAAGCCCAACAAAATATCAGCTAATGACCATGACTAGCTGGTGACTATGGCAGGATTCAAACCCAGGTCCCTTGACCCCAAATGCATTGTATTTTCCACTCAGTTCAATCCTTCAAGGACAGGCGATTTCCTCCACACCGGTCTTCGCTCTGCTCTTTTTGGCTCCGGTGACTAATCTTCAAGAGTTGATGGGCAAAAATAATTCATTTCCCTTCAACCAACCCGGTGAGAAGCTTCTGCAATCTTAACTAGATTGATCATCTGACAATAGAATCAGAGTCTGTCAAGCGAGCCCAAAGCTTTGGATCAGACCAAACCGGCCCCTGGGCTACTTCGACCCCCTTGTTCTGCCCTCTGAATGATGTAGGAAAAGTCTAGTCCCTCTTCCCACGACAGCCCCCATGACAGTGATCATAGCCCAACCTGTGTTTCTCACCCAGAGGCTGCATTCCTCCCAATTTTTCCAACATGACCCAAGAACTTCTTCATCCTGCAAGATTACTTCAGTCATGGACCTCACACCTCTTCAATACCCTCTCCCCCCAAGCCCCTCCCTCCCTCTGATTGGGAAATAGACAGCAGAGGGCTCCTCCCAGGACCTCCATTTAATAAAGGCCCCCAGGCTAGCAAGCTCTTCATTTCTAGTCTAGCTGCCCTCCTCTGACCTTCTCAATATACCCCTGCACCAAGTGCTTTATTGTGTACACTCTCTCTCTCTCTCTCTCTGTCTCTCTGTCTCTCTCTCTCTCTCTCTCTCTCTCTCTTCAGTTTCCTTTTGTGCAATGTCTCTCCCCCCCATTAGATTATAAGCTCCCTGAGGGTCGGAACTATCTTTTGCCTTTCTCTGTATCCCCAGAGTTTAACATCATGCGTGGCACATCATAGGTGCTTAATAGATGTTTATTGACTGACCGACTCTTCTCCAGGGTAAATATTCCCAATTCCTTTCACTGATCCTTATATGGAAGGAACAGCCTTCCTCTTTTCCGAAACAAAAAACAAACAAAAAACCAGTCTCATAGCATTGCTTCCTCCATGTGCTTCCTTCTCTTGTCATTGTGTGATAGAAACGGCCCTGACCTGGGAATGGCTTGAGAGGAGAGGAGAGGACAGGAGAGAAGGAGATGAGAGGAGAAAAGGAAATGGGAGGGGAGAGGAAAGGGGGGGGGAGGGGAGGAAAGGAGAGGGGAGGAGAGGGAAGGAAGAGAATAAGCATTTATAAATCATCTACTATGTGTCAGGCACTGTGCTGAATACTTTTTACAAATATATATCATTTGATCCTCAAAACACCCGTCAGGTAGGTATTATTAACCTCATTCCACAGTTAAAGAAACTGAAGCAAACAAAGGTTATGTGACTTGCCCAGGGTCACACAGCCAGGAATTGTCAGAGCCAAGACTAGAACCCAAATCTTCAGGGCCACCTCTCTGGCACCAGGAGCTGTTCCCTGTAGAACTGACCTGGAACACAGCAACTCTAAGAAACACCAATCTCCAGGAGGTTGAGGGGGTGAGTGGACCCATGAAACAAGGAGCCAGGGCATGTTTTTCATTAGCTACTCTCTGGAAGAGTTGAGGAGGAGCTGGATCTATTTAAGAAACTCCTGGTGTGGAAATTATCTTCACTGCTGCAGAGTAACTTGTCTGTAACTCAATCCACATGGTGTTTAATCAGGAGGAAATTCGCTGGAACACTTGACAATCCTCCCCCTGTCTATTTGGGTCAGAGAAATTAGTGGACATTGTTTGAAAATAAATGGACCCAGCTTGTCCAAGCTGATACAATGTTTCCCGTTTAAATGTCAACAAAAAAATGGAGGAAACAGTACCAATTCCTCCCCCAATCAAGAGTTTCCTCCATCAGGCTTTCAGAGCTGCCTTGGGTGTTTTCCCCAGGGAAAAGCATAGGCAAGAAAGATTCCATAGCAGTTGAGGGGGGCTCAACTGGTGTGAGAGGGGGATAAGAAGGGGGAGGGGGACAAATATTTGCTTTATAAAACCATGGGGGGGGGGAAGAGAATACAATGGAAAGAACACTGGCTGTAGAGTCAGAGGATCTGGGTTCTAATCCCTAAATCAACCATTCAATATTTGTGTGACCTTAGATAAGTCATTGAACTTCTCAGGGCCTCAGTTTCCTTGTGTGTAAAATGAGAGGGTAGGGCTAGATGTGGTCAGAGATCCATGAGTCACCAGCTTCACCCCACCAACCTCTAACCAGATCAGCAACTTCCACCCCTCACTCCCAAACGCTCACAGGCTGCTCTCCCTTCCTAGGCTGGGCTGAAGGGTTCAAGGAACTGCTCCAGTTCTCCGCCAGTTGACAAACCCTCAGCTTCCAAAGTTCTGTGAATCTTCCTCGGAGTCAAGAAGACTGTTTCCTCTCCCTCTCCTACCTCCCCTCCCCAACTCACTTTCATCTGAGTAAGAAAAAATCAGATGGAAGAATTTGGAGGAAAGGGTATTAAGTCTCAGACAAGGATATAGAGATTGGTGCTGGAAGGTATTTTAGTGGCCATGTAGCCCAACTCCCTTATTTTTCAGATGAGGAAACTGAGACAGGGAGGTGGGGGTAGAAGGGCAGGAAAAGGGGAAGGGGAAACTAAGTGACTTAGAATCACAATATCATACATCTAGGGCTGGAAGGGACCTCAGACTGCCTAGGCCAACTCCATTATTTGGGGAAGTGACTTACCTCGTGGTCACATAGGTAATAAGACAAGTCAACAAGAATTTATTCAGTCCTTACTATGTGCCAGACACTGTGCCGAAGCACTGGCAAGTGGAAGATCTGGGGTTCTAAGGACTCTGAGATCAGGTCTTTTGACTCCAGAGGGGAAGCTGGTGGTACAGTGGATAGAGTACTGGGCCTGGAGTCAGAAAGACCTGAGTTCAAATCCTTCCTCAGACACTTACTAGCTGTTATATTCTGAGCAAGTTATATTCTCTCAGCCTCAGTTTCCTCAACTGTAAAATGGGATAATATTAGCACCTTCCTCCCAGGGTTGTTGTGAGGATGAAATGAGATAATATTTGTAAAGTGATTAGCATACTGCCTGGCACACAGTAGGCATTTAATAAATGACTGTTTCCTTCCTTCTTTCCTCCAGATCCAGTGATCTTTCCACCATACCACCCTACCTCTGTGGTCATACCTTGACCTCTCACCACAGGATGTGGATTGTAATATCACTCATGAGGGTGAAAGACAAAGGTATTATTTTCTTAATCATTGGAATCTGCCTGAACCTGAACCTTGAAAGGGGACCAGAAATGATGGTCACCATATCCCCCACTACTCTAGTCTGCATGCTTGTGAGTACTGTCTTTCTGCAGACTGTAAGATCCCTGAGGGCAAACACAGGGAGTGGTGTTCCCCTTGCCCCCTTTCCCCCTATACTACCCAATTCTGGACCAGGAACATAAGGCCCCCAACCCCAGTAAACATTTATATATTTGCATATGGCCATGAAACTGTACACCCAAAGAAATTAGCAACAGCAAGACTTATCAAGAATTCCTTCCCCTTCTCCAGGCTTACAAAGTTCTCCCAAGTGGCCTGAGGAGGCCCCAGGAGCCACTCTCACCATCCAGAAGTACAGTTCCACAGACATCCCATTCTTTTTTTTTGGTGAGGCAATTGGGGTTAAGTGACTTGCCCAGGGTCACACAGCTAGTAAGTGTCAAATGTCTGAGGTCAGATTTGAACTCAGATCCTCCTGACTCAAAGGCCAGAGCTCTATCCACTGCACCACCTAGCTGCTCCAATACCCTACTCTTAGAGCAAGTCTTCACACCAAGCCCATTCATCCACAGAGGTGTTTTTCCTGCTCTCTAGGTTTCCAGGCATCTACATACTCCTACCTACAGACCCTAGATGCATCAGCCTTTGGCCCTAGGGTTGGTATTCTGGACTGACATCCAGAGTTACAAGGAAAAGAGTGAGTGGTTGGCACTAGCCTCCAGGAAGACTGAAACCAGGTGTAGGACTCACAAGCTGAACAAGTATTAGAGGATTTAGAGCCGGAAAGATCTCAGAGATGACCTAGTCCTACTTCCTCATTTTACAGATGGGCAAACTGAGGTTCACAGGGACTTAGAGACTTGCCCAAAAACACACATAAATAAACCTCTAAGGTGGGATTTGAACTCAGAACCTTTGACTCCAGTTTCCATTCTACCACTTGGCTTAAGCCTTAAGGTCTTCCCTATACACCCCTAGGCAATGAGATTGGTGACTGGCTGCAGAAATTCATCAATATTTTGTTGTTGGTCGGTCATTTAGTCATGTCCAACTCCTCATGACTCCATGCACCATAGGGTGTGCTCCATTATCTCTTGAAGTCTGTCCAAACCAATGTTCATTGTTTCCATGATACAATCACTCCATCTCATCCTTTGCCATCATCCCTTTCTCCTTTTGCCTTCAATCTTTCCCAACATCAAGATCTTTTCCAATGAGTCCCATCTTCTCATTATGTGGCTAAAGTATTTAAGCTTCAGCTTCAGTATTTGACCTCCCAGTGAATAGCCTGAGTTAATTTATCTAAGTATTGACTGATTTGATCTCCTTGCTGTCCAAGGGACTCTCAAAAGTAGTCTCCAGCACCACAATTCAAAAGCATCAATTCTGTGGTGCTCAGCTTTCCTTATAGTCCAACTCTCAACAGCCATACATTGTTTTTGGAAAAACCATAGCTGTGAATATCCAGGCCTTTGTCAGCAAAGTGATGTCTCTGCTTTTCAGTATGCTGTCCAGATTTGCTTTAGCTTTCTTCTCAGGGAGCAAGTGTCTTCTAATTTCGTGGCTGCAGTCACTGTGTGCAGTTTGAGCCTAAGAATATAAAATCTGCCACTGCTTCCATTTCTTCTCCCCCAATTTGCCAGAGAATGATGAGACTGGTAGCCAAGATCTTGGGTTTTTTTGATGTTAAGCTTCAAGCCAGCTTTTACACCATGCTAAGTTCTGGGGATACAAAAAGAGGCAAAAGACAGTCCCTGCTCTCATGAAGCTTACAATCTGATGGGGGAGACAATATACAAATATATACAAATCGAGCTCTATACAGGATGAATAGGAAATAGTTCATTGAAAGAAAGCGCGGGAATTAAAGGGGGTTAGGGAAGGCTTCCTGTAGAAGGTGGGATTTTAATTAGGACTTAAAGGGAGGTCATTCTTACCTTACCTTTTTTAGACTTTGTGTATACTGTCTGTACTTTGTATAACTGTGGTGGGGTGAAGGAGTAGGTTGGGGAAATGAGTAAGTCAAGGACTGGAGAGTTAGTATGTTTGTTTGAGTCAGTATCAATATGTATGTTCAAGTCTCCTTATTTAAGGGCAAGAACTGGGGAGGCAAAAAATACCGTGAACCAGGCACTGAACTCGTTAAGGAAAGTATCCTGGAGGTCAGTATATAACAGCCACCAGAATCTTGATTGGGTGATTAATATGGATTGTATGAACCTCAAAGAAAGAGAGGTTACTAAGTAATGGTAGCAGAGAGAGAGCCTGGAAGTGACAATGAGGAGCAAGGAGTATTCCAACTCCCTCTGTGAGCCATGGTGGGGGAGAGAGATGAATGAAAGTATAGCCTGTCAACTAGAAAGGGAAAGTGTGTTGTCAGGAGAGAGCCAGGTCTCAATGACAGCCAGAAGATGGAAGGAATGGCAAAGGAAAAGGTTTAAAATGAGATTCAATTTGTTAATTATGGAACAGGCATTCCAGAGAGCACAGTAGAGTGGATGTACAGATCTAGAGTATGGGAATAAAGGAGTTGGGGTGGGGTGGGGCAGGGAACCAGGTTTGTGCAATGATATCCAGGGTTGCAGAATCACTGATTAACGGGGAGAGTTTGCTAACCATTCAAATATGAATTCAAGAAGATTATCTTCTTCCAATGTAAGGTCCTTGAGGGCAGGGACTATCACTCTCCCTGTTTATATTTATATTTTCAAAGCTTAACATAATGTCTGGCACATAGTAAGTGCTTAAAAAATACTTGTTGACTTGATTTGTTTTTTATCCCCAGAGGCCTAGGCAGCTGATACGGAGGTAAGACAGGCTGAAGGGTAGATTGGTAGCCAAGACTAAACAGCCCAGGTAAGCCTTCTCACCATATGGAGGATCAAGACATTGATTTACAAATTGTTGATGGTCCCCAAAGTATAATCACCCAGAGCACCTAGTAGCTAATACATAAGTCAAGTAGACAGGAAAGGAAACAAGCATTTATTATGCACTTATTGTGTGCCAGGCACCATGCTAAGGGCTGGGAAGACGAGCACAAAGAAAACAAATAGACAGGAGAGTGTGCTGGGAGAGATGTGCCTATGACTTCCAATGACATGTCAAATCTTGGCAAGGCATTTGCATAAATTGGTAAGCATTTAATAAATGTTCTTTCTACCATCTAACTATCATCTATCATCTATCCATCTAGAGAGCTATCTGTCTATCATCTATCTATTAATCTTTCTATCCATCCATCCATTTATCTATCCTCTATCTATCCATCCACCTATATCTTTCTATTCTATGCATCTATCATTTGTTAATCTAGCCATTCATCGATTCTTTCATCCATCATCTACTAATCTATCCATCCACCCACCCACCTATCTATACATCCATCCATCTATCATCTCTCTATTAATCTATCTAATCAGGAAAAGCCCTATGTAAGAGGTCACATTTAAGCTGAATCTCTAAAGGAACTAGGAATTCCAAGAGGTAGAGGTGAGGAGGGGGAGGAAAGAACATTATAAACATGGTGGAGAAGCCGGCATGAATCAAGAGTTGGAATGCCATGTAGGAGGAATAATAGTCCAATTTACCTTGAGTGTACAGAACATGAGGGGGAATAATGTGAAATCAATCTGGAAAAATCAGCCAGAGCCAGACTACCAAGAAATTTAAAAGCCAAACAAAGAAGTTTGTATTTTATCCTAGAGTAAGAGTTTGTAACCTGGGATCCATGGACCAAAGTGTCTATGGAGAGATTTCAAGGGTTCTGTGTACTCGGATGGGGAGAAAAATCTTTGTTTTCACCTACATCAAACTGAAATTTAGCATTTTTTCAATTTTTCAAAAATAATATTCTGAGAAGAGGTGTGTAGACTTTGTCAATGTGCCAAAGGAATCTTGACCCCCCAAAAATAACAAGAACCCCTGTCCTAGAAGTTATGGGGAGCCACTGAAGTTCCGTGAGCAAGGAAACAAGCTGGTCAGATCTGAACTTTAGGAAAATCAATTGAGTAGCTGTGCGGAGGATTTAACTCAATTCAACAATTCAATTACCATAGACTCAAACACACAAAACTCAAAGAGACTTCAAAAGTCATCCAGTCCAAGGCTTTCATTTTACAGAGAAGGAAACTGAGGCTCAGACAGGTGAGATGACCTTTTCTGAGGTCAAGCAAGGAGTTTATAGAAATATTGTTTGATAGCATCTAAATTGGGGGAGTAAGGGAAATGAAAGAAGAGGAAAGGATGAAGGCTGGATCCCTTTACCCATTCCTAATTCCTTCCTTCTGCCCCTAAATAGGTTCTAGGATCTGCCAGAAAAAGGTGGGTTTTCAGATTTCCTTAGATACTTATTCTTAACCTAAGACAGGGGCCAAGGAGGATGAGAATCAAGAGCTTTGCAAACCCTAAAACTTATTTTCAGTCCTTCTGAGACTAGATTGTATCAAATCTAGATAACCAAGCCCAATGTGGGTCACTCATTCCCAGAGATCCCTCCCTTGCCGAGGGGAGGGGTAGCCTTCTCTCAACTGCCTAGAAGTCCTCTACGTGGAAAATCTCTGCTCCTATCCCAAGTGATCAAGGCAAGCGTCTCCTGCCCTGGTGTCAAAGGTTGCAGCGACTGGGCCCTTGGCTCGGAGACACTGGCTGATTTCCCAGCAGAGTCAAAACTTTCCCACTTCCCACAGCTAGGGAAAGTCCTGGGTTTGCTCTGACTCCAGCCCTGAGTTTATGGTGCTTATGGGGTAGGGTATTTTTGGCTTGTGTTGACATGACCTCAAGGTTTCCCGACATGAGCTATGAGCATTATAGGTAGTGAGAACCCACAAACTGAACAGGAAATGAGATAGAGAGGGAGAGAAGTTTTCTCTACTCCAGTGGGGAAGGAAGGTGGGCTTACCCTGCTACAGTATCCTACTTTGTAATGAGTGACCTTTGGTTTTCTCTTCGCATAATAATAATAATAATAATAGCTAACATTGATATAGCACCTTAAAGGGAGTGCAAAGAGTATTAAACTTAGAGTCAAAGGATCATTGATATATAGTTAAGAGAGACCTCAAGTGATACAGTATCTACAAGTCCAATCTCATTGAAAGTGTCTGACAACATGGCTGAAAACATTATGCTAAAAAGCATGGGAGTAAGCACACAGCCTTGTTTCACTCCATTGGTGACTGGGAAAACATGAGAGAATTGTCTATTATCCGGAATCGGGGCAAGCATGCCATCATAAAATTGACATATAATGCTGATGAACTTCTCTGGGCAACCAAATGTTGACGTAATTTTCCGTAAGCCCTCACAACTGATGCTTCAAAGGCCTTGGTCATATCAACAAACATCATATACAGACCTCTGTTCTGCTCCTGGCATTTCTGCTGGAGTTTTCAGGCAGCAAACAACATATCTCTCATTTCTTGGCCCTTTCTGAAGCTACACTGGCTCTCAGGCAGATAACCATCTTCAAGGTGAAGGAGCAGCCTATTAAGACATCAAAGTCAGCTACTGCGCTGATGGTAAATTATTTAACTTGAAAAGGCTACAAGCCAGGGGCAGCTAGGTGGCACAATGAATAGAGCACTGGCCCTGAGGTCAGGAAGACCTGAGTTCAAATCCAGCCTCAGACCAAACACCTGACACTTACTAGTTGTGTGACCCTGGGCAAGTCACTTAACCCCAATTGCCTAAAAAAAAAAAAAAAAAAAAAAGACTACAAGCCAAGACAAAAATGGAGGGAGAGTTGATGCATGATTTTTTTGTTTGCAGATGATTGTGCACTCAATGCAACCTCTGAAGCTGAGACAACAAAATATGGATCAATTCTCGCTGCTTGGGCTAACTTGGGCCTAACAATTAACACCAAGAAAACACAAGTTCACCAGCCAGCACCACACCATCCATATGTGGAACCATCAGTTACTGCAAAGGGAGAAATTCTGAATACTGTGGATAAGTTCACTTACCTTGGCAGTATACTTTCCAGGGATGTCCCCATAGATGATGAGGTTGACACATGCATTGCCAGAGCTTGCTCAGTGTTTGGGAGGCTCCTAAGGAAAGTGTGGGAGAGAAGAGGTATTAGACTGCCTACCAAGCTGAAGGTTTATAGAGCTATTGTGCCAACCTCATCGTTGCATGCCTATGAAACCTGGACAGTATACAAGCGCCATGCCAGGAAACAGAATCACTTCCATTTGAATTGTCTCTATTTTATTATCTCTATTTTATATATGGGGAAGCTAAAGGTGAAAAAGGTTAAGTGACTTGCCTTGGGAGCACTAGTCTGTATTGGAAACAGGATTCGAACTCTGTTCTTCCTGACTCCAAGTCCCAGATACTCTGTCCCTTCTATGCCATGCTATTCTTCAAATACAATAAGAGACCAGTATGTATAGAAATAGGTATAGTTGTTCATTTTTTTTTTTTTGTACAAAGAACTGGAAGGTAAGAAGGTACCATCCAATAGAGAATGGCTGAACAAAATACAGTTTATGAATGGAATGGAATATTCTTGTACCATAAGAAATGACAAAATAGATGTTTTCAGAGAAACCTGGAAAGAATTCTATCAACTGATGCAGAGAAAAATGAGCAGAACCAGGACAACAATTTGTACAATAGCAATCATAGTGTAAAACAAACAACTTAGAAGGACATAAGCTCTCTGATCAATGCAATGGCCAGTTGCAACTCTAGAGGACTAAGGCTCCCCTTGAACAGAGAAGTGGTAGACTCAGGGTGCAGAATGAGATATACATTTTTCAACTAGAATAATATGGGAGTATTTTGCTTCACTAGGCATATTTCTTAGGAGGATTTTCTTTTTCTGTTTTCTAAGGGAGGTGATTTATAAGGAGAGAAAATAAATCCTCATTAATTGAAAAAATCAAATAACATTGGGGAAAATGAATAAGCACTATTTAATACAAGTCCATCAGTCACTTCGGTACCCCTCCTCATACCCACCAGGTCCTATTACCCTAATTCTCATAGTCATAGATTTAGGGGCAACTAGGTGGCGCAGTGGATAGAGCACCAGACCTGGAGTCAGGAACTCATCTTCATGAGTTCAAATCTGGCCTCAGACAGACATATTAGCTGTATGACGCTGGGCAGGTCACTTAACCCTGTTTACCTCAGTTACTTATCTGTCAAATGAGCTAGAGAAGAAAATGGCAAACCGTCCCAGTATGTCTGCCAAGAAAAACCCAAATAGGGTCATGAAGAGTCAGACACAACTGAAAAACAACTGAATTATTATTTGAACATTGATTTAATCCAACCACCTCAGTTCACAAAGGAAGAAACAGACTCAGAGAAAAAGACGTTTGCTCAAGGCCCTCCAAGGGTGCCAGCCCAGGTCTTCAGACCTCGAATGTAACCCATTCCTCCACAGGTTCAAGGTGTCCAGGGACGGGGCTAGCCCTACGTAGTGGGGATGATGGTGCCCTGGTCCCCTGCCCTGACTAAGGAAACAAAGTCAAGTTTGAGTTTGGTATTGCCCTTCCCCCTCCCCTATTCATGGCCCCCTTTCCCAGGTTCACAGATTTAGAATAGAGAAAGGCCTTGGAGCCCAGCCCCCTCTTTTTTGCAAAAGAGGGCCACGGCTGTTTAGTGACTTGCCCATGGTCACACAGCCAACTGTAAATCTAGTATTCTTCCTTCTGGCCCCCAATGACTTTCCCAGTCTCCAACCCCTAGGAATAGAGGGGCCAGCCACCAGGCAGAAATGATGTATGTTCCAGCCCTTTTCTGACCTTTCCCTGTCACAGTCACATGAAAAACAAACTAGGCTATGTGAATCATCTGGAGGGCTTGGGGGAGGGCCATACTCAATTTTAAAGCATGCTGGGACCATGTCCACACATCTTTTCCAGTTCTTTTTTGCCCCTAATTCAGGGAACTCAAAATTTCATAGCACATATTTACACAGAAAAGCAGGGAAATATCTCCAAGCCCACCGTGTCCACAGGAGGCTTCCTGATTGGCTGAGTGAGCCTGGCATTACAGCCTGGACCAATGAGGGCCTCCCCACCCCTCCACCCCCCACATCTGGTGTTCCCAGGTGGGGTTGTCACAAGGTGGAGGCCTAGAAAAATTAAAGGGACTTTGGAGGCATGCAGGTCCCCAACCCCAAAGCTAGCATTCTACCCTTTCCCAGCGGCCTCACTACCACGGAGTCCACATGGAGTCCACAGACCTTTGCAGGTTTATGAGAATCCAGTTTCCAGAGTCACTAGAAGCCCTGACTCATTCAGAGCCCCATTCAGGAGTCCTACAGACCCCTTTTTCTCCCCTGTCTATCTGAGTCCAGCAAAAGACATTCAAGGTCATCCCAATCCAACCCATTAATTCTACGGATGAAGAAACTGCTTCCCTCTCAAAAAGCCACAGAATAATAACTTGTGAGCTAGAAAGGACATCAGAAGTCACCTAGTTTAACCCTCTCACTTCACAAAGGGGGAAACTGAGACCCCAGGGGTGAAGTGATTTGCACAGGGTCATATAGTAAGCATCAGAAGTAAGATTTGAACCCGGTCCCTCTGACTCCAAAGCCACTGTGCTTTCATCTCCCACCACTTTCTACTCTGCGGTGCAGCTAGAGTCAAAGTAGCTATGAAGGAGCGGCTCCTGGCCTACAGAAAAGAATGAATACAGAGCTAAGCCCAAGATACTTTAGTTAAGGATTAGGCTAAAAAGCTTTGGCACCAGCTAGAAAAGGTTCCCTTTTCTTGCTCTCTTTTCCCTTTGAGTAACTAGAGAAAATGAAGTTGGTCTGATTCATGGGGAGAATGAAGCTGATAACCAAGAGGTTGATCTATGATCCTATGGCCCTTCTTCTGTCTCCAGAAGACTGGGTTCCTGAACTCTCTTCTCTGACACTGGCCCTGCCCAAGAAATCCCCCTTCATTTACTAGAAGGCTGGATTCAGGTTTCTCCCTGGCTAGGAACTCCCCTTCTCCCTCAAACAGGATGGGTCCTCGAAATCCCAAACTTTGGGGAGTTCTCTTCACTATCTAGGAACTCACTCCTTTATCCAGCAAGCTGGGGTCTGAGAGCACCCCAACCTTAGAACATGGGTCCCCTCTCTCCTTAGCTGCCAACTGGTGGAACAACTATGACTGCTTCACCAAGGGAGGGGGGATGTCAGGAACTTGGGGTCTAGACATCTCCCTTGAGCTTCATGGGCAAGAACACATATAGCTCCCATAAAAAAAACCCCTTCCCCAAAATCCAAATATGCTCTTAACTCTGCTACACTTTGGTCTATACCCTGAAAAGGAGAGAAAGTGAAAAGTCCAAGTCTCAGATTGCAGCCTCCTTTTATTAGTAAGCACAATGGGATGACTTCTAATGAGAATTCAAGCCCACCAATTCTTCCGCAGTCATTCAGATCCATCCTCCACAAGGTACAAAGGGAGAATGCCCATATCTTTCATATGATAATATGATTTGAAGCCCCAAATCAAGGCAAGGCACTCTGTAAACTCATCAGCCTCCTATACATGTTTCTCCAGAGTTCCTGGGTTGGTGAGGTAAGCCAAGAAAATGAGAAAATCCTGTAGCTGGGTTCTTTGTATTCTGAGAGAATCTGTGATGGGAGGGTTGCATATATTTATAATTGCCTTTCTCTGGGATGTTAGTTGAAATCTTCCTATTTATTCTCTGTTCCCTCGAAAAGAAATAATAGGAAGCGACTACACAGATTGTGGCATGTGAATGTAATAGACTAGTACTGCGTCAGGAGAAACTCTTAGAGAAAGGAACCTGAAACCCGCCAAAAGTCACAGGATTGTAGCTTGAGAGCTAGAAGAGATCTCAGAAGAGCTTAGAGAAGCATGGGAAGATTTCTAAGAACCAATGCAAAGTAAGGAAAATATAAATTGAAAGAACAAAACAAAACCACAACTGAACACTATATAATTATAATGGCCAAGCTTGACCATGAAGAAGAGATAAGAAAATGCACATCTTTCCTTCATTTGCAGAGGTGGAAGATTATAGATGCAGAATATCACATCTATCTCAATTGATGCATGATTCTGTTTTGCTAAACTATTTCCTTTTCTATCTTTCTTCTTTGTGACAGATATTAGCTCTCTGAGTGAGGGAAGGGGGAAATGGTTTATTTAGGGAAAGAGGTGATATGAAAAACCAAACAATATCAATAAAAATTAAGGAAAAGAAAAGAAACCCTAGGAAGGAATTCTTTGGATCTGGAGTGGGTGGCAAATGGGGTTGGGGGGTATGTAACCAAATGACCTCAAATGGGTGGTATAGGAAGTTAGAGAAGTAGGATATGTTGAACAGAATGCCAGCATAGGGTTCCAGAGATTGATGAAGGAAGAAATATGCAAGTAATTAGGGACTGAGATCATTGGATCTCCGAACCCAAGGATTCAAGTTGACCCAAGTGCAGAGAGCTCAGAACCTTGCGTGAAGAGGCAGTGCACTATAATGGGAAGAGTACTGAATTTGGAATGAGTCAGACTTGGGTTCAAATCTTGGTTCTGATATTTAGCAGCCTTGGTTTCCTCATCTGTAAAATCAAAATAATAATACAATACTTCCCACCACCACCAGGTTGTTGTAAGGCTCAAATAAGATAATTCAATAAGAATATATTAAGCACCATCTATGTGCCAGGCAATGTTCTAGATGCTGGAGACCTGCCCTCAAGGTGCTTACAATCTATAGGAGGAAACAACATGCATACATGTATATGTAAAATAAGTGCATACATGTATATGTAAAATAAGTACATACAAAATTACATAGATAGTAATTTTCTTGTTTGTTTGTTTGTTTTTTTAGGCAATTGAGGTTAAGTGACTTGCCCAGGGTCACATAGCTAGTAAGTGTCAAACGTTTGATCTGAGGTCAGATTTGAACTCAGGTCCTCCTGACTTCAGGGCCAGTGCTCTATCCACTACACTACCTAGCTGCCCCAACAAAGGCTAGCAACTAGAGGGATCAGGAAAGGCTTAGTGTAGGAGGTGCTTACATGAGCTGAACTTTAAAAGAAGATAAGGATTCTAAAGAGGAAGTGCATTCTAGGCATGAGTCACAGCCTAGGCAAAGGTGTGGTGGTGGAGGAGAGACAGAATGCTTTGTACAGGAAATAGCCAGTAGGACAGTTTTGCTGGAACAGAGTAATGTGAAATAAATTTGGGAAGGTGGACTGGACCCAGAAAGTGAAAGACTTTAAGTGCCTAAAGGCAATAAAGAACAACTTAAGGTTCTTGAGAAGGCGAGTAAGATAGTCAGATCTGTGCTTTGGGAAGATTATTTTATCAGCTATGTGGAGGACAGATTGGAGAAGAGAAAGCCTGGAAGAAGTAAGACCAATGAGGTTAGCACAATAACAAAAATAACAATAATAATAATAATAGCTAAGATTTGTGTCACTCAAAGGTTTGCAAAGTGACCTACTGATATCATTATTATCATAATTATTTGCACATGAGGGATGAGGAAGAGTGATGGGCTCAGGATGAGCGAAGTTAAGATGAGAGGATAATGAATTCTGTTTGGGACATGTTGAGTTTGCAGTGCAATATCTATGGGACATCTAAGTAGAGTTGTCCTAAAGCACCTACCTCCCAAGGTTGTTGTAAGGATCAAATGAGATAATAGCTGTAAAGTTCTTAGTACAGTGCCTGGCACATAGTAACTGCTTAATAAATGTGAGCAATGATGATGGTGATGGTGATGGTGATGGTGATGGTGGTGGTGCTGCTGCTGGTGGTGATGGTGATGGTGATGGTGGTGATGGTGGTG